>NC_092754.1:4012316-4328816 GCF_047496795.1 Chiloscyllium punctatum | reverse complement strand
TACAACTGTGTCCTTATTCCATTATAGCTCAGTCAATTGATTTTCCAGTAAAGGGAGAGTTGCATTCAATTAAATGCTTAGTTTGGCATCATCTGAAGTCATGACACATCACCTCCAGTCATATGGCAGATTCATTGAGGGTGTTTTGTTCAATCCCTCAGCACAAGTTTATAACTCACTGGTGAATGGGATGGAGGCTATAACTCCAGGAGCAATCTGAATATATTACTGAAGTAATTCTATCAGTCAGCAATTCTCAGGACGTTTTCCACAAACGGAATTTGTCGAGAAAGTTTTGCTGAATAGTAGGTTACCACTAGTCTCAAAGCTTAAGTTAAGAATAACTGTAGCTCCCATAAGCCTGCTGAAGCAGAGCAGGATATAGGAACATAGCAGTGACAGTCAAGGGATTGGGTTGACACTATGCAGACCACTCACACAGTTGAAGTCTGAGGAATATTGTTACTGGATGCCTAATGCAAGGCCAACTGCACCCAAGATTCCTGCTCAATCCAGTAAATCTGCAGCTTTTCCATTGAAACAATGAGCTCACCATTCGTCAGAGTCACAACTCTCCAATCCGGGAGAGTTTACAATCCTTCATATTGATAATGATCACGTCTGGGGTTAGCACTGCTGCAAATGAATCTGATAACGCTACTTAGCGAGGGCTGAAGGGTCTGTACTGCGCTGCTGTACCATTCATATCTTGGTGACAATTACAGTCTCTCACTGAAACATTGTCACACAAATGTCTGCATGGACCTATGAAGCCTTTTTGCTGGTGCTGAATAAAAATAAAAAATTCAGGCAACTCCATCCTTTGAAACATAAGCACGAGAATAAAGATCCCTCTGCGTCTGCTTTATCTTGCAACCTTAGTAGCTTGTATTTCTGAAGGGATGCTAAAGTTGTGGTTTAAACTCAGAGTCCGATTTGACTCTGGTGAAGAGTACTGGAAGACTCCTCAGTGAGGATCATATCACAATGTGTAGGTTTGATAGCATGTAGTATGTAATGCTACCTTCTCAAATAGACAGTAAGCAAGACAAAAGCCATGCAGTTAAAATGATAATCAATAGCAATAAATGTGAAGATGATCCTACCTGATAGATAACAACAAAGAAACCAGATGAATAAAGAATGGTTTACTCCACCACCTAGCTTGCATTGTTGTTGTGCCTTTAATGTTGTTGTAGTTAAGCATTTGGAGAAAACATTTACCATTGCTCAGCTGATGCAGAATCTGATGTTTGGTGTGAAAATGGTCACGTTTTTTACTGAAATGCTGCTGTACACAAATCCCCACAGTGAGACAAACAAAAACAGAAACTGCTGGAGAAATGAGGAACCGACGAAGGGTCACTGGACTCGAAACATTAACTCTGTTTTCTCTCCACAGAGGCTGCCAGACCTGCTGGGTTTCTCCAGAAATCCCTGTTTATACTTGTTTCAGATCTCCAGCATCTGCAGTTCTTTGTTTTATTTTAGTGCCCCCATACAGGTCCCTTTAGGTTCAATCTAAAAGGTTTTTTCAATAACCTGTCCTGGATGAATTGCCTGCTTTCATGTAATTTATGGTCATCAGAATATTGTCTAGAACAGGGAGGTTATTAAACACGGGCCAAACTTCTATCCCTAAAAATACTAAAATATTTATGATTTAATAAACAAGGCATGAAATGAATGATAAATATTATTAAGAACTATACAATACCAGAAGAAATTGAACAAAGTCTGATGGGTCAATTATCTTCAAGTAAAACCTTTTGGAAATTTACCAAATTCTTTTGATTGATAATTCAGATTGTAAATGATTACTATACATTTGCACCTGAATAATTTGCTCCAGCATTTTAGATTTCTAGCTCATCTTAGTAAGATAGATGCAATAGATCCATCTGGCAATTTCAAAAATATGTATGTTTATTGCCTCGACAATAATGAATCTGCCTGGATCCGTGAGAATGGATCATGCAGAATGCCCACTAAAGGGATCCGTTTCTGTTTCCACTTCCACAATAACAGAGAGTCCTGGACACACCTCAGGTGGAATCCTATAGGAGTCAGAGTGATGTTGGTGACAGTAAGATTTGTGGCAGAACTGGATGAGAATTCCCATGATGCCCATCTCGATATTGGGAGCATCTTGTGGCATCTTTCATGCTTTTGACAAGCACCGAGGCTGATATCACATTGGGCACCAGAGAGTTGCCAAATGAATAAAGTTGCCAGTGAACAACCCAAATTGCCTCGTTCAGATTTTGCTTGTCCTACCAAAACTGTCAAGTGAGCTGGATGTAAAAAGATGGAAATCAGAGCAGACACTTAACCAATAGAGCTCACTGCTGCCTCTGAATACACACTGTGTAGCCTGCAGCCACACTGCAGCTCCCAGCACAACCAATGGTCACCAGCCACAGGTATTCCGCAACTACAGACTTTGGTAACTGGCAATTTCTGATCCCTTCTCCTCTCTGATACACTGGAACACTGAGCTGCATTGCAGGGAGCATCAGTAACTAATATTGAAAAGCTGCAGTTTTCACATGGACAGGAACCCAGCTCACATACTAGAACAGGATGTACCTTACAGCCGCTCATTTGGTCACTGGGCATTTGCTCCCTTTGCACCTACCCGTATGCTCACCATCCTTGCCCTGCCCATTACCGCAGTCACATCGTCCCTGCCCTGCCCATTATCTCAGTCACATCGTCCCTGCCCTGCCCATTACCTCAGTCACATCGTCCCTGCCCTGCCCATTACCTCAGTCGCATCGCCCCTGCCCTGCCCATTACCACAGTCACACCGCCCCTGCCCTGCCCATTACCACAGTCACACCATCCCTGCCCTGCCCATTACCACAGTCACACCATCTCTGCCCTGCCCATTACCACAGTCACACCATCCCTGCCCTGCCCATTACCACAGTTACACCGCCCCTGCCCTGCCCATTACCGCAGTCACATCGTCCCTGCCCTGCCCATTACCACAGTCACACCGTCCCTGCCCTGCCCATTACCTCAGTCACATCGCCCCTGCCCTGCCCATTACCTCAGTCACATCGCCCCTGCCCTGCCCATTACCGCAGTCACATCGTCCCTGCCCTGCCCATTACCACAGTCACACCATCCCTGCCCTGCCCATTACCACAGTCACATCGTCCCTGCCCTGCCCATTACCACAGTCACACCGTCCCTGCCCTGCCCATTACCGCAGTCACACCGCCCCTGCCCTGCCCATTACCGCAGTCACATCGTCCCTGCCCTGCCCATTACCACAGTCACACCGTCCCTGCCCTGCCCATTACCTCAGTCACATCGCCCCTGCCCTGCCTATTACCACAGTCACACCGTCCCTGCCCTGCCCATTACCTCAGTCACACCGCCCCTGCCCTGCCCATTACCGCAGTCACATCATCCCTGCCCTGCCCATTACCACAGTCACACCGCCCCTACCCTGCCCATTACCGCAGTCACACCATCCCTGCCCTGCCTATTACCACAGTCACATCACTGGGCAAAATGCCTTGCTGCTGAGCAGTCATCATTCAAGGGGACGTTGATGTTGCTGTAGGGCGGGGTGCTACATCAATCTCAATGTGGCAGCAGTTTATGTGACAAACACACTGTGTGCGTGCAGCAAGAAAACAGCCAGTTGTCAAAGTCCCAGGAGGGCAATGCTCAGGGAATTCCATAGAGGCAGCTATTAGTCAGGGAGTCCTGGCACAGTCAGTCTAGGGCAGCCTGGGATAGAGCCAGGGATTGACCATGCTCAGGCACCCATGGTGATGGGGTTTGTGCCTCTATAGTCTGGGACGTGGGTCACGGTCAGTCCTGTTGCTGCACAGCAGCTGGTGGGGGAGGGGTGGGGTGGGTGAGGGGGAGGTGACAGTGCTGGTGGTAGGATTAATGCAGTCAGCCAGCTGGACAGCCATTGGTTGGGGGGGGGGTCTGGGATCGTCTTGTCCAGGACTAACTGGTACGGTCACATGAAGGGGGTGGGCCACCATCAGACAGCATGGTTCCTCCATCAAATCTAAGGGGGTAGGCCTCAAAGTGACATGGGGTCACTGCAGTGGGAAGGAGACTGGGCAAGTCCTTGTTCAGGATTAGGGGCTGCAGGTGGGGGGTAAGTGAGGGGTGGGGGCGGGCAGTAGTATCTACAATAAGGGGAGAGTATGGAGCATAGATGGGAATGGGGGAATGCTAGGTAACTGCTTATCCACAATCAGGAGCACACTGTGATGATGATGCTCCTTTAACAAGGTTATGTTGTCCTTGGCTTTTTTTTTCAGACAGTTCATAAATGACACAGACTCAGTTGGTGGGGGGTGGGGGTTTGAAGGGTTTTAGGGCCAATTTGATAACTGTTAACCGACACTGCCTCAGACAGACTCACCCAATGAAAGGGGAGTGGCCAGTTCTCCCAGTTCAGCTTTTCTCTGGTTTGGTTTTTTTTAATGTTGTGGAGATGCCAGTGTTGGAAGCAGGTGGACAAAATTAAAAATCGTACAACACCAGGTTATAGTCCAACAGGTTTATTTGGAAGTACTAGATTTCAGAGTATTACTCCTTCATCAGGCAACTAGTAGGGCAGGATCATAAGACACAGAATTTATAGCAATGTTTTTTAGCAATCGTGCAAAATAAGAGGTGTTAGGCCCACAGAAGCAGGTCCAAGCTGGTACTCTCCCTCTCTCGGATGTCTCTCCTGTAAGACCCTGCATTTGATTTTACCTTTTGTCCCCAGGGGTGTTTATGAGGATTGTTGCAAGTATTTGGAACAGCATTACTAAGTTGGGATGATCTGTTGGGTTTTTGGATAGGGTAAATTATTCTGTATTTCATTTACTGTTCTTTGTGCTTCATTCAGTAATCTTGTAAATAAATTCTGTTTTGTTTAAAATTAGGTCGTTTGGCAAGCTGCATCTTTCCTGGAATATCCACTGTACAACTGCTTAAAACAGCTAGCAAAACTCGGGTCTGTGCTATCTTCTTGAAATTTTTTGAGGGGTCCAGCCTGGTCCATAACAACAGACACACCCCCTGCTCTCCCCCTGCTAGGGTACGGGGTGGGGGGAGGGAGGGGGTGGGCACTTAAGAATGAGTGCATCATCCCAGCTGGCACTGCCTGGGGCTAGTGGGAAAAAGTGAGCAGGTCTTCACGGGGACAGGTTGGGTGGGGGCCTGGAGAGGTGCAGCAACTGGGGGGTTTCTGCAGGAGTTCCAATGAAGGGTCACTCAATCCGAAACATTAACTGGTGGCTCTTTTCCCACAGGCTCTGCCACAACTGCTGAGTTTATCGAGAACTGCCTGATTTTGTCCCAGGAAATGGTTTGAATTTTTGGGGATCACCAACAGGTTAATGCGCAGGTTGCAGGCGGCTAGACAAGGAATGTTCCACCGTGCTGGGGATCCACACTCCCACCGTGCTGGGGATCCACGCTCCCACTGTGCTGGGAATCATGGATCCACCGTGCTGGGGATCCACACTCCCACCGTGCTGGGGATCCACACTCCCACCGTGCTGGGGATCCACGCTCCCACCGTGCTGGGGATCCACACTCCCACCGTGCTGGGGATCCACGCTCCCACCGTGCTGGGGATCCACGCTCCCACCGTGCTGGGGATCCACGCTCCCACCGTGCTGGGGATCCACGCTCCCACCGTGCCAGGGATCTTCACTCTCACTGTGCCGTGGATCCGTGCCGAGGATCCGCACTCTCACTGTGCCAGGGATCATGGCTCCACCGTGCTGGGGATCCGTGCTCCACTGTGTTGGGGATCTGCGCTCTCACCGTGCCAGGCATCCGCGATCCCAACATGCTAGGGATCATGGCTCCACCGTGCCAGGGATCATGGCTCCACCGTGCTGAGGATCCACACTCTCACCGTGCTGGAAATGTGCTGTGGAAATGTTAACAGTTGTTACCACACTCAGGGTGGGTAGGGGGTGGAGGTTCGAGTACATGACTTGACCTTTGAGGGAGGGTCTGTGTGGCCCACGGTGTGAGGGTTTTGAAAAGGCCAGAACTTTCCTTGCCGAGCCGTACGCTATACAGGGCACTGAGCTGGGGCCTCCCCAATCCTTGGGCATCCTAACGCATTGCGCCGCCTGTGTGTGTTACACCTCCCTGTCGCAGGCATTCACCTCAACATTCTCCGACACTGTGGCCGAGAAATGGAGTGCGGGTGTGTGCCCCTCTCTGGCAGACCCTGAGGGTGCTGCACCCTGCTCTCCATGGCACTACCACCCTGTCCATGGAGGCAGCCAGACATTGTCTCCCCCATCGCTCTCGGCTGGTCCCCATGTGTGTGGGTGAAGTCCCAGATTGCCTGAACCACAGGGTTCTCTCCTGCCAGGGGCAGAAAGGGTTCCCGGTTTCTGGATGTTGCTCCTGCCCACCTCCCCCCCCACCCCCAAGCACTACCAGGGAGTGCTCTCCCCTCAGCCAGCTACAGAGCTATTAGCTGCTCATCAGCTTGTGCTCCCAAACTTTCCAGGATGAGCATTCCCATGAGTTAGCAGCTCCCCCCCACCCCAGACTGACGAAGGTGAGGAGCCAGCCCTGACGATGCGTACTCTGACAGCTCACCCTCTGAGGGCTGTGACAACACTATGGCTTTGGGAGGTGTATTTTGATGTGGGTTGTTTTGTGAAGAGAGGGTTTGAACCAGAGGAGCTGAGCTGTCCCTCCCAAGCCAATACAGTAAATGGCTTGTGAGGCTTTGGGCTTTTTTTAAAAGTTGGAACAATAGAAGCAGCCTGAATGGGTGGAGTCAGGCCCCTACAGAGCCAGTGTTTTTGGTCTGCAGTGAGTTTTGTTGGAATAGTGAATTCAGTCCAGTGCAAGATGGCAGCAGAGTAACAGGGCTATATGTGGTCTCTTACTCGGGGCCACGTTCACTCCCACCTGCTTTCCTTCTTTGTTTTACCTCTGCTTCTACTCTTTCCTTTCACTTTACTTTGCTTTTGGTCTTTTTTTTCTTTCCTGTGGCAGGTTGGTCAGCAGCATTGGCCTGGCGGTGAGCAGGCTGCACGCAGAGTTAATGGACAGTGTTTGGAGACAGTGATGGCAGAGAGCTCTTCAATATGGCAGCACGGACCAGGGCGAGATCTGCAGCCAACGTGGGCCTGGCAGTGGCTCAGCCTGACAGTGATGCCACAGATGCCTGGTTGCAGGGTGATTGTAGATTCAGCAGCAAAGAGATGGTGCCTAAAGTGGGTGACCCCTGTGTTGGTGGTTCCTGCGTAGGCAGCAGTGAGATGGTGGAGCTCTCTCGAGGATAGAAGCTGGCACAGAAGGATCAGAAAGACCGAGATCTTGAACTATTTACTTGTTCTTTATTTTTTACATTTATTCTTATGACCTATAATACTGGACTATTCATTTCTTTACTTTTCTAATTTTTTTTTGTTTCCTAAGAATTTGATCATAATTATCTATACCCAGGTACCTTTGTACCTAAAATGGTGCTGTAGTGCAGCGACTATAAACTTTTCACTGTATTCATTTGAGTACATGTGACAACAAAGCTAATTCAATTCAAGTTACAGTAGTTGTTGGGGTTTTTGAAACTGTTATGGAAACTGCGAGAACTCTCTCTACCAGAATTTTCACTTGATGTTCTTATCTGGAGGTACACCGTATGTGAGACAATCTATTTTACTGAATTTGCCTTTGCCAAGGGTGTGTTTATGGGATGTTACTGTATTGGAGCAGTTCCAGTTTAGTAGTTAAATAATCTATTGTTCTATTAAGTTTTCCACTGAGGTTAAAGTTATACCAATTCTTTTTTCTTTTGCTTGTCTTTTAACTATAGGTTAAGAAGAAAGTGTGTTTTGTTTAAATCTACATAGTGTAACCAATCAAATCATACCTGGGACACAGAACTTTACAGTTGCTTTAAATAAGAAAAACATTGGAGTCTAGGCTTGATGTAACTGAAGGGGCTTTGGTCTGCTCCACAACAGGGTGAGGGGATGGATTCTGTCAGAGCAGGCTGTTACTCTGCTGAGGACATTGACACCCCCCCCTGCTGATACCTGGGAGACACTGTCACTGCCAGAGGTTCGGCATGGTGTGTAGTGATTGATGCTGACAGTGGGGTTACTGGGAGAGTCGCAGTGGAATGGAGTGAGATTTTACTCAGTTGGCAGGATGTGGGGGTCTCGGCCACATGACTGGATGATGGGGAAGGGGACGATGATGCCCGTGATTTTCTGAGACACCCACGAGATGTCTCCTGGTCTTCTCCTGCAAGGGACAGGGTTCTCTCCTCCTATGGTGGGGGAAGGTGAGGAGTCTGATATTGGGCTCCTTGTCGTCCTTGTCCATTCACCCGGGCCATTGTTGCCCTGGTGTGGCCTGTCTTGTCCTGGAATAGCAGAAAGGGTTGGACCATGTGAGAGGGAAGTGACTGGCAGAGGTTGGTGAAAGGTAGGGAGGTGTTCTGAGCAGAGGGCACACAGGGTTAGTGCCATGTGGCACGGGTGGGGGAGGGGGGGGGGTGCGGATTGTGAGCGAGTGAAGGAAGACGTTGCAGGAAATAGTGAGAGTGACAGAGCGTGTGGTTTGACCTTCCCAAGGCACTGATGGCCATTCCTCGGGGTGGGGACAGCACTACCTCCTGGTGATGACCTCAGGCCGGGTTTTCAGGGGCTGATGCCATTGCACACTCCTGTGCACACGCCCCCAGGACCAGGAGCTCCAGGTCCTTGACAGAAAATCACGGGCATCATCGTCCCCTTCCCCATCATCCAGTCAGTGAGCAGGGGCAGCTTGGGTAAACCCCTGACCACTCAGGTGTACTGTGGACCTTTAAAGATGGGGACCCAGGGATATTGGTCTTTTTGCAGATATGCACAAAGTGACAAGTCGTTGCAGGAATGGCAAGTACAAAGGCAGGCACAGGATCAGTTGTGGTGGGGGCCAGAGGGATGGGGAAGGTGATTAGCTAAGGAAGTTCGGTAAGATATACCATGAAATCTAATTAAACGTCGCAGTGGAAATCCTTCCAGAAAACACAACACAACTCAGAAACAGCCACAAAAAAGAACCGCAAGATTCAGTCACAGTTTAATTAAAAGGAACCCGGTTTGCAGAATGGGGCAATTTAAATTAATGTCACCAGCAGCTTGATCAAAGCCCAGGAATCTCACTATCACCCCAACCCCCATCCATTCCGAACTCACTCCGAGAATAATTGAGGAATTCTGGTTGTCAAGATCAGAGATGAAAAGCTTCTTTGAATAAGCGGAAACACACAACAAACTGTTTCAGTATCCAAGAGAATCTCAGGAACTCAATTTCTAACTTTGGACTCTCCCCAACATTGTTTCCTCGCTGTGAGTGAAACAGTTGCACAGGTTTTAATGAAGATTCCAGCCAAATGCACTTAATATATGAATTTGAGTGATCAAACAGACAGTTGCCTACACCGCTATCCATAACAGTTGTTACAAAGACCATGAACAATAGCAGTTCTAGCCTGATAAATTAATCAATATTTAAAGCAATATTTGTAAAAGGTTCTGCAAAAAATCGATGGAAATTATTGCAAAACAAACCTAGTGGCAGCTGCAGACCCTGGATAAATGGATTACCTTTGGTTTGACAAGGGTCAGGTTTGTATAGGACAATTTGGTCTAATTTACCTAAGTGCGTAGAGAAAGTATTCAGGAGGTGTCTGAAACTAAAAATAATTCCAACCTTGTACCCCTCTACCCGACTCTCGCCGCCAACTTGTGTCCCATTGTTGATTACAGCTGTTATGTTTAGACAGTCTTATTTGTGTCATCCTAGATTATTTAAATCTGTTTTTCCTTGCAATTATTTTCACTGAAATCAATAGTACTAACCAAAATAAATAGCTTCTGCAAAAATTGTGATTTAAATCCATTATGTTATTGTGTTAATAAAATGGAAAGTTTGCTGAATTGTAAGTAGTTGTGTTGATTCCTGTAATGCCCACAGTATTAGCTTGTCAATCATGGTATCACACTCACTATCTGGTAATGACATTATCTTGAAGGCATTAACTACAGGTTGGATCTGGGACCAAGTGTCTTTCTAGCCAAGGTTTTGGTGTCAACTTCACTAAGTCGAAGAATGTTTGCAGTCTTGTACTTCCAATGTGAGGAAGTCTCAGGCGATGGTTACTTGTAGTCAGGAAGAATATGACTGTTAATATTATCACTGTCTATAAAGGGCTAGGTACTGATTATCCAGGAACGCAACTTTAGGTGTATGTGTTCCAGAGGGCATCATTCCCAATTGCACTTCAGAGTCAGCTATAGTGTAACACCAGAATAGTTTAGGCAGTGCCCTCACCGTGTTTGGGGAGACTGGGACGTAGTTCATAATCCAGAGTCCAGCTTAATGTTTGGGGACATGAGTTCAAACTCTAAAAGATGATAACATTTGAGTTTAGTAAAAACACAAAATAAAAATCTATCTTAATGGTGACCACGTAAACATTACTGATTGGT
This sequence comes from Chiloscyllium punctatum, assembly GCF_047496795.1. Taxonomy (NCBI): domain Eukaryota; kingdom Metazoa; phylum Chordata; class Chondrichthyes; order Orectolobiformes; family Hemiscylliidae; genus Chiloscyllium; species Chiloscyllium punctatum. Next base: position 4,318,320 of record NC_092754.1, on the reverse strand, counting down.
ATAAAAATCCACCTGGGAGACAGTGAGGTCTGCATGATCCTGGAGATCAGAGTTGAGAGTGTGGCGCTGGAAAAGCACAGCAGGTCAGGCAGCATCCGAGGAGCAGGAGAATCGATGTTTCAAGCCGGAGCCCTCCTCCCGGGGCCGATGCTGCCTGACCTGTTGTGCTTTTCCAGCAACACACTCTCAAGATAAAATTTCACCTGGTTCATTAATATTCCTTATGAAAGGAAATCTGCCGTCCTTACCTGGTCTGGCCTCCATGTCACCCCAGAATGAATTTTAGAAAGCCAGACAGCAGGGCAAGTTGGAATTGAGGACAAAGGGGCAACATTTTCCAAGCCTAAAGCAGGATTATTTCAAAAGATTAGGAACCAGAAGACATAGTATTCATGAATAAGTGAATTGTCACTCTCATTATACTGCTCAGAAGGCATTTCTTGGTCTGCCTACTGAAAGTCTGGTGACTAATTAGCCATTACCCTCTTGAGATGCAGAAGGCTGTGGAGTCATTTCTGGATTTGGGTTGTTCCAATGGGACAAATGCAGGAACACATCCAAATGACAAGATAATCCAGGAGGTCACACAACGCTCAACAACAGCTCAATAGCTGACCTGACACACTGAAGCAACCAGGAAGTGTAACCCTGTTCTGGTAATACGATCAGTCAAACATGTGTGGGTGAAGACATCCCGAGTGCTGGTTGTTTCCATGGAATACTAGCAATGCTGCTGTGCACACTGCTGATTGACAACTATATCTGGCTTCATATTTCTCTACATTCTCTAGTCTTGGTTAAATGGGACTTGTTGCTGTAAGAAGAAAACATTCTCTATGTGATATACCCTCCATCTCAGATGTTCAGCTGACCAGAACAGAAACTGCACTTTCAAGGATTAAAGTGGCATCACTGACAATGCTGTTGGTCCAATTTCTGTTGATTCTGATCTTTCAGAAGGAATGTTTTAGCTTGGTCTGCATGGCCTTTGGAGCTAGTTTTGCCAGCCCCTAGCTTGGCTTCTCTGCATTAAGACAGTATCAGGGACTCCTATTGACAGAACCAAAACCTGGTTAATCATCTGTCTGAGTCGAGCATTTTGGAAACTTAAAAATAAAAGACGTTTTAACATTGGAATGGAGTGGACACAAACTGACTTTAATTTCCTTCTGCAATCTCTTCTCACTGTTTCAGTCTAACAAGAAAATCATGAAGGCTTCCTCCACTCACAATTCTAAATACAGGCGCTAATTTGCTTACCATGACTTTAGCCGCAACGAACCAAAATTGATTAGGGACCTCGAAGTGAAGGAGCCATTGAGAAGTAGTGACCATAATACAATAAGCTTCAATCTGCAATTTGAAAGGGAGAGGGTACAATTGGTAGTGACAATGTTTCAATTGAATAAAGGGAACTATGGAGCTATGAGGGAGGAGCTGACCAAGGTTCAATGGTGCAATACCTTAGCCGGGATGACAGTGGAGGAACAATGGCAGATATTTCTGGGTATAATGCAAAAGATGCAGGATCAGGTCATTCCAAAAAGGAAGAAAGATCCTAGGAGGAGGCAGGGGTGGCCGTGGCTGATGAGGGAAGTTAAGAAACATATAAAGTCAAAAGAGAAAAAGTATAACCCAGCAAAGATAAGTGGGAAAACGGAGGACTGGGAAGCTTTTAAAGAAAACAGAGGATTACTAAGAAGGAAATACGCAGAGAAAAAAATGAGGTACGAAGGTAAACTGGCCAAAAATATAAAGGAGGATAGTAAAAGCTTTTTTAGGTATGTGAAAGGGAAAAAAATGGTTAAGACTAAAATTGGGCCCTTGAAGACAGAAACAGGGAATACGTTACGGGGAACAAAGAAATGGCAGAAGAGTTGAATTGATACTTCAGATCTGAGTTCGCTGGGGAAGACACAAGCAATCTCCCAGAGGTAACAGTGGCTGAAGGACCTGAACTGAAGGGAATTTATATTTGCCAGGAATTGGTGTTGGAGAGACTGTTGGGTCTGAAGGCTGATAAGTCCCCGGGCCTGATGGTCTACATCCCAGGGTACTGAAGGAGGTGGCTCTAGAAATCGTGGATGCATTGGTGATTATTTTCCAGAGTTCAATAGATTCAGGATCAGTTCCTGCGGATTGGAGGGTGGCTAATGTTGTACCTCTTTTTAAGAAAGGAGCGAGAGAGAAAGCAGGAAATTATAGACCAGTTAGTCTGACCTTAGTGGTGGGAAAGACGCTGGAGTCAATTATAAAGGATGAAATTACGACACATCTGGATAGCAGTAACAGGATGGGTCAGAGTCAGCATGGATTTACGAAGGGGAAATCATGCTTGACTAATCTTCTGTAATTTTTCGAGGATGTAACTCTGAAGATGGACAAGGGAGAGCCAGTGGATGTAGCGTACCTGGACCTTCAGAAAGCCTTTGATAAAGTCCTACATAGGAGGTTAGTGAGCAAAATTAGGGCGCATGGTGTTGGGAGCAAAGTACTGACTTGGATTGAAAATTGGTTGGCTGACAGGAAACAAAGAGTAGTGATAAACAGCTCCCTTTCGGAATGGCAGGCGGTGACCAGTGGGGTACCACAGGGATCAGTGCTGGGACCGCAGCTTTTTACAATATGTATTAATGATATAGTAGATGGTATTAGTAATAACATTAGCAAATTTGCTGATGATACTAAGCTGGATGGTAGGGTGAAATGTGAGGAGGATGTTAAGATATTACAGGGTGACCTGGACAGGTCAGCTGAGTAGACAGGTGCATGGCAGATGCAGTTTAATGTGGATAAATGTATGGTTATCCACTTTGGTGGGAAGAACAGGAAGGCAGATTACTACCTAAATGAAGTCAAGTTAGGTAAAGGGGCAGTACAAAGAGATCTGGGTGTTCACCGATCAATGAAGGTAAGCATGCAGGTACAGCAGGTAGTGAAGAAAGCTAATAGCATGCTGGCCTTTATAACAAGAGGGACTGAGTATAGAAGCAAAGAGGTTCTTCTGCAGCTGTACAGGGCCCTGGTGAAACTGCACCTGGAATATTGTGTGCAGTTCTGGTCTCCAAATTTGAGGAAAGACATTCTGGCTATTGAGGGAGTGCAGCGTAGGTTCACGAGGTCAATTCCTGGAATGGAGGGACTATCTTATGTTGAAAGATTGGAGCGACTGGGCTTGTATACCCTTGAGTTTAGAAGACTGAGAGGGGATCTGATTGAGACGTATAAGATTATTAAAGGATTGGACACTCTGGAGGCAGGAAACATGTTTCCGCTGATGGGTGAGTCCTGAACCAGAGGACACAGCTTAAAAATAAGGAGTAGGCCATTTAGGACAGAGATGAGGAGAAACTTCTTCACCCAGAGAGTGGTGGCTGTGTGGAATGCTCTGCCCCAGAAGGCAGTGAAGGCCCAGTCTCTGGATTCGTTTAAGAAAGAGTTGGATAGAGCTCTCAAGGATTGTGGAATCAAGAGTTATGGAGATAAGGCAGGAACAGGATACTGATTGAGGATGATCAGCCATGATCATAGTGAATGGTGGTGAGGCTCGAAGGGCAGAATGGCCTGCTCCTGCACCTATTGTCTATTGCATTACAGGATTTTGTTCCTACAATGCTTTAAAAAAAAGGCCTATTCCAAGCTGCTCTTTGTATTTTGCTTACTTTTCACCAAGGAGAAAGTGAGGACAGCAGATGCTGGAGATCAGAGCTGAAAATGTGTTGCTGGAAAAGCACAGCAGGTCAGGCAGCATCCAAGGAGCAGGAGAATTCTTCAGCCCTTCTTCGGGCTCATGCCCGAAACGTCGATTCTCCTGCTCCTTGGTTGCTGCCTGACCTGCTGCGCTTTTCCAGCAACACATTTTCAGCTCTTACTTTTCACCAAGTCCACACCCAGGCTTAACCAATCAAGCACAGTGAGCAGCAATTGTAAACAGACTTACATAATCAAACACAAGACAACTGAGCACAAGGGGAATTTAAAAACCCTAAAAATCACAATGATTCTCACGAATGAAGAGTCATTCCCTCTTTGTTAAACATGTAGCTGTTCGCAATAATTCTAAGATAAAACTATTTTTCCTTTTGAGAGTTCTATCTTACACCCTACTGGTCACAGGATCAGAAGATCAGAAACAGTTAACAGACGGAGGTGCTTTAACCTGCAGTTTCTCACCTGCTGGATGTCAATATTAATTTTAACTTGCTGCCGTTAGATAATACGATCATACAATTGTGAGATCTTACGACAGGTTAAAATTAGAATTGATATCCAGCAGGTGAGAAATTGCAGGTATGTGCCCTGGCACCTTTTCACTTGCCCATCTGACCGATTTCTGCAAAGTGGTTTGAGTTAAATTCATCCCCAGTGTTTATTTTGGAAAATGCATTTTGCAAATTTACCTGTCTCACCATGAAACCACTTTCCATGACTGTGACACACGCTCATACAACATTCTCACTCACATGCACACACTCACTGTCACACATACTCACACTCACACACACATACATACTGAACCATTCATGAGTATGCATACACGTAGACCCCCCTCCCACTCACTTACACCCATTCAAACACACACGTGTACACTCCCCGAGTATTCATATACACACTCCCATTCCTCACACAGACAGGGAGTTTGAGCACGCACCACCTCCGCTCAGACCTCAGGCTCGTGAGTTTTTTTTATAAACATCAAAAATTAGATCATGGCTTTAAAATAACCACCACGTGTAATTTAAGTTAACACGTTACAGATGCCAGTAACAGATTGCACACGATTGGGGATGGATTTGGTGCTGTCCTGGCTATTTCACGAAGGGAAAACGAGGATTCTCTCTTGTGCTTTGTGTTAGCACCGTTATTTTCCTGTTTGTTTTACGTTCACCACATTAATAGGAACATTTTACTGAGCTCTCTGCAACTCTTTGATGTTAAAAGCAACAACACTTTGTATTTATATGGCACCTTTAAAATGGAAAACCATCACAAGGTACTGACTTTTTGGAGTGGCTCTTTGCCTGCACCAGCGCACACTGCTATCATAAATAGGCACCTGAATGTAACCAGGTAGTGCTGTAAGCTTAAAAACATGTCTCAGTAACATACAGAGTGCCATTGAGAGAGGCATTAGTTAATGCATCTCACTAAAAGCAGCTCATTCAGAACGACAAGAGCATAGTCAAGGTTTCACATTTTGAAGACTGGACAGACAGATAACCTTGGGACTCTAAGCAAGTCCCTAGATCCTCAAGCATTCACTCTCACCAGCCAAAGCTACCTAGTTCCTGTATTCCTTTACTGCTCGGCAGAGATTGCTGCTATTGAGAGGTTTCCATTTATTTCTGATCTCATATCGTTTAAAAATGTATATTGATTTTTTTAATAGACCCTTTACAAGTGTTGCTGCATTGCTGAGATCCACTTTAAATAACCCTTCCTACACTCAGTGGCTTTCTATTCTACATGCTGTGTACCAATTGCTTTATTATCTCTCCGTCACTGCAGTTAATACTAGAATATTCAATGGGGCAATATCTTTGTTCATTTCTGAACCAGCTGAACTCTCAATTAGAAAGAGGAAATTTTCAGGTCCAAAATATTATTTGATAAAATTAGACTTATAATTGTCACTTTGATTTCTGAAATACATTTCAACCTTTTCAGCTTTACCCCCAGACTGAAAGCAGTGAGCAACTTGGTCAGTACTCAACATCACATTTTGTGATAAAGTGCTGGTGGATTCAGTACATTGTGTCCTTATAATTGTATTATATCTCCCACTGTTTCCCATAAAGATTCTTCAGCATCTGGAGTGCCCTGCACTTCTCACCATTGAAAAATGACAAAAGTTAAATCTGCCCTGTAATAAACCAAAGGTATTCTTGCAACATATTGTGTAATTGATAAAAGAATTGTCTGCTGAATTGATACTGAAGGAGAGCGATACTTTGAATATTGTTCACCTACCACTTTGCTAAAACTACTTTTCTGTTGTATGTGTCTCCAGGGTTAAGTTGACTGGTGCCCGAAACCAAGTCTGGTCCATATGGTGTGCAGACAGAGCACCAGAACAGAGAGCAGCCCCTTGGATTCTGTCTGGTTCACATTCCCACTGAGCCACAGGAGAAAGCAATTCAGAGGAGGAAAACCACAGTCTGTAAGAGTGGTAGGTTTTGCCATTCATTCACGGGATGTGGGCATCACTGGCATTTACTGCCCATCATGAATTGCCCTGGAGAGGGTAGTGTTGGGCTGTTTGCTCGACCCACTGAAGTCCATTTGATATAGCAAGACCACATAGTGGTGTCAGGGAGTGGGTTCCAGGGTTTTGGAGCTGGCAGGATGAAACTGCAAGACCAACAATATAGGAGGAGGAGTGGGTGAATATGTTAGTTCATGTGTGCTCTGTTGAAGGTTCTTTTTAAAGATGTTTAGGCAGCTCTGCCTGATGTGCACAATAAGAGGCAGAAACAGAGGAGTGGCAAAGAGGAAGAAGGTACGCTCAGGACAGTAACATTTCCTGGTTGTACAAGAACAAGCTGAAGGAGGTGCAGTGAAGGGAGTGGAATCGAAGGAGAGGCAGATTCTAAGTGTCTAAAAAGGAGGCTCTACCTTTGTAGTCCTGGTGTGGTCACTACATTTCTTTCTGAAATGTTGTCGGGTCCTGTGAGCCGTACTTTGTATGTTCTGCCCCTTCTCTGAGATTTTCCTGGATAATGCCCCATCAGAGGAGCTGGGCAGCAATGTGGAGATCAGCCTGAGCGGACACAATGGGCCTGGACTACTGCTCATATTTCTCAAGCTCCAATGCTTTTATGACAAGGACCTTCTTGCTACTCAGTTGGCATTAAGCAAAACTCTGAAGCTCTGGCTGCTGTCATTATGCCATCGGATTCCAAACAATGAGTCCCAGCAACCAAACCACATTGACCCTGATTGGATCGAACTGCTTCTTCAAATCAATTTTGTTCTGGAGAAGGGACAACTCAGTGGAGCGAAAGAACATTTACAAATACACCTTGTATCAAACAAGTGCCAAGTGCAGTCGCATCATGAAGATGATATCGTCTTATTATAAATCTGAAATGAGATGTTCAAACCCTTTCCATCAATTCCTGTGTGAAAGATGTAATAGTGTAGTTTATCTCAATTTAAAGCCCGTTTTACTGCAAAAAAATTCAAATGTTTATTTGTACTTAAAATATAATTACATCGCCAAGCTATGGCCTAATACCAATCAACATGAGGGTACACAACTTTAAAGTGAGGGGAGATAGGTATAAGACAGATGTCAGAGGTAGTTTCTTTACTCAGAGAGTAGAAAGAGTATGGAATGATTTGCCTGCAACGGTAGTAGATTCGCCAAGTTTATGTGCATTTAAGTATTAATTGGACAGACATATGGACGTACATGGTAAAAACAGGGTAAAAACAATGATTGCAGATGCTGGAAACCAGAGTCTAGATTAGAGTGGTGCTGGAAGAGCACAGCAGTTCAGGCAGCATCCGAGGAGCAGGAAAATCGACGTTTCGGGCAAAAGCCCTTCATCAGGAATACACGCAGAGAGCCTGAAGGGTGGAGAGATAAGTTAGAGGAGGGTGGGGATGGGGAGAAAGTAGCATAGAGTACAATAGGTGAGGGGGATGAAGGTGATAGGTCAGGGAGGAGGGTGGAGTGGATAGGTGGAAAAAGAGATAGGCAGGTAGGACAAGTCATGGAGACAGTTACTGAGCTGGAAGTTTGGAACTAGGGTGAGGTGGGGGAAGGGGAAATGAGGAAACTGTTGAAGTCCACATTGATGCCCTGGGGTTGAAGTGTTCCGAGGCGGAAGATGAGGCGTTCTTCCTCCAGGAGTCTGATGGTGAGGGAGCGGCGGTGAAGGAAGCCCAGGACCTCCATGTCCACGGCAGAGTGGGAGGGGGAGTTGAAATGTTGGGCCACGGGGTAGTGTGGTTGATTGGTGCGGGTGTCCCGGAGATGTTCCCTAAAGCGCTCTGCTAGGAGGCGTCCAGTTTGATCACCTGCACAGACTGTCGGCACTCCACCCACACCATTTGTACTATCTTTTGACACTTAATCACCTGGAATTACCTGTCAATGATCTTTCTGCCTATCAATTCTGTACCTGTGTGCTTCCCTCTACTTCACCCAATTTCAAAGCTGATGTTTTTGGGATTTATCCAGGCAAATCAGTGGAATACCATGGCTACTTGTCTGAACAAGCTTGATGTGGGATTGTCATGGTTCCTTCAGCCTACACACTGAAAGAAGATCTTCATAATCACCAGTCTGCCCTAACGTTTTGATCTCTTTGTTTTTCTCTTTGACAAAGTTTATTCTCAGTGTGATAGATGATGTTAGTATCAGGAAACAAAGGAATTCCGACTTTGACACAGACAGTCAGCATCCAACAGCCTCAGGTCCAGTCTAGCACGGGGTATGACGCACCTCTGGAGCAGCTGTCACTCGAACCTGGGCCTCCTGGACCAGAAGTACAGATGCTACCACTGCACCACAAGAACCTGATGGGCTTGCCCCCCCCTATACTGTGGTCAGTAACAAGCCTTGAGTTCCAACTGCAGAGCAACAACCCTGACTGGGACAGGCTGATGGTTCCAGTTTTTCACACAGACCATCCCACTTGGCACTAATTGTTGTCGGATGTGGATAGGCTTGAGATTGTCTGAGTGTATTTCACTGAGGACCTTGCAGCACTCCCTTCACTCCTCAGGGCTGACTGTTAACCCAGGATTTCAAAGTTTAAGATCAATATTTTAGCCCATATATGCTTCTTCAAACTAAGTCAAACTAGAAACAACTGCTGGTAGCTACCTGGTTGAATAATTCAACATTTTCACAGCATAATTAAGAGATGCCGTTGTAATTTCTTTTGAGCATGACTACAGTGGTGAAAGAGAAGACTTTTGTGAAGCTCGACATCTGCAGAAGGTCCGCATCTGTTCTGCGCAGTTTCATTAAATATTCTTTCCTTGTATCGCAGTGAATGGTCGGGGCGGTCTTTGGAGAAGGAATGGGTTTTAACATTGCTGCCTTCCATCAGGTTAATTGTGTCCCCTAACCGGAGACATGTGAACATGTGAAATACGAACAGCAGTAGGCCACTTGGCCCCTCAGGACTGACCTATTTTATCGTAGAATTCCACAATCCCGATAACCCCTGAAAACCTTGGATTTCTTCGCCTAACAAGAATATATCGACATTGGCTTTAAAAATATTTAATGTCCCCATCTCGACCCCTTCTGAGGCAGCAATTTCTAAAATTGCTCGAATCTCACATCAAATCAGGACCAGGGAAGAGGACAAATGGTAAAACAATTAATATTAAGTAAAGGATGTACATAACTTAAAAACTGTGAAGGAGGAATCCCCACTTCTCATAATGTGAAATATTTCCCGAGTATTGCACAGTATTTTTATTTTAATGATGACTATCAGAGGATCCTTCTCACAAAGATCTTTTGGCAAAGTAAATTTGCACTCGGATAACTGCAGGGATCTCCTGCTTATGAAGCACAGCATGGTCTTTGTTTTAATTAACCATTATAATGATAGGTTTATTGATCTGTTTCAGGTTTGTCAAGTAACATTGGTCTTTGAAAATAGAATTGAAAATGTTAGCAAGTTAAACTAAATCATTCAACATCTTTAAGGAGAAAGACAGGTTAGGACATGGGTCTTTAGGCTGTTATAATCTCACTGTGTCTATCCTAAATTGTTAATTCTGTACCATTTTGTACTGCCTTCTTCCTTACTCTGTAAGTTGTAATGTTAAGTATCCCATTTCCAAATGAATGTGCTGCTGAGGCTGTATAATACTCTGGTCAGACTGCATTTGGAATATTGTGAGCAGTTTTAGACCCTGCACCTGTGGAAGGATGAACTGGTTCTTGAGGGGGTCCAGAGGACATGCACAAGAATGATTGATTAGAATTTAGAATTAGCTTCCCTACAGCATGGAAACAGGCCCTTTGGCCCAACAAGTCCACACTGACCCTCCACAGAGTAACCCACCCAGACCCATCCCCCTACCCTATATTTACCACTGACTAATGCACCTAGCCTACATATCCCTGAACACTATGGGCAATTTAGCACAGCCAGTTCACCTGACCTGCACATCTTTGCATTGTGGGAGGAAACCGGAGCACCCACGCAGACATGGGGAGAATGTGCAAACTCCAAACAGACAGTCGCCCGAGGCTGGAATTGAACCCAGGTCCTTGGCGCTGTGAAGCGAAAGTGCTAACCACTGAGTCACTATACCACCCTACCATGATCCTGGGAATGAAAGGCTTGTCATATGAGAAGTGGTTGAGGACTCTGGGTCTGTACTCAGTGGAATGAGTAGAAGGATGAGGAGGAATCTGATTGAAACCTACACTCTATCCAGCCATCTCAGTATTCTGTACATAGAGAAGATATCTTCACTGGTAGGAGAGAGTAGGACCCCAGGACACAGCCTCAGAGTGAGGGGTCAACTCTTCAGAGTTGAGAAAAGGAGGAATTTCTTCAGCCAAAGGTTGTTTAATCTGTGGAACTCATTTCTTCAGAAGGCTGGAGATGCCAAGTCATTTAGTGTATTTACGACAGCGATAGAGATGTTCTTGATTGGTAAAGAGATCAAGGGTTACAGGCAGAAGGCAGGAGCATGGGGTTGAGAAATATATCAGCCAGGATTGAATGGCAGAGCAGACTCAATGGCCTAATTCTATTCCTACATCTATGGACTTATGTCTAATATTCAGTAATATCCCAATGTAATTCACTTACTGATAAAACTATTTTTGAGTCTAACCCCTTGTTTTAGAATGTTGGGGAAGGGTTTTGAAAGGATTGGTCAACTTTGTGAAATAAGTTCTCTAAAATTCATTTGTGGAGTGTGTAATTGTATGCCCCAGCATCTTCTTCCCCAGTGTTGATCATTCCCTCACCCTATATCACCTGTAGTCTGCCGCGATTAGCTGAGTGCTCGGGTTGGGGGACCAAAACCTTTAATGCCTTTGAAATGATTGCAGTTCGGACTTCATTATCCCTGGGGCAAGAGGGAAGAAACTGTGCTTCTACAAGATAGAGTCTCAGCTCAGATCTGGCAACACTCAATCCTTATATAGCTGGGAAATGTTAGTGGCCTTTTCTCAAACCCTACTGAAAATCAGTCACTGGACTCGAAATGTCTTTCTCTCTCTCTCCCTGACAGATATTGCCAGACATGCTGAGTTTCTCCAACAATTTCTGATTTTTTGGATATCATCAGTTTCTAGCTGGTGAAGTTTGAGATACTCACATTTGAGGTATGTTTAAATGCACTCTGGACATCTTGAAAAAAAAACAAGAGATCATTTACAGTAACATACAAAAGAATAGATCAAAATATGATGAAGTTTTAAGATGTCTAATTAATATTTCAAATGCTTAAGGTTTCAAAGATGTAGTTATAGTTAACTTAGTGTGGGTTTTGAGTTCTAAAACTGCATAATTTGATCTCTCACAGTCATTAGTGAAAGGCAAGACAAAGAGATTTTCCAGTTTATTCATTTTTGACCCCAGATCTCAGAGGTGAAAGGGGAAAGCGTAGTGTCACTTAATGACCCTCATAATTTGCAGTTGTCGTGAAATATTACAAAGAGGCTAGTGAGGAATATGGGCGTTACTGTCTGTTTAAGTGAGTGAACAGCTTTCATGCTAAACCGAGTGATTTGTCGTGTTTTTGGTTATCATGTGTAATATTCAAATTAATTACACTCTGCTGTGGGTCTTTACCCAAGTGACCTTCCCTGGGTGATTTCTCAATCCCTGAAATGCTCTAATTTACTGGATGAGTCATGTCAAAAATAATTTTGGTTTAAAGTTAATAATTATACGTGCTATCAGTCTGATGTTAAAAATCCTGAAAAATTTTGCACGAATCGTCACATTTAAAAAGCAGCCAGAAAAGAAAGAATACCTTTATTCTCTCTGCTTGATTGCTCCCCCAGTTATAAGCATGAATATTGCAAAAGGGTAAATTAACCTCTTGAATACTAGAGCATTTCCATTCCTCGTATTATGTTTGAATATTCCAGAAATTTCTGTATGTGACAGATAACCTGAGTTAGTCATCTGTTCTAATCAGAAAATAGCGCTGTTTGCCAAGAAATATGCCGCTGTGTTCAGGTTTTCTGAGTCCTAAGGGTAAAAGGAGATCATTAAAAACCTATGTCCCAGCATTTTTCATCTTTTGTTGAGAAAATTTATCTCTGAGTGAAAAGTTGCAATGAATGCAGGGTGTGGGGTGTGCCATAGGGATTGTGACGAGGTCAGCCAGGTGAACCTCATAGAATAGGAGTTCCCTGATTGGGGCTGTTAATCTGGGACAATCAGGGAGGTCTGGCTGACAGATATAAACAGGAGTGCCAGACATCCTGTTCACTCTGAGAGCTGGCTCTGAGGGAGCCAGACTAGTGTCAAGTCCAACCACATGTAAATAAAGGGTGACTTGGAGATGGCACACCGGCCTGTGTGGAATTATTTTAGATGCAGTGTGGCAAATAATATAAAACAGGCTAACAAGGAGCAAAAACACTGCTTGTACACTGGTGAAAGAGAAGTCAATCTGTTGAAGCTTTTCATCTTGCACTCATCAGGATAATTCACAAGAATACCAAAGTAAAGAGAAAGCAACATTGATTCTGCACGAGGGGAAAAGTCTAATTGATAACAAATTGCCTGTGATTGGCAGACACGATGCCATGTCTTGACCAATCAGAGTCAACCTGCCTTATTTAAAATATAAACATTACTTGAAGTTAATTGTCATTCATCATTAACTGTTGCATTCTTAATGGCAACACTACTACCAATTACAGTACACACACCAGCCAATCAGCACTCTCCTCACATATAGCATATTTTCAAAAAACATTTGCTTTGGTATTCTTGTGAACTGTCCTGATGAAAAGATTTAACAAAATGTGTCTTTTCTGGAGCAACACTCGAGGTCCATACTGCCAAATGATTATTTGAACACAATTTATATTTATGCAGCACCTTTGATGTAGTAAAGTGCCTTGGGCTGCATCACAGGAACATAATCAAAGAAAATTTTACACTATATCATATGAGGAAGTTAAATAGATAGGCTTTTAGGACTATTTTAAAGAAGACTGAAGGAGGCAGAGAGACTGAGGGACAGAATTCCAGAATTTAGTGCCTAGTTGAGAGCATAGCTACCAATGATGGTGCACTGTTAATTAGGGATGTAAAAAAGCCGATCAAACAGGGGAACAGATACCTCAGAGGATTGTAGTGCTGGAGGAGGTTATAAATGATAGGAAACAATAAAGGTAAGGAAGGATTTGAAAGCTAGGATGAGAAATGTTTAGATTGCAGCATTTCTGGACTGGAAGCCTATGTATGTGGACCTTATCACTCAAGGACCAGGTTTTTGGATCACAATATTGTCCTTGGATCGAGAATCAATTGTAATTTCATGTGATGTAGTGTTCAATCTGATCAAAGGCATTACGAAGATAGATGGAGCAAAGACTTTCTTTTTGCAGAATCTTCCTGAAAGAGAGACATAATCATCAAATTACAACTGAGCTGATAAAAATCAAATTTCAGGTTCATTACCCAAAGAGTGAGAGAGAGAGGATTGCGTAGCCGAGAAGATAAAAGAATCAGTATGTGTTGAATTGTTTGAAAACCCTGATGTGAGAAGTTTATATGTTAATTAAAATGGGAAAAGATCAGGAAATATTCTAAAGATCAACCATGACTGACAAATGTCAGTGTGGATGGAAAGATGGAACATTTTTCATCACTTTCCTGTATTTGTTCTGATGATTAAATGAAAATGAAATCATCAGTAATGAAGCAAGTGCAAGAATTTGTCTCCATTCTGAAACCTTTAATGAAATTTCTCAAATTTGATTTCAAACAGAAAATGGTAGTGTAATATTGATACATCACACAAGTATGTTATACAAATAATTTAGCATCTGCATTGATTTGTTAATTTCTTCATGAAAAAAGTGAGGTTCACCTTAATTAGCTTTTCAACATTTTCATCAAGTTTTGAGAAGCTCCGTGTTGTATATGGTGAACAAATTCAGCCGATTGGGATGATGTATGAGAGGTCACTTTTCAATACTTTTGTTTAATGAATTTTCATTAAAGCAGTGCCCGAAATTACAGTGTGAAAAAAAAGGAACAGCAGCAGAATGATTAAAGGACTCTGTTTTATCTGTGCATACATTTCTGACTTTTTTTTGTTGCCATTGGTTTAATATTTCAGTCCCCACATGACTGTGAAAGCTGAAACCAAATCTGTACAGAAACAATGCAATATGAGAAATTATTCTGTGGTCTTGCAAATCATACTGTGTCCAAAGTGCAAATTGTAAGGTGGCTGTAGTGGATTTTGACCAGGTGTTCATCTCTGGGGCTTGGTTTGATTCAAACTTCTCCAGAGGCTTCTTTCAGAAAGCTGTGAGAGCTCTAAATGAATGAATGTGGTTCCTCTCAGCCCAGCTCCCTGTGGGGATTGACATTAAATTGTGAGACAGCCTGGAAAGGCCACAAGGTGGCTGCTACAGGAAATAAAATGGCAGACGAAGCAACGCGGATATGTTTTTGAGATTGCAGTTAAGGTGCACTGTTGGTCGGAGATTTGCTTCCAAGTTCTACTGTATTTGATCTCAGAATATTCAGCACTAAGGACAAAGTGTTAAAAAAACACTCTACTCCCCATGTTTCACTTTAATGACTGGAGAGAAAAACACATCGTAAAACACAAGCCATAAAAAATGTACAAATTTAGCTAGTACAATAATACAATTTTCAGAATGTCCTCTCCCTGCTCCTGTTTCTTAAATTCAGCTATTTCAAAGTTAACCGTGTTGATAACATATATACGTCATTAGTGAACCAGCTGTGTTCTTGCTGCTAAAATTGAAAATCTTATAGATATACATTAAATATGTAAGAAAAACACATCTCCAACAGTTGATACTTAACATGGAGTTCCTTGTAAAGGGGATATTTTTATGCTTTCATTCAATAAAAGATGTAGTTACAATCTCTGATGACACCACCAAATTATGTTATGTTTTGGCTGGGGACCAGTAACTTTATTTTTTATTTAATGCGGCTGAAGTCTGAGATCCAAGGTACCTGTTAACTGAACAAAGCCACAAGATTTCATGGATTTTAATAAAACAAAATTAACTTTACTAAGTTAAAAGAAATTCTTCTATATGTACATAATGTACACTCTATTATACAGGATGAACATGAAGAGTACATGTGTTAATAAACAAACCATGGCCAAACACATCATAGGACACATCAAATTGATGCAGTGAAGACAGATCCCACAGACCTTTCAGTAACCCCACCCCCAGACCTTAGTGATACTGGAACAACACAATTCATGAAACCTATATCATTTTTTAAAATTCCGATGCTTCACCTTTGAACATCTAGTTTTCAAAAATCCCTCAACTGCTTCTCCATCACAGGTTACCTCAACAACTGCTCATGTCCTGGTCGGTCAATCTCTTCCTCTGAGACATATTCCACTGGATCCTTGAGACTAAACTCTAGCACCTATTCACAAGCACAATTTCAGCTTATTTACCGACAGCTGACACGGCCCTTTGTTTCTCTGATCTTCAATTCTTCTTAACTGCACCAAGCAAACACAGATTGTGGGCTTCCTTCACTCCCACTGTCATCTGCACTGACTATCCTGTGACTCTTAAAGATTCTTCTGAGTCTTAATTCTCTAAGACACAAGCCAGTGACATGGAATCATTGAATCCTTACAGTAAGGAAGCAGGTCATTCTGCCCTTCAAATCCACACCAACACTCAGAAGAGTAGTCCACCCAGACCCACACCCCTCCTACCGCATCCCTGTCATCCTGCATTTCCCATGGCCAATCCTCCTAACCTGTACATCTTTGGACTGTGGGGGAAAACCAGAGCACCAGGAGGAAATCCACACAGACACGGGGAGAATGTGCAAGCTCCACATGAAGAGTCACCCGAGAGCTGGAATTAAATCTGGGTCCCTGGCGCTGTGAGGCAGCAGTGCTAAATCACTAGACACCATGCCACCCTTATGCCACATTACACTACCAACTCAGATATTCAGGATGTTTGTTGATCCCTGACTGTCTGAACATTGCTAACAGTGGTGCATTCCATCATGGAACCTCTTAGACTGCTGCAAAACATTACCAACCAAGTGGCTTATCCTTTCTCCATTCGATGGATCACATGGTGAAGATTTCAGATCACCATTCTGCAGGCACGCTCCTGTCTGGAGCTGCCTAAAGAAAAACCATGAACACTGCACTGACCATATATGCCCTGTTCCACACTGGACCTACATCAGGATTCCCAGGCCATGCCAGAAATTGGAATTTCTAGCCTTCATGGTAATATTTTACAAATTCATTTGTGAGACATGGGCGTCACGGGCTGACCAATATTTATTGTCCATCCCTGGTTGCCCTTGAACTGAGTAGCTTCCTAGGCCATTTCGGAGGATAGATAATAGTCAACAACATTGCTGTGGGTCTGGAGTCACACGTGGCCAGACCAGGTAAGAATTGTAGATTTCCTTCCCTGAATGGTACCAGTGGAACCAGAAAGGTTTTACTGACAATGGTTTCATGATCATGAGTAGCTTTTTAATTCCAGATTTTTAAAATTGAATTCAAATTCCACCATCTGCCATGGCAGGGTTCGAACCCAAATCCCCAAAACATTAGCTGAGTTTCTGGATTAGTAGTCGAGCAATAATACCACAAGGTAATGTTACCAAAGCACATGAGCCACAGCTTGGAAACCAGAGTTAGGTTAAAATCAACTAGGCAAAAGTAAGGACTGCAGATGCTGGAGATTAGAGTCAAGAGTGAGGTGCTGGAAAAGCACAGCAGGTCAGGCAGCAATTCAAGGAGCAGGAGAATTGAAGTTTCGGGCAAAAGCCCTTCATCAGGAATGATTCCTGATGAAGGGCTTTCACCCGAAATGTCAATTCTCCTGCTCCTCGGATGCTGCCTGACCTGCTGTGCTTTTCCAGCACCACACTCTGGAAACCAGAGTAAGTCATCTTCGTAGCAATGTTACATTATGTTATGATGAATATATCATTTAAATGCTGATTATTTGCATTTATACTGCAATATTTCCAGTCATAAATTTACTGAACATTCATGTTTTGGCGGAAATTAAACAATTTGTGTAATGAGAAAGGTTCCTGTTACTACTCGGTAAGCAGTGAACATTGTGAAAGTACTTGTTAATATTTCTGTATTGCTGATATGAATATAATGTTCAAACAAGTTTACTTAACCAGATTAGTATCGTATTTAAATGTTTACCTAGAGAATCAGGATCCGTTTCCAAAGAGATTTCCCAACTCCTGACATCAAGAAGTAAGTAATGTAAAGTGTTGCTCCGATAGAGAATTGGTCAAATATCTGTAACATTAGACCTGTAAACGCAAGAGCTGCATATCTTTATTCCCAGTTGCCATCCTGGTGAGGAGGGAGAAAAGGCTTCTTCAAAATCAATAACCAGAACTGCTCACTTTCAAATTATTGTTTAAAAATCCATTCTCAGGACGTGGTATCATTGGCATTTACTGTCTGTTCCCTCATTGTTCAAAGGTAATCGTTTTAAACATCTGATTGGCTTGCTTACCCCCAAAAATCTTAGGCATCCTCTATTCCCCACAAAAGCTGTGGACAGTCAGTCACTGAGTGTATTCTGAGATGATTTGGAGATGCTGGTGTTGGACTGGGGTGTACAAAGTTTAAAATCACACAACACCAGGTCATAGTCCAACAGGTTTAGTTGGAAGCACTAGCTTTTGGAGCGCTGCTCCTTCACAATCACCTGATGAGGGAGCAGTGCTCCAAAAGCTAGTGCTTCCATATAAACCTGTTGGACTATAACCTGGGGTTGTGTGATTTTTAACTTTGTATTCTGAGATTAATAGATTGTTGGACACTAACGGTGTTTCATATAATGGCTACAACCTTCAAATTGAAAGCAAATCATAGCTAAGGTCACAAGATCACAGTAAGCCACAAATGTCCAATGTATTTGCACTTCTCCAAATATTTTTTTTCATGAAAAAAAACACAAAAAAAATGCACATTCATCTGCAGTTACAACTTCTCTGGTATAGGTGGACAATGAAGAGAAGAAGCATTGCTGAACAAAAACTCTCACTTTTGTCACTTTTGTCTGCACTTCCACTTCATCCATATCCACTAAAGCATTCAGCCTTTTCATGGCATATGAGTGAGTCAATTTTTACCAGTTTCTCTGGTATCAGCTCAATCCAGGGGTGATGTTCTTTCTCTGGGGAGTCTCATTCCTGTGACAAGTGCTTGATCAGAGCAAGACATTGTTTTTCAAAATCAGCATCACTCCTGGGTTAATAAATTCCACAGTGTGTCCAGCTGACTGGTTTGAGTAAAAACTGAGCCATGTTTTGACCACAATATCACTGCATTTACTTAGCAGTGAGATTCACATTCTGATGACTAATTGATTAAGAACTTTGTTAGGCAGTTCACAAATCCAACCAATAGTTGCACCGCTTTCACATCCGTTGGTCACTGCATCTCTGGACCAGCTCTCACAAGGCAACATCCCCTCACTGTCAGTATATAACTGGCATATTTGACTTAAAGAATCTTGGTCTTCTTGTCCTTTCTCTCTCTGATCATGTTTTTTGTTCTGTTGTTCTGTTTTCACATGCTTATCATCAGCTGCTGGCTCCTCAAGTCATTATTCATTGACGTCTTTTTTCTTTCCTTTTGTCAGGACTTTTTATTCTATTGGAGTGTAACCATCTCCTTAATCTTAGCTTTCATGCTGGACTTGAGGGTAGTTGGGACTTTCCTTAGCCAATGTTGAGTTGATCTCAAGGTCATCAACTTTGGAAGATAACTTGTAAAAATATCTTCATGACCTTCTGGGATTTGTTCAGCAGTCAGTATCTTAGTGACTGTAAGAGCACTGCAAATCTGTCCAACAGTCAGTGTCTTAGTGACTGGAAGGAGCACTGCAAATCTGTTCTGACACATGTGGAGTTACCAGTCCAAGATTCAGCTGATGTCAGTGGATTTTGCTTAAAGTCATCTATCTCAAACCACAATCGATCTTCTTCCTCTTGCATTGGGTTCTCACCTTCACTTATCCTCTTCAAATGAGTATCGCTCCATCGTATAGCCTCAACTTGTCTTCAAGAGCCTCCTTTTTGCTTCACCACCTTGACATACTGCACGGCTCTGCAAAGCTCACAATGTTTCACAAAACACCAGGATCTTCCTAACACCTCACTCGATGTTGTCCTTCTGCACTCACCATTCTGACAGACACAAACACTTACCGTCTTTACACCTGATGGCACCAACCTGTTGTCTGGTGTAGAGCAATTTCTAAGTTTCATCAGATGACATCTCTCCAGCAATCACTTAGATTTTTAGCCTCACTTAGATTCTTCCCTGAGCTTCTTGGAGTTAGGGCACTGCTTTCCGCAAGCTTTCCTTTCATCAGTTTGGTGTCCCCCACAATATTTACAACTTGAAGCCTGACCTTGGTATTTCTGCTTGCACTCCTGCTAATATTTCTCCCTTTTCTAACACATTGTTACATTCAATCCAGAACACCTCTCATCACAATTCAAAGTCCTGTCCATTTTCTTATTAATTCTCTCCATCTGATGGTTGACAACCTCAGAGCTTCGTCATGCGCTGCAAGCTTTCTTGAGAATACATTTCTCCTCTCTCAGTAGATATGCTCTCAAGACAGGATTTATAATCTTACGATAATCCTATCTGTGACGCGATCACCTTTTAGTGGTTCAAAATCACTAGCATCAGCACATGAGCAGTGAGTCCCAGAGCAATGTGAGGGAAGCAAGTCTCAGAGCAACGTGAGGGGTGAAAATCCCGGAACAACTTGAGGGGAGCAAATCCCGGAGCAACGTGAGGGGAGCAAATCCCGGAGCAACGTGAGGGGAGCAAATCCCGGAACAAGTCTCAGAGCACGCAGGCAGTGAGTGCCAGGCAGAGACCGGAGCAGGGGAGGCAGTCCTGGGACTTACTTTGGAGCAGCTGAGTGCCGGTACAGAGTGATCTGGAGGCTTGGAGCAGAGCGGGGACAGCTGTTGGACTGGGGTCTGCCGTAGGCGGTTCGACTACATGCAGAGACCCTGTGCTGAGCTGCTGCACTGTAATGTTTGTTCCAAACTTTTTCCATGACTGTAAAGTCAATCCATTAACAATGTCTTCTTTCTAACATTTTTTTGAACTCTGTAAAGTAATGCAACTACTTTTTATTGATTTTTTGCATCCAAGACTTGTACTGAGGTATCTGTACCTTAGATGGTACCATGAGAGGTAGACATTGTAAAAGATTTTCATTACTTCCCCAATTGAGTAGACATGCCAAAAGTGGATATTCTATTCTATTCTAAATGTATCAGTGAAGTCCCACTATGGTCAATATTCCTCTCCCCCGGCCTTTAATGTTGAACGCATACTGTTCATAAGTAATATTAAGAGGGTTCCGAATGTGACTTCAAGACCTTTAGTATTCTACGGTCCCTCTTTATTTTTCCTTCAATGCAATCTCTCTGAACACTCTTTCCCAAACACTATAACAGGGTTGCTACTATTATTTCTTTAGGATTCTTATCAATTCTGCAGCTATCTCATTGTCACTGAGCTGCACTCTGGAAGAAATTCCAATTCTGTCTCATATCACCTTTTACTTCCACAGTACCAGGGACTATAAAATTCACAGCCATTCTGATTCATTGAATTATTCAATGTTGTAGACTATTATTCTCTGTCTTCCTTTCTGTTTTTATCATTGTTTACAGTTTTGAAAGTCCCCACAATTTCAGTTGGTCACTTATAGAGTCATAGAGTCATAGAGGTGTACAGCATGGATGCAAATCCTTTGGACTAGCTCATTCATGCCGACTAGATATCCTAAATTAATCTAGTCCCATTTGCCAGCATTTGACCCATAACCCTCTAAACCCTTCCTATTTATGTACCCATCCTGACGCTTTTAAATGTTGTCATTGTACCAGCCTCTACCACTTCCTCTGGCAGCTCATTCATACACGCACCACCCTTTGCGTGAAAATGTTGCTCCTCAGGTTCCTTTTAAATCTTTTCCCTCTCACCCTAAACTTATGCCTTCTGGTTCTGGACATTCCCAACCCAGAGAAAAAGACCTTGTCAACTCACCCTACCCATGCCTCTTATGAGTTTGTAAACCTCTATAAGATCACCCTCAACACCCCTGGCATTGTGATTGACTCTCAGGTAACTGAATAGATTGAGGATGTGAGTGTTTGTTCAGAGGAGCTCTGGAAGGAAAGGAGCTGTTTTTACTCCATAGTGAAAAGCATCCCAAGCCTGAAGAGAGCCGATTCATTTCCCCCTATCCATTGCTGAATGCTGTGTCTCTTAATTAAACATTCAGAGATCTTGTAATTTGAAGCAGTCACCCTGTACCTCTTGCAAACAAGCAAAAGTATCTGGAGAAGGAAGACTGAGAAACAATATTATGATTTGCAAAAGGACCATTTCAGGAGCCACTGAACTGCCGTTTCAGTCTTCCCCTCCATCCATAACACCCTCTATTTTTGTCTAATCGTATGTGTGTGTAGATGAGAAGTCCTATAAATGGTTTAGAGTTTTAACTGGCGGTTATAAGTTGATGGTTTATAATTGTTTATTTGTGGTTAGAATTCATTTATTTGTAATGTGTAGACATTCTTGTTAAGTATGGAAACCTAGTCTCTGCTTTCTGTCAACCTGGGTCTAAAAAAAAATTTAAACTGGAGAATTCTGTGTACCTTTTAATAACTTTAAATAATGTGACAACTCCAGGAATAGTGCAACTTGATTTCCATTGCAGAGTCATATCATTTCTGATTAAACAAATTTAAGTTCTCAACCTGCCTTGGGGGGGTTTCTTCTCACTGTCCCAGGTAATGGTCTCAGCTACAGGATTATAGATCCAGTGACACATCACTATGATATCACATTGCTAAGTGTTACCAGCTCCCAATCCCTGTGTACTGCTTTTAGGCTCTTTTTATCTTTCTGGAAACAGCACACCAGGGTCTCATAATACATGAATTTGCATAATTATATACAGCATTGACACTATGATATTCAGGAGTGTGTCAAGGCCCAAGGGTAGAATCAATTTATGTCGTTACAGAGGGCAAGGTTTACAGGGCAGAGGAAACGGCAGCAGGAGCTTTGTTCATAGTCAATCAGCTGCAAATGTGCAGAAAGATCATCGTTCTCCTGCCCACTCCATAAACCTTCTGCATAAGGTACAACGCCTGGTCACCTTTGACAACAATCAGCAATTGTTAAAGATCAAAGTTATTCATAGTTCACATGGTGGGGGACAGTAATGGATTTAATTGATATTCACTGAGTGGCCTATCTGACCTTGCTGGCTGAGCATAATGCCTCATTTGGAGGCTCTGCTTGGCGTTTCTCAATGTAACAGTGTGTTCTGATTTGGACTGAGAGTGAAACAAACCAAATGGGGACAAAGGCACCTCCTTAAAAATGCATCTATGCATTCTGTCAGCCATTCTCTGGAAAAGAAAGCGCTGAGGAATTTGCCTTAGTACCACATTAGGGCTTGTTAGGGTGGACGTGGAGCGAATGTGTGCACTCATGTGGCTGTTCAAAGTGGGACGGCAACAATATAAGAGAGTGACTAATAAATCAAACAGGAAATGAAGGACATTGTTAATCAAAGAGTGGAAACAAATATGGGGACCTTCATTTAATTCAGTGGATATGGACATCCCTAATTGCCCTAAGAAGGTGGTGATGAGTTGACTTTATGAACCGCTGCAGTCCTTGGACTGTACGGAAACCTGTTGTGCTATCATGAAGGGAGCTGCAGGACTTTTTGCCAATGAAGAAACGTGATGTATTTCCAAGTCAGGATAGTGTGTGCCTTGGAGGGGAACTTGCAGGGGCTGGTGTTCTCATGCATTTGCTACCCTTGTCCTTCTAGATGGAAGTGATCATAGGTTTGGAAGGTGCTGTTGATGGAGCCTTGGTTATTTTCTGCAGCGCATCTTACATCTTACAGGTGGTAAACAGTCTACTGCTGTCTGTGCTGTCGTGGAAGGGGTGAATGCTGATGGAGTGCCAATCAAACAGGTTGCATTGTTCTGGATGTTGTCAAGTTTCTTAAGTGTTGTCAAGGCTACACTCACTCAGGTAAGTGGACAGCAATATTATTTGGTGCACACAAGTGTAAATATGCGTTTAGACATTGAGGAATTATCCATGTATTTGAATATAACCTTAAAATTATTGGGTGGAAAAATAGATTTTAAGTAAAAATTTTAAATTTCTCCCTATAAAGCAACTTGACTGTTTAGGTGATTGGGAGTTACA
This sequence comes from Chiloscyllium punctatum, assembly GCF_047496795.1. Taxonomy (NCBI): domain Eukaryota; kingdom Metazoa; phylum Chordata; class Chondrichthyes; order Orectolobiformes; family Hemiscylliidae; genus Chiloscyllium; species Chiloscyllium punctatum. The sequence goes on along the minus strand of NC_092754.1, from coordinate 4,294,830 downwards.
TTTTTCCATATCAGGAAATTCAGCTTGAGTACAACTTATTCGGAATGAAAATGTCTTTTCTTTGTTAAGGTTTTAAGTGAAATGAATTCATATCATCTCAGCTTTATTCTTGTGGGTTTAAAATGGCAGCAGAAAATGGCCTCTTGTCAGTAAAGTGCGATATTAATGTGTGCAACGGCAGGAATTGAAAGGAAAGAAGATAATTTGTCTCTTTATTCTGCTCCCACGACAAGTCATGGCGAGTCTAAATAAGGAGTAGGAATCAGTGGTGGACCGAAGGGTCTGTTCTTGTGCTGTATTGTATTGTATTGAGATCAATTATAGAATGTCAGATACTGTCTCCACTACAACCAGTTAGCTCAGCACCTGCAAGAAATAAAAGTTAGGATCATCTAGTGTATACAACTTTGAGACAGATTGAACAAAGCTTTCCCACACATTGAGAAAGATTTGAGAGTCTTAACACACAATTAAACATCATTTCGCTCTACTAAAAATCCTTTCATTGTTGGAGAAGAGAGAAATGACAGCTATCAGCTGAGCTTACAAGTTTATATATGTTTCTGAATAACTATAATCTAAACACAATTATGATCTCAAAGGTGTGTAGTTAGCAAGGTTGTGCAACATCATGGTTTTATTTAGTGCACAGCTCTGCCTCATTTCAAAGTGATCCCTAATGCATTAGAATGCACAATATCTCATTCATTGCTGCCTGGTACAGATGACAGTAATTTCAAAGACTGAGTTAGAGCAAATGGATCTCCAAGAATCGAGAATTTTCTTCTTAATTTGTTACATTTCACAAAGCCTTTCTTCCCATTTTCTCAGATCCTCCCTCTGTTTGACATCATCCAATCATCAGATTGTTCCCTCTGGAATTTTCTGCCAAAGTTTCATTTTCTATAGAAAAAGTTAGATCTAATCCAAGCAATGTACCCATAGGTGAAGATATTTGACAACACGGTTCTAATTAAACTCTAATTAAACATAACCACTTGTTTTTGCCCATACTCCACTGCCGTAACTTCTTTCACCAACCTGCAGATAGTAAACAAATGTAACTTTCATCCCAGTGCATTGCAAACACTTGTCCATCAAAATCACTGAAATGGATTATGTGGTTGGTTCTTACTGTTTGTGGAATGTTGCTAGGTACAAATTAACCATCTCTCACCTCTACAAGAGTGACTACATTGTGAAAATAACTAACAACAAGGTGCTGGAGAAACTCAGCAGGTCTGGCAGTATCTGTGAAGAGAAAAACACAGTTAACATTTTGAGTCAGAACCAAGAAACAGCCACAAAGGTCTACAACACAGAAAAGACCATTTGACCCACCATGTCCGCACCAGTCACAAACAGCCACCTAACAATTCTAATCTCACCTTCCAGAACTTGGTCCATAGCATTGTATGCCTTGGTGTGTACATCTAAATCCTTCCTAAATGTTATGAAGTTTTTGTCTCTATCGTCCTTACATCCCACTGGCCTTTGATGACATTGGAGTCACATCTAGGCCAGACCAGGAAAGGATGGCAGTTTCCTTCTCTCAAGGACATTAGTGAACCAGATGGGTTTTTCCTGACAATCAACTCTGGGTCATCATTAAACTCTTAATTCCAGATTTTTAAAAAATCTTAAATTCCACCATCTGCTGTGGCAGGATTTGAATCCTGGATAACAGTCTAATGATAATACCACTGCCTCCTCATGTTAATTTGAAAACAGTGTTCCAGTAACCCTTCAACCTTACTTAGATGATGGCTAAGTAGCGACGATCTGACAAACAACAGTTCATGTGAATACCTCTGCTAGTTGACAAAGGTAGATACATATGTGAAATGTACAAGTCACAAGGAAACAGGAGTAGATCCCCATCTGGGGATGAAAAACCTAATAGTTTTCAGGAACAAACCAAAATCACAGAGGTTAGAAACTAAAAGTGATATAATGAAAATGTAATAATACTGGACATACTAAAGCTAATTGCTGGAAGTTAAATGGAAGACCAGGGAAGAAATAGCTGGGGCTTTATCAGATATCTTTGCATCCTCTTTGCTTCAGGTGAGGTTCCAGGGGATTGGAGAATGGCCAATGTTGTTCCTTCCTTTAAGAAGGGAAACAGAGATATTTCAGGTAATTACAAGTTGGTGAGCCTGATGTCAGTGGTGGAGAAGACACTGAGAGACAGGATTTATTCACATTTGGGACCAAATGATCTTGATTGTGATAGGCACATGGGTTTGTGTGGGAAGGTCACATCTCACCAACTTGATTGAGTTTTTTGAGGAGGTGACAAGAATGATTGATGAGGGAAGTGCAGAGGATGTTGTCTACATAGATTTTAGTAAGGCATTTGATTAGCCACCTAGTGGCAGGCTGGTACAGAAGGTAGACTCTTATGGGATCTGGGGTAAACTGGCTAGATGGATAGAGAACTGGCTTGGTCATGGAAGACAGAGAATAGCAGTAGAAGGGTGCTTTTCAGAGTGGAGATCAGTCACTAGTGGTATTCCGCAAGGATCAATGCTGGGTCCTTTGTAATATATATAAATGATCTGGAGGAAAGTGTAGGTGGGCCAATTAGTAAGATCGCAGATGACACCAAAATTGGCACAGTTGCAAATTGTGAGGAAGATTGTCAAAGGATACAGCAGGATATTGATAGTTTGTAGATTTTGGCAGAGAAATTGCAGATTGAGTTTAATCAGACAAATGCAAAGTGATACGTTTTGGAAGATCAAATTCAGTTGCAAATTATCCAATAAATGTCAGAATCTGGAGGAGCATTAACATATAGAGGGATCTGGGTGCACAGATCCACAGGTCCCTGACAGGGACAACACAGGTGGATCAGGTGATTAAGAAGGCAGACAGCACACTTGCCTTCGTCAGGCAGGGCATCAAATATAAAAGTTGGCAAGTTATGTTACAGCTGGATAAAGATGTAGTTAAGCCACATTTGGAATATTGCATGTAGTACTGGTTACCACACCACCAGAAAAATCTGGTTGCTTTGGAGAAGGTGCAGAGATGGTTTGTCAGGATGATGCCTAATCTGAAGGGTTTAGTTATGAGGGGGGACTGGATAAACTCAGATTTCACTGGAAAGACAGAGGTTGGCTCGGGGGTGGTGGGGGGATTGGGGGCGACTTGATAGAGGTCTACAAAACTATGAGAGGCATCGATTGGTGGATAGTCAAAGGTATTTTTCTCAGGGTGAAAAATTCAACTACAAGAGTGCACAGGTTCAAGGTGAGGGGGGAAGTTTAGGGAAGCAGTATGGGGAAAGTTTTTCACACAGAAGGTGGTGGTTGCCTGGAACACATTGTGAGCAGAGGTGATGGAAGCAGGCACAATAGCAATGTTTAAGGTGTATCTTGGTAGACATTTGATCAGGAGGCGAACAGATAAAGAGAAACTGAGTTTGGGCAATAAGTAGCGGATCTAAATAAGGGCCAGGAATTGGTGTGGGCTTGGTAGGCCGAAGGGCCTGTTCCAGTGCTGTGTTGTATTGTGTTGTATTTTATTCTATTGTATTTACAACACGAGTAAATTTTAGATCAGTTATGAAGAGTCAAATGTAACTTATTTGGTGCATGCTATGGGATAGAGAATATAGAGAAGAAAATTAAGTGCTATCCTAAAATTTCTTGTTCCTGAAACAAAACAAGCAATTTTGCTGTATTTTGACATAAGGGGTTGTCTATCAGAAGTTAGTTTTGAATTTCAGCCCTGTGGTTGCACCTTTGACAAGTTTATTAAAGAAATGCAAGAAATTTTAACCAAGAAGGGAATTTCAGAGACCATTGGCAACATGACTACCACACTATCTTGAGCAGCACTGAATTATGTAATGCTATTTAAAGTGATGTTAATGCCGGCAATGGTGCACTATTATTACAGGAGGACAAGATGGTGATTGAAAAACCAGTCAGCTATTTTTCACACAAATTGAATGTGTGCCAAGTATTCTCAACTCTACAGTGAATGAGTTTGATATTGGTCCTGCAATATTTTGGAGTTTGCTAATCGAACAACTCTACAGCAACTGTTATTGATGCAGACTATAATCCTTTAATTTTTTTTTGGTGAAATTTCGTAACAAAAGTCTGAAACTGCTTCATTGACATTCAATGTTACAACAATTTGAAGATCCCCCATGTAGCGGGAAGAGAACAAGATCATGGTGAATGCTGTAACAAGAACAAATATGGAGGACAACAAAAGGATCAAATAGACGAGTCAAATATTGTCTGGAAAGTCGACATGTATTGCAGACTAAATCTAAATATATTGTTATTCTTAAAGTGAGATTTGTATCAATAAAATAGAAATAATGATGAAGATATTGTAATGGAAAATGAAAATGTCTCTTAAAAATATCTTTTATGCAGGGAGATGTAACAAAACTTCATAATACATTATTTTTCTTTGAGAATTTGTGTTCTGAAGTGGAATGATGTATAGCTTTCAGTTTGATTTGCATTTTTAAATGATGTGTGGCAAGAAATCCGAGAGACGTAGATTTAGCTTCACTTTTCTTGTAGGATTTGTTGCAATCATTTGAAATGGCATTTTTGCATCTGTCCTGATTAAAAGCTTTGGCAATGTATCTCTCTTTTCGGCATGAGTCATATTCTGTTCTATCAATGACAGTTTGGAATTAAGATTCGTCATCGATGAGACTGACATTAAAATTGGAGTGATCTGAATTTGAATCCAGTGATCATGTGGCACTTGCTTAAGGAACTTTAACCTTGCTACATGTTGTTTTCTAAAATCTGGCTGCAGATGTCATGATCTGAAAGCTGACTGAAATGACTTATTTTCTTGACTGGCCTTAAACAGTTATTATGCATTGGTGACCTTGGTTCCTGATGATGAGGAATAACTGTAACATGGCTGTTGACTTTCTGGTATAAAACCTTTTGACATCCCAGGCTGATCCAATTTTCTGCAATTGAATTATTCTGAATGACAATGGGAATCTTCTCAAAGGTAAATTTAGCCAGCAAGAGATATGCGTAATATTCAACAGGATCCGTTCTTATTGCATTGTCTGCTGGAAAAATGAAAATAAAGCAAGTTGCCCCGAGATTAATATCACCACAAGGTACTGTTTCATTAAGTCAGTGTTGTCCTGAGGAAATATATTGACACCAGCCATTGTGTCTAATTCTTTCATTCAAGGTGATTTCCAACTGTACGTGCCACCATTCTATGTACAGATTCACAACAAACTGGAAAACCAGATAACCATCAAAAAGCTACAAATTCAGAGAATGCTGGAGAGCTCAGCTGCTATGAGCTCCAATACAGGGCAAAAGTCTCTGAAGTGTAAAATCCAGTCACGATACTGAAAGTGCAGCAGGGAGCAGGATCGAGTGTTGCCGGTACATCCAACGTTGCTTTGTTCATTTGAGAGAAAATGAATGAAAAATACATGAAATGCTGATAAAGGTCACAATGCCCCACATTGTGCCATGATGTTCAATATCCTACAGTAGCAGCAGTGGCTGGATTCTCAGAACCCCCTTTAAAGCTGCAGAAACTAAGGATCAGTGATAATTTTTATCTATAACATGGAAAATGCTCTGGGAGTGCTGCCTGCCTGCAACAATAGTGTTCAATTAGCAGCGATGCACATTATGACAAAGAAATCAGCACAAAGTGCATCTATAATTATAAAATTAAGCACCCAAGAATAAGTGTTGATAGTGGACAAAAGCTTAATGTTCACATGTAATAGCTTACTGCCTGTTTATTTTAACATGAGCACTAACTGGTTTATTTGAAACATCCTTGAAAAGAGGGACAGAAGGAATGTAATAGAAACTCAGTAAGTCTGGCAGCCTCCACAGAGAGGCTGATGAAGGGCTCCTGCCTGAAACGTCAATTCTTCTGCTCCTCAGATGCTGCCTGACCTGCTGTGCTTTTCCAGCACTACTCTAATCTTGACTCCATAGAGAGGGAAACAGAGTCCATCTTTCAAGTTTAATGTGACTCTTCTTCAGAACAGAGAAGGATGAAATATTGTGTTTAATATTCGTCCATTGATCTCAGCAATAATTGTCAGACTGTGGCTTTACAAATTTTCTCTTAAATGTAATTTATTCCACCAGACTCAAGAGAAAAGATTCCTCTGTCCTTTGCTTATGATTTCATCAGAAAGCACAAGCTCTCTGCTTTGATCATTATCAGGGATTTCCTCTGTTGTGATGACCAACCTTATTTGAATTATTAGGTTTGATTCTAAGTCAGTTCAATCCCAAAATATTTCTCATTGACAAAATACTTAAAACATTGCCATAATATTCCATTACCAGAGTAGCTACCTTCAATCAAACATTTTTGTTAGTGCTGAAAATGTGTTGTTGGAAAAGCGCAGCAGGTCAGGCAGCATCCAAGGAGCAGGAGAATCGACATTTCGGGCGTGAGCCCTTCTTCAGGAATTTTTGTTCGTGCATTGTGAAGCCTTTTCGACCAAGAATGTACAATCATCATTAATTATGAGCAAATTACATACAGTCAGGTTTTGTATTCTGTTGTAATTGCGTTGTTAGTTTTCAAGCAAATGGCTACTTTACTCTGATGAAGGGCTTTCCTGATGAAGGGCTCCTGCCCGAAACGTCGATTTTCCTGCTCCTCAGCTGCTGCCTGACCTACTGTGCTTTTCCAGCACTACTCTAATCTTGACTCGGATCTCCAGCATCTGCAGTCCTCACTTTCACCTACTTTACTCAGATAGTCAACCATTTCTAGAAAAATCAGACATTAAAACTTTCTCCTGTCTCCTCGTGGTGAGCTTGGAAGCAGGGAGTGTGTACAGTTAGGGTCTGCTGGTGTGCCTGACCCCTGCTACTGTCTCACCTCTGCTGGAATTAGCATAGGAACAGCAGGAGGCCATTCAGCCCCTCAAGCCTGTTCCACCATTCAATGAGATTGTGGCTGATCTGTGCCCTAACTCCATATACCTACCTTTGGCACATACCTCTTAAATACTTTGCTTAACAACAATTTAACTGTCTCAGATTTTAAAATAACAACCAATCCAGTATCCGCTATTGTTTGTGGAAGAGAGTTCAAAATCGGTGCCACCCTTTGTGTGAAGAAGTGCTTCCTAACATTTCCCCTGAACGTCTGACCCTAATTCTCAGACAACGCCTCCTGGTTTTAGAATCCTCAACCACTGGAAATAGTTTCTCTTTATCTACCCTGTCTTTTCCTGTTAACATCTTGAAGACTTTGATCATATTACCCCTTATCTTTCTAAATTCTAGAGAATATAGGCCTAATTTGTATAATCTCCCATCATGACATAACACGTGAATTCCAGGTTTCATCATGTAAACCTGAATATACTCCCTCCAAGACCAAAGTATCCTTCCAAAGGTGTGGTGCCCAGATCCACTCGTAGTACTCCAACTGGGGCCTAACCAGGGTTCTGTATAACTGCAGCATAGCTTCTAGTCCTTGAGATATTGAGGGCAGCATCCCATTAAGTTCTGGGTGGGAACTCCATGGCTGATTTCTATACCCCACAGTCAATTGAAGCTCTTCAGTGACCAATTAGTGATCACTGAAAGGCTGTATCCATATGCAGATGAGCTTGTTGCCATGGCACATGCAGCATAGGTCAAACCTGCCACTTGTCATTTCCAGAGGTTGGGGGTGGGATCAAAGACAGTCAGATTCTGGATTAGTGGTGCTGGAAGAGCACAGCAGTTCAGGTAGCATCCGAGGAGCAGTAAAATCGACGTTTCGGGCAAAAGTCCTTCAGGAATAAAGGCAGAGAGCCTGAAGCGTGGAGAGATAAGTTAGAGGAGGGTGGGGGTGGGGAAAAAGTAGCATAGAGTACAATAGGTGAGTAGGGGAGGGGGTGAAGGTGTTAGGTCAGGGAGGAGGGTGAAAGAGCTTCAGGGCAGTGGAAATGACCTGGGAGTTGCAGTGGGAGAGAGACTCCCTGAGATTCTTGTAGAGAGAGGAGGAAAACTTCATCAAGGCAGGCATCCTTGCAAGAGGATTTGCAGTAGGGTTAAAATCAACGAGGTAAAAACAATGACTGCAGATGCTGGAAATCTCAAAGACAATCAGAACCTGCTACTAAGACTAACACAATGCAACACATCCCTCCAAGAACTTCCATGCAACATGAAGGGTTTTTTTAATTCATTCACAAAATGAGGGTGACGCTGGCTAAGCCAGCATTTATTGCCCAGAGGGAAATTAAGAGTCAACCACATTGCTGTAGGTCTGGAGTCACATGTAGCCCAGACCAGGTAAGGATGGCAGTTTCCTTCCCTAAAGGATACTAGTGAACCAGATATTTTTTCTCTGACAATTGACTCATTGTTATCATTCAACTCTTAATTCCTGGTTTTTATTGAATTCAAATTCCACCATCTGCCATGGTCAGATTCAACTCCACATCACCAGAACATTGCCTAGGGTTCTGGATTAACAGCCCAGCGATAACACCACTAGGTATCTACTGCCTCCCCAAGTCAGTTTCGGTAAGTTCACTTTGTGACACTGCTGGTTATATTATTTAAAGGATAGATCCAACTTGATAAATGGGTCAAAATGAAAAATCTATTGATGGCCTGAATTTCGATGTCTGAAAATCTGGACCATTTCCCATCTGAGATCTGCTGATTCCTGAAATGGTTTCTCAGCTGTTTCAGCCCAGAATAAGTTTGAAAACTATCCAATGAGTAGAAATTTCCTGATGTATCTGTCAGTCAATGAATCAGTGAGGAGAAAGTGGGGTCTGATTCCTAATGAAGGGCTCTGGCCCGAAACGTTGATTCTCCTGCTCCTTGGATGCTGCCTGACCTGCTGTGCTTTTCCAGCAACACACTCTCGACAATGAATCAGTGAGTCAACCAAATCTTGTCACTATCCCATGCATGTTTAATCATTTCCCTGATGCATTTTCCCATCCATTGAAAAGACACCAAATCCATCTCACTGCCTGTCTTTTTAACAATGATGATGGCTGGCATTCCCCTTTAAGCTGCACATACTCAGCTGCTTGAGGATCCACACATGACCATCGCCGTGCCAACGCCGTTCGTAACATTGCCTTCCCATTCCAAAGGTCGGATTTCAAAGAAAAGCAGTTTGGCAGGAAGGCTGGTATTGGTTTTTGGAATTTTCAGGTGAATTTCCAAATGGAAGGATTGAAACTAACGTCCTGTCATGACAGAGTGGGGTTGAGAGTGAAACAATTAATTTAATTTCCGAAGAAATATTGAGAGTTCTTTAAGGCATTTTGAAGCGAGGATCTGGGTCAGGATCTGATCCTTTGTAAGTTAGCTTTGTTCTTTGCAGAAGTAGAAAATTGAGGCCTATGAAGGTAGTTTGTGAACTGTGTAGTTAATTGTGGGTTGTCATTTACCATAACTGCACCTTCCCAGTTGTTAGCTCATTCTGTTGCAGCTTATGTTCTGAATAAAAATTGATTCCACTGACTCCATCAGAATTTACTCCAGAGTTTCAGATTCCATTTCTACACTGAACACTTTTTATAGCTAGTGATGTCAAAACAGAATGCTTCATCAAATCCCAACTAAATCTGCAATAAAACTGACCAGAGGAGCTGTAATTTGTCTCTGCAGCAGGAAACAACGGCCATAGCAGTTTCTTGTGAGGACCAAGCTTTCTCCCTTGGAGCAGAGGAAGCAGTGAACTGTGATACTTCCTGCATGGAATGGAGTTTTGGTCAGATCATAACTGGAGCAGTGTGCGCAGTTTTGGTCTCCTTGATTAAAGAAGGATACATCCCTTAATGGAGATGGTAAGCTCACTAGATTGGTCCCAAGGACGAGGGGGCTGTGCTATGATGAGAGCCGAGTAAATTGAAGTTGTGTTCTCTGGAGTTTAGAAGAATGAGGAGCAATCTCATTGAGACATACCAGATTCTGAAGGGGCTTGACAGGGTGGACATAAAGACTGTTTTCAATGGTCAGATAATCTTGCACGTGGAGAAACACACAAGGGATAAAGGAGCTGACCTTATATAATTCAAATTATCACAAATTATTTCTTTCAAATGGTTACCAATTTTTGGAATTCCCTGCCTCATGGCTTTCTAAATGCTTCATCATTGTGTAGATTTAAGATTGGGATAGACAGGATTTTGGCATATCAGAAAATCGAGGGATGTGGGGAGGGGTTGGGAAGGTGGAATTGGAGCCTGATTTCAGCCATGATTGTTTCAAATATGAGAACAAGTTCAATGGGCCCAATAGTCTATTCCTGCCCCTGTCTCTTGTGTTCATTGGGTATCCCATTAATAATCAGGTGGTATACTAACCAGACAGAGGTTAACCAGACAGTACATTAACCAGACTGCACATTAACTAGATGGCATGTTAACTGGATGGCAGGTTAACCAGACAACAGGTTAACCAGGTTGCAGGTTAACCAGACTGCACATTAACCAGACAGTAGGCTCATCTGCCAATTCAGGCTGGTGGATGATCCCTCAAAACTGGGGAACCAATCAAAAGCTTTCCACTTGAAGTTGGAGGTCTCGTCTATCCAACGTTTTTAAATCTTTAAGTAAAAATCACTTCATCAGCCAGGAAACCACAGGAGGTGGGGGAGAAGGGAGGGTGCCCTCTACGCTGGTGAATGTGATGTTCCTGCACCCAGGCAGGCTTGCAGGGAGCTCTACACTTGCCTCTCTTTGGTGGGTCAGCTATGATGGCCACATCCAAGAGTTTGGGTTCAAAACAGACTGGTCGAGGAGAAGGTAACATGAGAAACTGTCATCAGGGTTCAGTTTCTTTACAACTCTGGTTATTTAAGAATAATACAAAACACTATAAATTCCAGTATTCAGACACACACCAGACTCTAATCTTACTGTTACATTCTTTGAAACTACATTATTGTTCTCTAAATGCGCTTTTTTCTCACTGTAGTTAATCCCTCCCATACTGTGCTATTTATACCCTATGGGAAGCAGCTCCATGACTTCATTATAAGGTTGCTGCAGGGTCCTGAAGGCCGTACACAACAACCTGGAGTACTGACCCTCTGACCAGTGTACAGCTGTGAAATTGCTCCATGGTTCACACACGCCAATCTGCTTGCTGATACATTACCTTCTAGTTACAGAGTTGCTGCTGTGCATAGTCCTCGGAGGTTCACACACCAAAAAGAAAGTTTTGAAGGAGTATTGTCTCTGACCTGCTTCCAGCCTGTTGAAGTGGCCCTTGGTACCTACAGGATCCCAGGTGCCAAGGCTTCCTGTCATTGGCATCAATTAGGCTCAATGAGCCCGATTGGTTTGTTTCTTCAGATTAAACTCAAGATTGCACAACATTGGTGACCTTCTAGCACCAGCCTGATTGTCAATGCACCACCGTACCTGGAATATCATTCACTCCTTGATCTATCTTCTGAAACACTCCCCAACACGTCTTGCACTTCTGAGTTCAAATTCACAGTTTTGAACTGCATCTTCCAAGTTCTACCTTGTGCTGTTTCCTGGTCACCTATCGTTTATGGTATTTATGATTTCTATTGCGTTAATTTCACTGCAATTACTAAAGTACTTTATCCCAGCTTATTTCCTCTGTTCTTCTGAATCTGGGTGTAGCATGGTCCTGTATATTTAAATGTAACACAAATGTCATGTATCAATCCCATACACTTAAAGATCTGTTGAGTTTATTTATAGATAAACTAAAATGTCAAGTGTAGAATAATCTCTAGACACATCCTTGGCCTAGAATGCTACAAGACAGAGTGACAATAGTCTCTGGTCATGTGCTGACATCCAAGTGCTTGATTCATCTGCATGTTGATCTTTTTAAAGGGACAATATTCGTAAAGTGATATTACACCTTTTCGCGAATGCAATATAAACAGCAAGTGCTGGAGAATGAGTATTCATCTCTCCTTTCACTCCAATACCATCATAGAATTATTACTGAGCATAAGGAGGCTATTCAACCCATCATGCATGCACCAGCTTATTAAATGGCCATCATTACCTCATGCCAATCTCCTGCTTTTCCCCAATACCCTTGCATATTATTTGGAGGCAAGTAAATATCCAATGCCTCAGTTGAACCTCCCTCCACCACATTTGCAGGCAGTGCATTCCAGACCCTGACTACACACTGACTGAAAAGATTTCTCCTCACTTCCTTGCTTCTTTAAATCCAACTCACTTTAAATCTATCCCTTCACATTCTTGTTTCTTCTCTGCACAGGAATAATTTCTCCCTATCTACTCTGTCCAACCTATTCATCATTTTGAAAACCTTGAACAAATCTCCCCTTTGCCTTCTTCTCTCTAAGGAGAACAGTTCCAACTTCTCTGGAACCATTCTTATAAACCGCTTCTGTACTCTCTCAAATGTGTTCACATGTTTTCTATAAAAAGACTCCCACAACTGTACATGGTGCTCCAGCTGAGGTCTTATAGCCAGTGGGTTATAGTCTGGAGGTATCACAGATCTTCCTAAAGTAGGAGCAAATTACTGCAGATGCTGGAATCTGAATTGATAAGAAAAACTGCTGGAAATCACAACGGGTCAAGCAGCATCCATGGAGAGACAGCAAGCTAGCCTTTTGAATCTAGATCCTGTGATGAAGAGTCATCCAGACTCGGAATGCTAACATGCTCTCTCTCCATAGATGCTGCCTAACTCACTCTGATTTTCAGCAATTTTTGTTTTCAGTTGGTGCTCCCAAATATGTTTACATTGACTATAGCTCACCACATCTTCAAAAGCCTCCCAAGTCTTCTCCTGATTCTTGCTTATTGGCTGAGCTCTGTTGTGTGAAGTGTTTTCACTGTCTGAGAGCTGCTAAACATTTGTTGTTGTTTATTAATGAGAAACTAATATGAGGGCACATTAAAAGGGGAACACATCACGTCACAACAGCCCGAATATTAATGAGGCTAATAAAGAGGAGAGAGTTGTGAGCAACAGGAGAGCAATGAATAAGAACATGAGAATGATCTGACCTGTATTGTGATTATAACAGCCATTAGGTGTGTAGTGGAGGAGGAGAAGGAGAGGGAGGTTTGGGACTACAGACGTCATTAGAAACTCATGAGTCACAGCCATTGAACCTGAACTTCAGTCTTGCTGATGTTGAATTCTCTGGCTGTGAGATTAATGTTTGTGATGATACTTGACAATCGGCTGGAAAAGTGAATCTGCACATCTCGCTGGATACAGCGTTAAGTATTCAAGCAAAGGTTCCAATGTAGAAAGTGATGCCCAAGTGTTACGTACAGGAAATTGCTGATGTGCAAAGTGACACTTTGCTGAAAATTGACTTACAAGAACAGCCCTGTTACTGTCCTGAGAAAGACGTTGAAATCGCTGCTGCATCAAAATGCAGCCCACGCTACAGTTCCAATCGCTGACTAGTTTCTCTTCATTTGAACAATCACAGATGGATAGTCCAGGGGCTAGATTTAATCAAAGATCACTAGTGTTTTTAAAGGAGGATTAAGTGCTTTGACAACAAAGAGCTCTTAGTGATAACCTGAGCGTCTCTGTAGGGTTTTCCCTGAGCAGGTGGACACTTTAATAATTCTCAATGCTTCATCACCTCTACTCCTAGCAGCTCATCCGTTCTGAAGACTCGAGACTTTGACTTTGACTTTTTATAACCTTTAGCATGCTGTCCTTTATCTTGGGCCACAATAACTTTGACTTCACCAAGATTCAACTCCTGATTACTGCCTCTATTTCCTGATCTTCATTTTTTTCAGAAAGAGTGTAACTTGCAGATAAATGAAATTGTACATTTTGCCAGGGAGAACGAAAGTATAGAATATTATTTAAATGGAAAAGAACTGCAGAAAGTTCCAGCACAAAGGGATTTTGGGGCCTTGTATGTGAAACACAGAAAGCTAGCACACAGGGGCAGCAGGTAATCAGGAAGGGTCATGGAATGTTGGCCCTTATTTTGAGGGGTTTGGAGTATAAGAGTAGGGAAGGCTTGCTACAACTTTACAAGGGAACACCACATCTGGAGCACTGTGAGCAGTTTTGGTCCCCTTATTTCAGAAAAGATATCATTTCTTTGGAGGCAGTTCAGAGAAGGTTCACTGGGATGCTCCCTGTATGGAGAGATTGTCTTATGAACAAAGGCTAAACAAGTTGGGACTCTACTCACTGGAGATTAGAAGGATGAGAGGGGATCTCATTGAAACATACAGGATTCTTAAAGGGCTTGACAGGGTCAATGCTGAGAGGATGCTTCCCCTCATGGTTGACCAGAGAGTATAGTCTCAGAATAAATGGGGTGTCACTTTAAGGCTGAGCAGCCTACTCCTGTTATTTCCTGTACAGAGGAACCTCCATTAGCCGAACAACACAGGTGGGGAATATTCGAATGTTCAGATAATTGAATGCTGGATAACACAGTTTGGCCAAGCACTGGGACCTTGCAATCTTGTCCGGACAATCCGAAATTTGGATAATCAAATGCCGGATGATCGAGATTCCTCTGTAAATTGGAACAAGGAGTGCTGGGGAAGCAGCATTAGGCACACAGAGCCCAACCTCATTAACAATAGCTGAGGGACAGGGAAAGAGAAACTCAAAAGGAAAGTGAGACTGAAGGAATTACTCTGCAACTAGGCAATCACTGAAACCTGCCACAATCTGTATAAAAAACAATAATTGCATTCCTCATTAACAAACCCATCTTCAATTTAGTTTATTAAATTCAGTCCAGATTCATGTTGGAGAACAGACCGACTCCTTTTCATTCTGCAAGTCCAGATATTAGTCTGCAGTCAACCCCAGATACAGGTCCCTCCCGCCATGCTGTTGTAGGCATCACTGTCAAACTTGAATATCATTGTCACCAGCTTCTTAAAAAGCACAAAGTTCAGGGTGAACTCAAGGAGTTTTGGTGCACTTTGGGGCCAGCGACCATAATTCTATTAGTTTTAAAATAGTGATGGAAAAGGATAGACCAGATCTAAAAGTTGAAGTTCTAAATTGGAGAAAGGCCAATTTTGACGGTATTGGGCAAGAACTTTCAAAAGATGATTGGAGACAGATGGTTGCAGGTAAAGGGACGGCTGGAAAATGGGAAGCCTTCAGAAATGAGATAACGAGAGTCCAGAGAAAGTATATTCCTGTCAGGGTGAAAGAAAAGGCTGGTAGGTATAGGAAATGCTGGATGACTAAAGAAATTGAGGGTTTGGTTAAGAAAAAGAAGGAAGAATATGTAGGTTATAGACAAGATAGATCGAGTGAATCCTTAGAAGAGTATAAAGGCAGTAGGAGTTTACTTAAAAGGGAAATCAGGAGGGCAAAAGGGGAACATGAGATAGCTTTGGCAAATAGAGTTAAGGAGAAACCAAGGGTTTTTAACAAATACATTAAGGACGAAAGAATAACTAGGGAGAGAATAGGGCCCCTCAAAGATCAGCAAGGCAGCCTTTCTGTGGAACCTGGGGAGATGGGGGAGATACTAAATGAGTATTTTGCATCAGTATTTACTGTGGAAAAGGACATGGAAGATATAGAAGGCAGGGAAATAGATGGTGACATCTTGAAAAATGTCCAGATTACAGAGGAGGAAGTGCTGGATGTCTTGAAATGCATAAAAGTGGATAAATCCCCAGGACCTGATCAGGTGCACCCTAAAACCCTGTGGGAAGCTAGAGAAGTGATTGCTGGGCCTCTTGCTGAGATATTTGAATCATCTGGCGAGGTGCCAGAAAACTGGAGGTTGGCTAACGTGGTGCCACTGTTTTAGAAAGGTGGTAAGGACAGGCCAGGGAACTATAGACCGGTGAGCCTGACCTCAGTGGTGGGCACATTGTTGGAGGGAATCCTGAGGGACAGGATGTACATGTATTTGGAAAGGCAAGGACTGATTAGAGATAGTCAACATGGCTTTGTGCATGAGAAATCATGTCTCATGAGTTTTTTGAAGAAGTAACCAAGAGGATTAATGAGGGCAGAGTGGTAGACGTGATCTATAAGGACTTCAGTAAGGCATTCGACAAGGTTCCTCATGGCAGACTGGTGAGCAAGGTTAGATCTCATGGACTACAGGGAGAACTAGCCATTTGGATACAGAACTGGCTCAAAGGTAGAAGACAGAGGATAGTGGTAGAGGGTTGTTTTTCAGACTGGAGGCCTGTGACCAGTGGAGTGCCACAAGGATCGGTGCTGGGTCCACGGCTTTTCATCATTTATATACTGTAAATGATTTGGATGTGAGCATGAGGTATACTTAGTAAGTTTGCAGATGACACCAAAATTGGAGGTGTAGTGGACAGCGAAGAAGGTTACCTCGGGTTACAACAAGATCTTGACCAGACGGGCCAATGGGCTGAGAAGTGGCAGATGGAGTTTAATTTAGATAAATGCGAGGTGCTGCATTTTGGGAAAGCAAATCTTAGCAGGACTTATACTCTTAATGGTAAGGTCCTAGGGAGTGTTGCTGAACAAAGAGACCTTGGAGTGCAGATTCATAGCTCCTTGAAAGTGGAGTCACAGATAGATATGAAGAAGGCGTTTAGTATGCTTTCCTTTATTGGTCAGAGTATTGAGTACAGAAGTTGGGAGGTCATGTTATGGCTGTACATGACATTGGTTAGGCCACTGTTGGAATATTGCTTGCAATTCTGGTCTCCTTCCTATCGGGAAGACGTTATGAAACTTGAAAGAGTTCAGAAAAGATTTACAAGAATGTTGCCAGGGTTGGAGGATATGAGCTGCTGGGAGAGATTGAACAGGCTGGGGCTGTTTTCCCTGGAGCGTCGGAGGTGGAGGGGTGACCTTATAGAGGTTTATAAAATCATGAGGGGAATGGATAGGATAAATAGGCAATGTCCTTTCCCTGGGATGGGGGAGACCAGAACTAGAGGGCACAGATTTAGAGTGAGAGGGAAAAGATATAAAAGAGACCTAAGGGTCAACTTTTTCACTCAGAGGGTGGTGCATGTATGGAATGAGCTGCTAGAGGAAGTGGTGGACACTGGTACAATTGCAACATTTAAAAGGCATCTGGCTGAGTCTATGAATAGGAAGGGTTTGGAGGGATATGGGTCAGTTGTCGGCAAGTGGGACTAGATTGGGTTGGGATATCTGGTCGGCATGGATGAGTTGGACCGAAGAGTCTGTTTCCGTGCTGTGCATCTCTATGACTCTATAATTGGCCAAAAGCCTTGGTACAGAACCATATGCACAACTGATTGAAACTGAGTAGTTATTGCTCAGGTAAATCTGTAGCAACAACCTCAGAGGTGGATGAAAATGCTCAATGGATACCAATAGGAAACTAGCATGGAAAAATCAATTGGAATGTTCTGTCTTCCCAATTGGCATGGAACTGTGTGGAGTTCCTTGTTGCTGAGAGACTAAAACAGAGATAACTTTCCTTTTGTGATTGGGCAGTATTAGTCACAGAATTCCTGAATTGTTATGGTGCAGAAGGAGGTTTATCGGCCCATTCTCTTGCCGTTCCCCCTTGGTTTCTATTTAAAAACCATCCAATACCCAAATCAACTCTGCCTCCTTCACACTCCCAGCGGTGCACTCCAGACCCGAACCACTCATCAGAACTTCTCACATCAGATTTGCTCCATTTGGAAATCACTTTAAACTCATTTTTAATCTTTTCCAATTGTGAATGGTTTCTGTCTATCTACTTTATCCCAACCTCTGAAGATTTTGAAAATTTCTAATAGATCTTCTCTCAGTCTTTGTCCAAGGAGAACAGTCCCAAACTCAACAAAACAATCCTTATGAGTGATGATTTTCATCCTTTGAACCATTTTTTTAAACCCCTTCTGCATTCTGTCCAATGCATGCATAATCTTCCGATAGTGGGGCACCCAGAATAATATACAATACTTCAGCTGAGCTATGACAAGTGCCACGTATAAATTCAGCATAACCTCCTTGCCCTTGTTCCTATTAATAAAGCCCAGGATATTGTATGCTTTGTTAACTGCTTCCTCCAGCTGTCCTGACACCTTCAATGTTCTAAGCACGTTTACATCCAGGTCCCTCTGCTCCTGCATCCACTTAAATTTAATACCCTCTATTTTACCTTGTCCTACTATCACTTCACACCTCTTTACATTGGACTTCATCTGCCACCCATTTGCCCACTTCACTAACCTGCCAATGTCAGTTTGGAGTTCCACACTGAACTTCTAATCATTTACAATGCTTCCAAATTATAATATTAATAAATTGATTTATTACAATCCCATTCTAATCTTCTGAATTAAGATATTTTACTACATAAAACACTTCATCTTTGTACATGTCTCCATGTCTGAAAACTTTGAGATTGTCCCCTGCAAGATCTAGATCATTAACCTCCACCAGGAAATGTAAGTATCCCAATACCAATCCCTAGGAAACTCCAATATAAACTTTCCTCCGAACCAAAAAATATCCAGTGTCCATTCTCTGCTTCCAATCCCTTGCCCAAGTTTGTATCCATGTTTGACCCTACTATACAATGGCTTATAACTTTACTCACAAGTCTGTTGTGTGATAATGCATTAAATGATGTCCATGTGCACCACATCAACAGTGTTCCCCTCATCAACTGTTGCTGTTACCTCTTCCAAAATTTTCCAGCAAGTTAGTTAAACATGATTTCTGATTTAGAAATCTGTGCTGACTCTTTGCCTTTTTCCATGTGACTAATGATTCGAGTTCAAATAACTGTTTCCAGAAGCCCCTCCATCAGTGAATTTAAACTGACTGGTCTGTCATTAATGGGCTTATCCTTACAGCAATTTTTAAACAAAGGGAGTGATATTAGCAATTCTCCGGTCCTCGGGCACCTCCCCTGTGTCTAAGTAAAACTGAAAGATCATGGACAGGATCCTGCAATTTTGATTATCACATCCTTCAATATCCTTAGATTCATCTCACCCAGTGTCAGTGCCTTGTCAATTTTAGGTATCGATAGTCTGTTCAAAACTGCCTCTTTATCAATTTTAAGATTTTCTAGTGACAGAGATTCCTCTTCTGCCAATGTGGCCTGGGTATGCTCAGCCTCCCTGGGAAAGATATTGGAAGATGTACAGACTGAGCTGAAGAGTCAGAGGTAGGCATTATCCCATAAAACCCTCCACATTCAAGATGGATTCTGGAGGAAGAGGATGGAAACATGGTTGGATAGTCCAACATTGCTGTCGTACCTGGGATTCTCCTCCCCCTTGTCATTGGATCCATAGCTACTGAATCTTTCACATTGTAACTATCAGCATCCTATATCCCTTCTGTTTGCTAGCATGACCACAATTCCCTGTTTGTGAAAAGATTTAGAGTCATAGAACTGTACAGCATGGAAACAGATCCTTCAATCCATCTCGTCCACGCTGACTAGATATCCTAAATTAATCTAATCCCATTGATCAGCACTTGGCCCATCTCCCTCGAATCGATTGGAGCCCTCGGGACGTCCCATATTTCAGCCAATGCAGTATTGAAGTGAATTTGAAATGTACTCATTGCCATTATGCAGGAAACATATCAGTTGTTCTGCTCAGGAAAGCACCCCCCAGCAGCGATGAAACAGTGGTATGACAATCTGCCTTCATGGCAATCTACAACACCAGGGTTAACTCCATGTTCCTCTTCAATATAATGCCAGGGCTCCTTTTATGTCCACCTTGAAAATGTCTCTGTTCAACTTCTCATCCAAAAAGAAGGTACCTTTGGCAGCGCTGTGCTCTCTCAGTACTGTGCTGGAGTGGGAAATGTACCACAGCTTTGAATCAGTGAGAGACCTACCCAATGAGCCATGGCTGATACTTATATGCTTGTTGGAAGGTGGCATTGGGCAGGATTGACGGCCGTTTCTGATTGATATCAGAGTTTGTACGTGCACTAAATGGCAGCAACATCATCTACACTTCAAAAATCCTTCTTTGGCTGTAAAATGCTTTACTGTGACCTAAAGTCACCAAAGGCACTTTATAAATCCCAGTGTTTCTACCTATCTTTCTTTCTGCTCATTTACAGGATGACTAGCATTCAGCTCAGAACTGATCCATCGGCAAGGTTTAGGGAATGTAAGTGTGGAATTAATTTTGTGGGGTATTAAAGCTGCAGACATATCTCTACGCCCCAGAATCAAAATCTGGGCTGCTAGCACATGGGACTTCACCCGACTCCAACTTCCTGTAACACAGTGCACTGACAGTGAGTGTCCCAGCTCAGTTTCAGAGGCTTCAGTCTGGTGAGTTGCATCCTGATGTAGATTTAGTGTTGAATTTTAATCAGGATAAAATGATCAAAGTTGCAGCCAGTTCAGTCACACATATTAAATCAGGCCCCCGCTCCTCCTAGTGTCAGTGGTTTTAGATTGTCTTCAATTACTGTAAGGTTTAAAAAAAAATCTCTTTCAAGCCATACAATTTTCTTTTAGAGTTTGCTTTACAATTAATAAATTGATTTATTACAATCCCATTCTAATCTTCTAAATTAAAATATTTTACTACATAAAACACTCCATCTTTGTACATGTCTTCACATGCCTTGGGGCTGCTACTTTAATCGACCACTTGGGAGTAATGTTTTACTGAGTGAGATTTATGAGAGGCAAGGTTTTCATGCAGTCTATGTTGTGTAAAATTCTGATAAATTTCGATTTAGGCTCTCGTTCTGGCCTATAAACACAACCTCTTCCCAATTTTGTCTCTGGTTAGTCCAGCCTTCAGTTATCCCTGTCCTATTTAATGTCTTATTTAAAAGTGGCAATCAGACTTTACTGCCAGAGTAATTGAAGGTGCCTCTTTTTTTTCCCACAGCTTTGCCGTACAACGTTCACACATCAGAGCACTGCAGCAGGCCATTCATTCCTCAAGCCTAATGCAATTAGTTCAGAGCTGATCATCTATTATAGCGTCTCTTTCCCACATTATCCCCATGGTCCCGATCTATGTAATATCTCAAAAGAACCAACCTCTGTCTTGGACATACTCATTGACTGAGCCTTCACGTGTTGCCTAAGGCAGACAATTCCAAAGATTCACTACCCTTTGACAGATGAACTTCCTCTCAGCTCAGCTCAGCTCTGTCCGAAAATGGATTGCCCCTTATTCTGAAACTGTGCCTCCCGGCTTCTAGACTGCCCCTCTACCCCACAGGCAGAGGGAAACATCCTTCCTGTGTCTAGTCTCTGATACCACATTCCTCTGATGTACTGCCAATATCACATTCTGGACCTGACATGAGAGGAACCTGGACCTGACCTGAAGAGGATCCTGGACAAAAGCCTCCTCAATGAGCTTTGCTCTCTTGCTTGCAGTTTGATATCTTCCTGCATATTGTCTCTTCCCTATCAATCTCTTCTGTTCTGACTCTAGCCTCTTCACCTTCTCTGAGTCTTCATGGAGCTGCTGACTTGCCCTTCCCAAACTATTATCTGTACTTTCTCAGAACATGCCTCACATAAAATCTGAGAGGAAACACAAATGAAGAATGGAAAAGAGTTGAGAATTTATGACAAAAGTTTGTCACATTCTTGCTTGGATTGTACAGATCAGGTTGGTTGAAGCATGTCCCTGAGTTATAGAGGTACGTCTGAGTTATGAGTTACAGACTGGGATGGCACAGTTCAGGTCGAGCTATAGAATTGCCTACCAGGAGGCCAAGGCCATCCCACCCCAATGTAGGAGTGTGTCCCTGTCAACACACCTACAGCATGCCCATTGGTCTAGGATGTCATCCCACTAAATCCTGATTGACCTCAGGATCTCAGAGAAATTCGCCAACTCCTATAACAGACAGACAGGCAGCAGACATTTCACTTTTACTCTAAAGCCAGGACTGGAGGAGGCCATTCAGCCCATCAAGTCTGGTATGCCATTCAATGAGATCATGGCTGAACTGCATTCCAACTCCATATTTGTCTTCCTGTCCTTTAACACCCTTGTCTGACAAAGATCTATCCATCTCGGGCTTAATTACTGAGTTAGAATCTGCTGCTTTTTGTGGGAGAGATTTCCAAATTTCCATCACCTTTTGTGTGAAGAATCATTTCCTAATTTCTCCCCTCATTGGTCTCTCTCTGATTTTGAGAAGATGAGAAGAAAGAAAGAGGAGCAGGAGTAGGGCATTCTGTCACTTGAGTGCCTTCAGCATTCAATAAGACCATGATTCAAAAATCGTGACCATGACTGATCTTCAGCCTCAACTCCTCTGTGTTCCCACCAGGTTCCTCAGTGTCTAAAAAATGTCTCTATTCTCAGGTTCTGCCACCATCCACTAACCTGCCCCACCAGATGTAAATATCTTTATGTGTCCCATCAATTCCTTTCAGAATATTAAAACCTTCAATCAAACCACTGCTTCACCACCTGCATTCCTGAGAATACAAGTCTAGCTCAAGTGATTGTGCATAAGGCTCAGCATTTTGGTAAATCTGCTTCTTCTAAGGCAAATGGATCATTCAGTAGAGTACAGAAATGACCATGGTTTCGTACAACAAGGTAAAAACTCCTTTCCTTTATATTCTGCCTTCTAGGTCTAAGGGTTTAAGGTTCTATTATTCTGTGTGACTATTTGACCACCACATTTTAGTAATTTGAGGGCATGGTGTTGTCACTGTTTCTAGCTATGCACTATTAGAATCTATTTGATTTGGTCCAAAATGGATCACATCACACTCAATCTGCCACACTTTTCCACATTCTCTTCATCGAACAAGATCCATTTGTAATTTCCTGCACCCGACAGCTCTACTTTCTATGCATCCCAGCCTTTCTAAGTGTAGCAGGAGAGCCTCAGTTAACTCAGTTGGTTGGAAGGCTGGTTTGAGGTGCAGACTGATACTAACAGTGTGGGTTCTGTTCCTGCACCAGCTGAGATTACCATGAAGGATAAACCTTCTCAACCTCTCCTGTGGTGCCCCTCAGGTTAAAGAATCACCTGTTTTCTCTCTAATGAAGGAGTGGCCCTGTAGGACAACGGCCATTTTACCTTTATGACTTCAACAAGTTTGTTGTATGCCCAGAAGCAAATAATAAAAATAGTGGTTTGTTGATATCCCTTAAAGGAATAAGGGGGGATCTTATACAGACATCTAAAATGATGAAGGGAATAGATAAGATAGAAGCAGGGAGATTGTTTCCATTAGTGGGTGAAACTAGAACAAGGGGCATAGCCTCAAAATAAGGGGGAGCAGATTTCAGACTGAGTTAAGGAGGAACTTCTTCACCCAAAGGGTTATGAATCTGTGAAATTCCCTGCCCAGTGTGAAATAGTTGAAGCTACTTCATTGAATGTTTTTAAGGTGAAAATGGATAAATGCTTGAACACTGAGGGAGTTAAGGATTATGGTGAGTGGGCGGGTAAGTGGAGTTGAGTCCATGGAAAGATCAGCCATGATCTTATTGAATGGGCAGCAGGCTCGATGGGCCAGATGGCCTCCTCTTGCTCCTAGCTCTTATGTTCCCAGTACAAGGACTATTTCAGCACATTTCTTTATCGCTCCCACTCTATATGTTACCAACGAACCAGTCTCCTAGCCTGATCAGTACTGGTTTCAATCCCATGAGTCTTAGTCTTAACTGACAGCCTCTGAGATGAAAACTACCTGAGCACCCTGAGCCATTCCATATAAACTACACCCAGAGACATTTCCCTGTCCACTATGTTAGGCACTACTTCAAAAAAGTCAACCATTCTGTCCTTAATTATAAACCACAAAAAGACATAACCCTCTCTTACTAGTATCCTCACATACGGATGAGGAAGGACACCACTTCGACTGGGACAATACATCCATCCTAAGACAAGCCAAACAAAGTCACGCACGAGAATTCCTAGAAGTATGGCATTCCAACCGGAACTCTATCAACAAACACATCGAGTTAGACCCCATCTACCATCCCCTGAGAAAAGGAACAGGAAGTTTACTTCACCACAGGAAGTAACATCGCCATGGGAAATGACATCACCAACCCAAAGAAACCCAAAGATATAAATAGAAAGCAGGAATCTTTCAGCATTGCTTCGCCTGAGACCCACTGAAGGTGTTACCTAGTAGGGTAACGAAACGTCTGGAAATGAACCTTCCAGCTCAGCGAGCAAACCTACATCCAAAACCTCAATGTGAACTACAAATCTCAAAACTCACTCTCTTACTCCCTGGGGTTGGGGGAGTCCAGAACAAGAAGGCATAGGTTTAGGTGACAGGGGAAAGATTTAAAAGGGACCTCAGGGGCAACGTTTTCACGTGAAGGGTGGTGCGTGTATGGAATGAGCTGCCAGAGGAAGTGGTGGAGGCTGGTACAATTACAACATTTAAAAGGCATCTGAATGGGTATATGAATAGGAAATGTTTAGAGGGATATGGGCCAAATGCTAGTAAATGGGACTAGATTAATTTAGGAAATCTGGTCAGCATGGACAAGTTGGACCAAAGGGTCTGTTTCCATGCTGTACATCTCTATGACTCTATGACTCTAACATATTAACCTAACAAGTCTATACATTATGGGGTTCTCTCTCACCTTTCATATCTTATTCAGTAATATTTAGAATTTTCCACTCAGTTGCTGAATCAAGATAGCCACAATTCCTTCATCTTATTCCTTTGACCAGCAGTGAAAAGTAGGGTGCTGAGGATTTGTTAGTCTTTGTCATTATTTTCTCTGCAGAAGTCAGTGTAACCGTGGAAAAGGACAGGTGCTGCTTTAACTAGAACTATGAGGGAGTGTAGCAGTAACAGACAAGAGAATAATCTCTCTTTTTCAACTGACAGGCTTGCACATTTGTGTCTGTGGAGGAGTATTTTGAACCTTATTGTTTGCATGACTACATACTAATGGGATGAAAGAGCTAACTTGTGAGCTGGCTTTGATTAAAATCTAATTGTTAACATTTGACATGCCTTATTATCAGTGAACTGTTATTGTACCATAAAGAGTTTGTCTCTGAGTGTTGACAGTATACTGCAACGAATTGACTTCATTGTACACCATTGTGTACAAGTCTGACTATATAGCCTGACAAGACTGAAAACTCTATTTAAATTATAAAGTTACATTTTTTGTTTAAAGGTAACAATTCAATAAAGCAGATCATAAATGCATAGAACATTTGTTCCTCTAATTGCAAGATGCACTGCACAGATCACATGTATGTTTACTTTGCAGAGATTCTGTAGAAGACACTGACAACGTATCAACATAAATGGATTGATAGATTATACTGCATTTTCAACTCTTCGGTCTCTGAACATGGAGCAAGCCATGTTTACAGGAATAACCAATGGGTAAGAATATTTCATTCAGTCCCACTTTGTGTCTCAGTTCTGCTCTCAGACCTTGATGTGGAGGTGCCGGTGTTGGACTGGGGTGGACAGGGTCAAAAGTCACACGACACCAGGTCACAGTCCAACAGGTGTATTTGAAATCACAAGCTTTAGGAGCGCTGCTCCTTTATCAGGTGAAGTAACTTCAACTCAACCTGTCGGACTATAACCTGGTGACATGTGTCCTCTGAGAGTGGACTGAGTGTCTGCCCTTGTTCCGACCCCATAGGTGAACTTTTTGCCCAGTTTTAGTATCTTACACAGAGTCTGACTGCCTGCTTCTTTTTTGGGGGAGCGTTAAGCTTCAGTCCAGGGACATGGAATAACTAGCGGGTGGCAAGGTTCACTCAGAGGAAGAAGACATTGTTCCAAGCCATAGGGAGGAGACAGGTACCTGCTGTTGTCAGTGAGGAATTTGTTACATCATCACAACAGGCAGCTTTAATTCTGAAATCCAAAACCACTTCACCTCCTTGGAAATAGAGTCACACTGCACAGAAACACAGGCCCTTCAGCCCACCATGCCTATGCTGACCAACAAACACCAAACTACACTACTCCCATTTACCTGCACTTGATCCATATCCTTCTATGTCCTGGTATTTTAAATGCTCATTCAGATGTTTCTAAAATGTGACAAGTGAATCTGTCTCCACCACCCACTCAGGCAGCACCTTCCATATTTTTACAACCCTCTGGGGGAAAAATTATTCTTCAAGTAAATGTGTCATAGGAACTAGAAGCAAGAGTAGGCCATCTGGCCCTTCGAGCCTGCTCCACCATCCCATAAGATCATGGCTGATCTCATGCCAAAGTGTGTCATCTCCAAATGTTAGTCAAGATGTATCCCCTGCAGAAGAGTCTCTCTACCAGCCTCAGTCAGACTATTTAAACATTTATATTTAGCGCAAGGGGTTAGACATGTGTGAGCAACATGCCAGCATTAACCTCAAGCCCAGAGAGCCAACTTTGCATTTTATCAGCAACAGAAGGTACATTGGAAATTGCCAAATTGGCTGCAAATTGATGAAGTAGTCACTGGAGCCAATTCCTCTTCAATTTCTTGCTAAAGTCACTCGAACTCTTGAACCTCCTCTTCCCAATGAATCAAATGGCAAGAGAAATTTTATGAATGAGTCAGCAATGATGCATCAGGTATTTTCATCCCTTGACTGTTCAAAGCAAAAAGGAGCCAAATATGAGTCGAAGGACGGATAAAATTTGAGGAGTTGAGGCCGAGATGAGGTCAGCCATAATAGTATCAAGCAGCAGGCTTGAGGGGCAGAATGGCCTATTCTGGCACCTCATTCTTATAATAGTTAGCTATTTGGTGTGACAGAAGTAGACTTTGCTGAAAACAAACACATTTTCACTGAAGTTTTCCTTCTGCACTCATCAGGACAATTTGCAAATACTCAAATACTCATAATTATCTTCTTGTTGGAAGTAGCCCTGAGTTCTAATCACTACAGCATGGCACAGAGCTTCCCACAGTGGGGGGAATGTGACCTGTCAGAGAATCTCAAGTTCTCAGGCAACAATAACCAGTGTCAGGCTCTCACCATTTTATAAAAACGGTGTTCTTGCTCTCATAGTACCCTGTTCACTGCACTCACACCCACCACTGTCATTGTCACACCCCCTGACCCCTACTGTCACATCTACCCACCCACAAGGTCACACCCACCCTGCCCGTACAGACTCACCCCACCACCCACAAGGTCACACCCATCCACCACTACGGTCATACCCACCGACCCCCATGGTCATACTCCCCAACCCCTACTGTCACGCTCTCTCTACTCCTCTCCCACACACCCCCACCCCATATTAATAACCCACCTCTCCCTCTCTCACAATCCCATGACCCCACTGTCAAACCCTCTACCCCACTCTCAGACTCTTACTCATAGAGTCACATGGACATACAGCACGGAAACAGACCCTTCGGTCAAACTCGTCCATGCTGAACAGATATCCCAACCCAATCTAGTCCGACCTGCCAGCACCTGGTCCATATCCCTCCAAACCCTTCCTATTCATATACCCATCCAAATGCCTCTTAGATGTTGCAATTGTACCAGCCTCCACCACATCCTCTGGCAACTCATTCCATACATGTACCACCCTCTGAGTGAAAAAGTTGCCCCTTAGGTCTCTTTTATATCTTTCCCCTCTCACCCTAAACCTATGTCCTCAAATTCTGGACTCCCCGATCCCAGGGAAAAGACTTTGTTTATTTATCCTATCCATGCCCCTCATGATTTTATAAACCTCTATAAGGTCACCCCTCAGCCTCCAACGCTCCAGGGAAAACAGCCCCAGCCTATTCAACCTCTCCCTATAGCTCAAATCCTTCAAACCTGGTAACATCCTTGTAAATCTTTTCTGAACCCTTTCAAGTTTCACAACATCTTTCCAATAGGAAAGAGACCAGAATTGCACGCAATATTCCAACAGTGGCCTAACCTATGTCCTGTACAGCCGCAACATGACCTCCCAACTCCTGTACTCAATGCTCTGACCAATAAAGGAAAGCATACCAAACGCCTTCTTCACTATCCTATCTACCTGCGACTCCACTTTCAAGGAGCTATGAACCTGCACTCCAAGGTCTCTTTGTTCAGCAACACTCCTTAGGACCTTACCATTAAGTGGATAAGTCCTGTTAAGATTTGCTTTCCCAAAATGCAGCACCTCACATTTAAGGAGGTCTGGTTTAATTTTGATTTTGTGTCCCCTTCTCAGATCAATTCCACTTCATGTCACATGAAGTTTGAGTTTTCCTTTAATGTATATTGACATTACATGGCTGTGTTCTAGCTCATTACGCACAGTCAAAGTTTATTAGTGTTTACAGAATTGACACGGTTTAAAAATAAGGCAATACCCATTTAAGGTGTAGATGAGGAAACATTGCAAGTCTTTGGAATTGCAGAAGCTTTAAATATTTAAGGCAGAGGCAAAGACTCTTCATGACCAAGGGGGATGGAAGACGATCAGGGATTATGCAGGAATGTAGAGATGAGGTTAAAATCAGATCAGCCATGATCCTATTAAATGACAGAGCACGCTCAGGCCTATTCTCATTCCTTGCTTGTTTATTTGCAATTGTGTTAAATCAGAAAGCAGTCATCAAATTCCTTCCCGAATGCGAAAATGAAGGAGGTGGTCGTGGTTTGGAAGGTGCTGTCTAACGTGCCTTGGTGAATTGCTTCAGTATGTCTTGCAGATAATACACACTGCTATTACTGAGCGTTGGTGATGGAGGGAGTGACTGTTAAAGGTGGTGCATGCAGTGTCAATCAAGCAGGTTTTTTTGACTTTGATGATGTCAAAGTTCTTGAGTATTGTTGGAGCTGCACTTATCCAAGCAAGTGGGGAATATTCCATCACACTCCTGACTTCCACACTCCGGATGGGCTCTGTTCATCAGGAATTCCGAATGTAGGGCTTTTGCCTGAAACGTCGATTTTCCTGCTCCTCGGATGCTGCCTGACCTGCTGTGCTTTTCCAGCACCACTCTAATCTTGACTCTAATCTTCAGCATCTGCAGGACCCACTTCTGCCTGGGTTGTGTATCCACTACTTGTGGATGGGTAACCCTGTCACATGTGCCAGGGATGGTATGGAGCCAGGGAATTGGCACATCCACACTGGGATCAGCCACCCACTTTTGTGCCCATCCCCAGCAGAACCTAAGCATTCATCCAACAATGTCTTAATTTCCATGATTCCCAGGGCTTCAGCACTGGATGAGATAAAACAACACGTTAGAACAACAAGATAGTTCTCTATCCCTGCAGCCCAAGAGCTAAATTAGGACTACAAAACTAAAATTGCTGATAGCAGTGAGATTTGGCTCAATATTCACAGATTATCACTGTTTTTCTCATTAAAGATTGGGGAAATTGTGTGACAAATTGGTACAATTAATGGAGGTGTTCTGGTATTCAGAGATCCTGCTACTTTAATGCCAGAGTTTTTTGATCCGTTGTTGCTCTACTGATCTGTGAATCAGGGTTTGTTCACTTGACAAGAGCATCACTCACCTGAGACACAGAACATGACAAAGGCATCTTGATAACGGCAGCTAAGTTGCTTCTGGCATCTCAAATGAAGCAGCAGCATTACAGGCTAATGTTAGTGTGACCTTTACATGGACAGGTTGAGTATGACTGATTTCTGGCAGCATTAGAGTCAATATCTCCCCTGAACTCAAGAGAAATGCTCACTTATTGAAAATATACCTCTAATGACTTTGATGTCCATCTGCTTGTGGAAAGTTAATGTGGGATTGTCATGGAGGCTTGTCCCTTGGGGCTAGCACCTTGGTGTCATTTAGATATTTGGAAGAGCCCTGCTGTAAGAAACTAAACCAAGAATGTGCCACATCAGATGTTTGTAGGTACATAACAAAAACTTGGAGTTACTGTCATTAGATTCTCTGCAAAGTGACAATTTACAGATCAGCACAGTTTAATGAATAGTTGAACAACAGTCATTTGTGAAGGCATCCATCCATTTAAATACTTAATAGTGATATTCAACAAAGGCTTCACATTGGAGCACTGTTTCCACAATTTCACAGTTCATGTAACTTGAGCTGGATTTTTATTACAAGTATTTTACTGTCCTTGGAACAATGCTTTTCTATGGTACATCAGCTTTACCATGATGAATTTATTGACCCTAATTTTGCAGACAACAGTGACGCAAGGGCACCTGTTGTTGACCATGAAGAAAGTTGCTCATAACAATTAAGTGATTTCTATTATGTTGAAGTTGGAAACTAAAGTAGAGATAGAGTCATTCAGTCATAGAGTTGGACAGTATGGAAACAGACCCTTTGGTCAAACCCTGTGCACCAAGCAGATATCCTAACCTAATCTAGTCCCATTAGCCAGCATTTGGCCCAAATCCCTCTAAACCTTTCCTATTCATACACTCATCCAGATGCCTTTTAAATGTTGCAATTGTACCAGCCTCCACCACTTCCTCTGGCAGTTCATTCCATACACGTACCATCCTCTGCGTGAAAAAAAGTTGCCTCTTCATCCCGTTTAAATCTTTCCCCTCCCACCTTAAAGCTAAGCCCTCTAGTTATGGACTCCAGTACACTGGGAAAAAGACTTTGGATATTCACCCCATCCATTCCCCTCATGATTTTATAAAGCTCCATAAATTCACCCCTTCAGCCTCCAACATTCCAAGAAATAAAACCCTCAGCCTATTTAGCCTCTTCCTATAACTCAAACCCTCCAATCACAACAAAGAGGGTTACCTCAGATTACAACATGATCTGGACCAGATGGGCCAATGGGCTGAGAAGTGGCAGATGGAGTTTAATTCAGATAAATGCGAGGTGCTGCATTTTGGGAAAGCAAATCTTAGCAGGACTTCTACACTTAATGGTAAGGTCCTGGGGAGTGTTGCTGAACAAAGAAACCTTGGAGTGCACGTTCATAGCTCCTTGAAAGTAGAGTCGCAGGTAGATAGGATAGTGAAGAAGGCATATGCTTTCCTTTATTGGTCAGAGTATTGAGTACAGGAGTTGGGAGGTCATGTTGCGGCTGTACAGGACATTGGTTAGGCCACTGTTGGAATATTGCATGCAATTCTGGTCACCTTCCTATTGGAAAGATGTTGTGAAACTTGAAAGGATTCAGAAAAGATTTACAAGGATGTTGCCAGGATTGGAGGATCTGAGCTACAGGGAGAGGCTGAACAGGCTGGGGCTGTTTTCCCTGGAGCGTCGGAGGCTGAGGGGTGACCTTATAGAGGTTTATAAAATTATGAGGGGCATGGATAGGATAAAAAGGCAAAGTCTTTTCCCTGGGGTTGGGGGGTCCAGAACTAGAGGGCATAGGTTTAGGGTGAGAGGGGAAAGATATAAAAGAGACCTAAGGGGCAACTTTTTCACGCAGAGGGTGGTACGTGTATGGAATGAGCTGCCAGAGGATGTGGTGGAGGCTGGTACCATTGCAACATCTAAGAGGCATTTGGATGGGTATATGAATAGGAAGGATTTGGAGGGAGTTGGGCCAGGTGCTGGCAGGTGGGACTAGTTTGGGTTGGGATATCTGGTTGGCATGGATGGGTTGGACCGAACGGTCTGTTTCCATGCTGTACATCTCTATTACTCTATGACAACAACATCCTTGTAAATCTTTCCTGAACCCTTTCAAGTTTAACAGCATGTTTCATCCGGTAGGAAGACCAGAACTGAACGCAGTATTATAAAAGTGGCCACAGCAGTGTCCCGTACAGCCAAAACATGACTTCCCGACTCCGAAACACAATGCACTGACCAATAAGGCAAGAGAACCAAACGCCTTCTTTAGCAGCCTGGGGCTAACTGCGACCCCACTTTGATGGAACAATGTGAAGGATTTTGTCAGAAACTATGTGGATCTTATAATTGTTACAAAGAAATTTGACATTTGTTGTTGTCTGGGCCAGGCTACCAAATTTATGTTATGATCTCGCTAGAGATCAGTAATTTTTTATTAAGATAGTCAGAATGTTGGTTATCGGTCACTTACTTAGACAATAAAATCATGAGAATCCATGCTTTTGAACAAACAAAAATATACAAGATGTACATGTATTTGGAAAGGCAAGGACTGATTAAGGATAGTCAACATGGCTTTATGTGTGGGAAATCATGTCTCACAAACTTGATTGAGTTTTTTGAAGAAGTAACAAAGAAGATTGATGAGGGCAGAGCAATAGATGTGATCTGTATGGACTTCAGTAAGGTGTTTCACAAGGTTCCCCATGGGAGATTGATTAGCAAGGTTAGATCTCATGGAATTCTCGGAAAACTAGCCATTTGGATACAGAACTGGCTCAAAGGTAGAAGACAGAGGGAGGTGGTGGAGGATTGTTTTGCAGACTGGAGGCCTGTGACCAGTGGAGTGCCACAAGGATCAGTGCTGGGTCCTCTACTTTTTGTCACTTATATAAATGATTTGGATGTGAGCATAAGAGGTACAGTTAGTAAGTTTGCAGATGACACCAAAATTGGAGGTGTAGTGGACAGCAAAGATTACAACAGGATCTGGACCAGATGGGCCAATGGGCTGAGAAGTGGCAGATGGAGTTTAATTCAGATAAATGCGAGGTGCTGCATTTTGGGAAAGCAAATCTTATCAGGACTTATACACTTAATGGTAAGGTCCTAAGGAGCGTTGCTGAATAAAGAAACCTTGGAGTACAGGTTCATAGCTCCTTGAAAGTGGCGTCGCAGGTAGATAGGATAGTGAAGAAGGCGTTTGGTATGCTTTCCTTTATTGGTCAGAGCATTGAGTACAGGAGTTGGGAGGTCATATTGCGGCTGTACAGGACATTGGTTAGGCCACTGTTGGAATATTGCGTGTAATTCTGGTCTCCTTCCTATTGGAAAGATGTTGTGAAACTTGAAAGGATTCAGAAAAGATTTACAAGGATGTTGCCAGGATTGGAGGATCTGAGCTACAGGGAGAGGCTGAACAGGCTGGGGCTGTTTTGCTTGGAGCGTTGGAGGCTGAGGGGTGACCTTATAGAGGTTTACAAAATTATGAGGGGCATGGATAGGATAAAAAGGCAAAGTCTTTTCCCTGGGGTTGGGGAGTCCAGAACTAGAGTGCATAGGTTTAGGGTGAGAGGGGAAAGATATAAAAGAGACCTAAGGAGCAACTTTTTCACGCAGAGGGTGGTACATGGTGGAATGAGCTGCCAGAGGATGTGGTGGAGGCTGGTACCATTGCAACATCTAAGAGGCATTTGGATGGGTATATGAATAGGAAGGATTTGGAGGGATATGGGCCAGGTGCTGGCAGGTGGGACTAGTTTGGGTTGGGATATCTGGTTGGCATGGATGGTTTGGACCGAACGGTCTGTTTCCATGCTGTACATCTCTATTACTCTATGACAACAACATCCTTGTAAATCTTTCCTGAACCCTTTCAAGTTTAACAACATGTTTCATCTGGTAGGAAGACCAGAACTGAACGCAGTATTATAAAAGTGGCCACAGCAGTCTCCTGTACAGCCGTAACATGACTTCCCGACTCCGAAACACAATGCACTGACCAATAAGGCAAGAGAACCAAATGCCTTCTTTAGCAGCCTGGGGCTAACTGCGACCCCACTTTGATGGAACAATGTGAAGGATTTTGTCAGAAACTATGTGGATCTTATAATTGTTACAAAGAAATTTGACATTTGTTGTTGTCTGGGCCAGGCTACCAAATTTATGTTATGATCTCGCTAGAGATCAGTAATTTTTTATTAAGATAGTCAGAATGTTGGTTATCGGTCACTTACTTAGGCAATAAAATCATGAGAATCCATGTTTTTGAACAAACAAAAATATACAGTTAGAAGGACAAGATGTACATGTATTTGGAAAGGCAAGGACTGATTAAGGATAGTCAACATGGCTTTTTGTGTGGGAAATTATGTCTCACAAACTTGATTGAGTTTTTTGAAGAAGTAACAAAGAAGATTGATGAGGGCAGAGCAATAGATGTGATCTATATGGACTTCAGTAAGGCGTTCGACAAGGTTCCCCATGGGAGACTGATTAGCAAGGTTAGATCTCATGGAATTCTGGGAAAACCAGCCATTTGGATACAGAACTGGCTCAAAGGTAGAAGACAGAGGGTGGTGGTGGAGGATTGTTTTGCAGACTGGAGGCCTGTGACCAGTGGAGTGCCACAAGGATCAGTGCTGGGTCCTCTACTTTTTGTCATTTATATAAATGATTTGGATGTGAGCATAAGAGGTACAGTTAGTAAGTTTGCAGATGACACCAAAATTGGAGGTGTAGTGGACAGCGAAGATTACAACAGGATCTGGACCAGATGGGCCAATGGGCTGAGAAGTGGCAGATGGAGTTTAATTCAGATAAATGCGAGGTGCTGCATTTTGGGAAAGCAAATCTTAACAGGACTTATACACTTAATGGTAAGGTCCTAAGGAGTGTTGCTGTATAAAGAAACCTTGGAGAACAGGTTCATAGCTCCGTGAAAGTGGCGTCGCAGGTAGATAGGATAGTGAAGAAGGCGTTTGGTATGCTTTCCTTTATTGGTCAGAGCATTGAGTACAGGAGTTGGGAGGTCATGTTGCGGTTGTACAGGACATTGGTTAGGCCACTGTTGGAATATTGCATGCAATTCTGGTCTCCTTCCTATCGGAAAGATGTTGTGAAACTTGAAAGGATTCAGAAAAGATTTACAAGGATGTTGCCAGGATTGGAGGATCTGAGCTACAGGGAGAGGCTGAACAGGCTGGGGCTGTTTTCCCTGGAGCGTCGGAGGCTGAGGGGTGACCTTATAGAGGTTTATAAAATTATGAGGGGCATGGATAGGATAAAAAGGCAAAGTCTTTTCCCTGGGATCGGGGAGTCCAGAACTAGAGGGCATAGGTTTAGGGTGAGATGGGAAAGATATAAAAGAGACCTAAAGGGCAACTTTTTCACACAGGTGGTACGTGTATGGAATGAGCTGCCAGAGGATGTGGTGGAGGCTGGTACAATTGCAACATTTAAGAGGCATTTGGATGGGTATATGAATAGGAAGGGTTTGGAGGGATATGGGCCAGGTGCTGGCAGGTGGGACTAGATTGGGTTGGGATATCAGGTCGGCATGGACAGGTTGGACCGAAGGGTCTGTTTCCATACTGTACATCTCTATGATTCTATAACTATAAAGTTAGAAGAACGATGCAATTTAAAAAAAATAGGATTCATATTGTAACATCCAAAAATAACACAAGGTAAATATGGATAATAAACATAATGTAATCAAACACCAATGGAAAATATTAAATTTAAAGTGGTCTAAACAGATCTCATGGAATTCTCAGCAATCCCCCAGAATTTGATGAAATTGTGGGTCCCATTTAAACTTGACAAGGAATTCTTCATTGTTGGAATCCTAATTTTGGAGCTCCCACAAAAACTACTTCAGCATGGATTATCTCAACATCTGCTCACATCCATCTCTCTGCCTGGGTCTGCGTTCCCCTGGATGTTTGCATTCCCCTACTAAACCAATTGTTCCATAGCCCATTCTGTTTAAACAACCTTTGAAACACTTGCAACAAGCCACACCCTTGTTCCTAGACTGGGTCAAATGTTGCAACCATTTTCCCTGAATGATACAATTTCGGTAGCTAAGTTCCTCTCCATAACTGCCAGCCCGGCACACACACAGCAGGATGCATAGAATCTTCACACATTCCACAAAACTAAAAGCAGCTTTTCATGACATGGATGGTTTTTAGTAACAATTATGAAATTATTATGCTGATAAAACTCTAGTTATGTCTCATTGAGCACTGTGTAACTGTTTCAAGACTTTTCGCATTAAGTCTAACAGCCAACAGTGGAAGGTCTGAAAAATTTAATTGATTTCCAATTGATTTTCCTTAGCTAGAGATCGTCAGCAGATGCACCCTTGGGAGAAGCAGAGAGCAACTTCTGGCTCTCCATGTTTAAGTACACATGAGCAGGCTCCAGATGTGTCAGTCTCAGTGGTCCAATGACAGAAGATATTGACAATGTCATTGCTATTAGCACCGTTAAATCAAGGTCGTCACTTTAGCAAAGGGGCAAGGTAGTGGATTTGAGACTCACAGGCAAGCAATGAATATTACTAAATAAAAACCGAAAGAACTGCGGATGATGTAAATCAGAAACAAAAACAGAAATTGCTGGAAAAGCTCAGCAGATCTGGCAACATCTGTGGAGAGAAATCAGAGTTAATATTTCAGGTCCAGTGACCCTTCCTCAGAACTGTGTTGTTAATGAATATTAATGATTTTAAAATATATATATATAGACTGTATTTTAAAAAAAGAGTGAAAAGACCTTAGTTTAGAAATCATCAAATATCTGTCTTTAATGACTACCCTTAGTTATGTCTCCCATTTCCTTGTTTTTTTTTCTATCCAGGAGTGCAACTGTGTGACCTTCCCACCACAAAAACCACTGTGCCTTTTTCTTTCACTACCACCAGCAAAACACCCCTGTAGCCAATCGACTATTCACAAGCAAAGTCTGTTACAGGCAACACACTTGTATTTTTATTCCCCTGTAATAATGTAAGGAAACCACCTGTTCTGAACATCCCTCTGCCTCACGAGGTAATTTCCTCCCTGAATGCAGATTTAATTTGACTTTACTGGGATGCATTCAGCTCTGACAATTAATATGAAGCTGGATAAATGTAACAAAGCATCACAGTCGTGACTATAATCAATTATAGAAACAATTACACTTTGTGTAACAAATTCAAAACAAACTGGTAACATTTCACTCCCATCTGCAAAAATGCCGATTCAACACTTGCGGAAAAATTACAAAGGAGCAACTCTGGGGCACTAGGGGTATCACTGAAAGGTTAGAAGTGGCAAGATGCAAATCAAAGTTTCGATTTGAATATTCATCTTGTTTTGGATCATTAACTGAAATTTTGGGGAAGTGAACTTTCTGCTTAATTTCAAAGGGGATTGTTTTTGTAAATAAATCTTCCTTTTTGTTTATATCTTTGTTCATGTGTCATAGCAGGTACCTCCAAGGAACACAATTGCAAGTGTTCTGACTCCGCTCAGATGGAGATAGGGTTTGAGATGCACCTGGGCATGGTATATACCAGGTAATGACACCTGTTTTTATTACCCACTTTGATTGCAATGGATTGGAATTCTGGACAGGACATGCAATGCCCATTTTTGAGCTGCTACTCAAGTACCTACCCCACAGTGTCTCAGTGGTGTAAAAGCAGAAAGAAAGTGCTGAAGAAACTCAGCAGGTCAGTCAGCATTAATGAAGAGAGAAACAGAGTTAATGTTTTAAGTACAATGTGATTCTTCCCCTGAAGAATAGTCATACTGGACTCTAAACATTAACTCTGCTTCATTCTTGATGGATGCTGTCAGACCTGCTGAGTTTCTCCAGCAGTTTTTGGTTTTATCTAAAATCTTCAGCATCTACCTTGTTTCTATTTTGTACAGAGCTAACTGAGATGAGAGTCAGGCAGTGAACCTCTGGTGGTAACAGTCTCTGTATTAAAGATTCACTGTAAGGTGTTGCAAGAAGATGCATTCATTCATTTACCATACCTATTCCATTCAACATCACCATAGATTTGCAACCACACCACACTCCCCTCCCCCCACCACCATATCACCATTTCAATCCCATGATAAAGGATTGTAATCTTTGACAATGTTGTATTGTGACAGCGCAAAGTATAAGCCAATAGCTGGATCGGTGCAACAATGAGCTTTTGACATTCTGCATACACTTATGATAACTTGGTGTTGTGTGATTTATAACTTTGTCCATCCCCGTCCAACACTGGCACCTCCACATCATGTATACAGTTGGAAATCACTACACTGGCATCGAAGCTTAAAATAGTACAGAAAAAAGAAGGCTTTTAAGTCCATCGCGATATTACAGCTCTTTCAAACAAGTCTAATTAGGTATACCCCCTGGATCCTTCACATGCCCCTGTAAACATTTCCCCCCATCAAATATTTATCCAAATTCCATTTGACAGCTACTGTGATAACAATGAACATTTGCATGTTGGGAATTTGGAATTTTAAACTTGCTTTAAACTAAATTTGCTGTTTAAGTCCTCTGATGGTAACTTTTTTTAAGAGGTCCAACAGTCATTTGGAATAATGAAATTACATTATTTCAATGAAAGTGTATGAGTTTAGTTAAGTACCTGTGCTTGTGATGTTAATTGTTGAAGTTCTGTATTTACAAATTTGAGCTGTTATAATGTACAGAGAAAACAGACCAATAGCTTTGAGTTCAATGCAGAATCAGGATTCAGTTTAGGAGAACAGTTTCATCTTAGCAAAGTTTATGAAGTCTCCAAGCTGTGAGATTTTGTGTAGAAATTTTCAACCACTGAGAACTGGAAAGATGTTGAAATCATCAGAACTAGAAGTAAGTCTCTAGGCCATCAAATCTGGGAAGACGCAGTTAAACAAGAAATTAAGATATGAGTGACAATTCACTGGAACTGAGTGTCTGTGAAGGATGTTGTTGAGGAACAAATTGAAACTTTGTTTTAATGTTCATGTTAAAAGTTTTCTAAACTGTTTTATATATGTAATATTAGTAGCTTTGCTTTCTTTGACTTTTGGGAAATAAATTTATGTTATTCACAGTATCATTTGAATATGTTCCATGACTAACAACCATTGTAACCAATCGTAAAAGTTAAACATGATCTATCAAAGTTAGATTTCACTCTGGAATCTGTACCACCAACCTCCACAGAGTGAAGTTTGTGCTCTGTTTTTGTAGCAGATACCAACATTATTGTCATATACTAGAATTAAATCAAAATGTCGATGTTGTGTAAATTTGTGCCACCATAAAATACAGTAACTGTAAATTACTGTAATATAACTGTAAATATAACATGTAAAGATATAACAAATTATGGTGTGCAGTTCTGTCACCGATGGAAGTGATTGGACTGAAGAGGGTGCAGAGGAGTTTCACCAGGATGCTGCCAGGGATGGAGCATTTCAGTGATGAAGTGATAAGGTCAGCGATAAGGTCAGGTCGTTTCCTTTGGAGCTAAGGTGGCTGAGGGGGGACCTGATTGAGGGGTATAGGATTATGAGGGGCATCAACAGGGAGCATAGAAGGAACTGTTCCCCTTAGTTGATGGGTTAATATCAAGGAGATATAATTTAAAGTGAAAGGCAGGAGGATCAAAGGGGATTTGAGGAAAACAGTTTCAACCAGAGCAGGGAAGGGGTCCAGAATGTACTGCCTGGGAGGATAATTGAGGCGGGATACCTCACAACTTTTCAAAAGTACTTGGTTGTGCACTTTGAACAGTCACAACATTGATAACAAGGCACAGAAAGTAGGACTAGAGTAGTACAAAATATTTTTGGCTATACAGACTCAATGGGCCGAAGGGCCTCTTCTTGATGGTCTGACTCTATAAATCCATTAAGGAAAAGTGAGACACTCCCACATTGTTTAATATTGTCAATTTGTTGTAGTTACACAGAATTCAAGTGAAATTAATGAATGAAATCATGGTATGATTCAGCCCACGAAGTGTAGAATATGATGTTCCAATTCCAGGTATCAGATTTCCACTGTGAATGCCAGCGTGGACAATGTTACTGACTCATTTGACTGATGATTACTATTCCTTGACTGTCAGTTACATTTAATCACAAATCAAATGTTGGCACACTCCGTTCAGCTTGGCACCCTACACAGATATAAATTATTGTTCATGCTATTAGCAGACCAACGTTTAATGTAGTTCTATAACAATATTCTGCTCCCTCTTTTAACTGAGACATTAATCCACTTATGTTCAATAAACTGGCACGGTGAGTTCTACCCTCAGTTCCATTCTATAGGCTTACCAGCTCACTGTGCTGCAGAAAGGGGCTTCTGCTCATGAGGAATGTTATTGCCACCACCATCCACTTTCACGAATAGGTAACTGAGAGTGGGGGGGGGGGGGTGCTGGCTTGGCCAGTTTGCACAACACACTGCTGTGCAGAGGGAGTGGGTGTCCTTGTGCATGAATCACAGAAGGTTGGTCTGCAGGTGCAGCAAGTAATTAGGAAGGCAAATGGAATTTTGTCCTTCATTGCTAAAGAGATTGAGTTTAAAAGCAGGAAGGTAATGTTGTAGCTTTACAGTGCTGGTGAGGCCACACCTGGAGTACTGTGTGCAGGTTTGGTCTCCTTACTTGAGAAAGGATGTGCTGGCATTGGAGTGTGTGCAGAGGACGTTCACTAAGTTGTTTCTGAACGTGAGGGGATTGGCTTATGAGGAGAGATTGAATAGGCTGGGATTATATTCATTGGAATTTAGAATAATTTGGGGGGCAGTCTTATAGAAACATATAAAATTATGAAGGGAATAGATAGGATAGAAGTAGAGGGGATGTTTCTACTGGCGGGTGAAACTAGGACAAAAGGGCATAGCCTCAAGATTAGAGGGAACAGATATGGGCTGAATTAAGAAGGAACTTCTTCACCCAGAGGGTTGTGAATCTGTGGAATTCCCTGCCCAGGGAAGTAGCT
Organism: Chiloscyllium punctatum; assembly: GCF_047496795.1. Lineage (NCBI taxonomy): Eukaryota > Metazoa > Chordata > Chondrichthyes > Orectolobiformes > Hemiscylliidae > Chiloscyllium > Chiloscyllium punctatum. Next base: position 4,254,444 of record NC_092754.1, on the reverse strand, counting down.
GAGGCTTCCTCATTAAATGTTCTTCAAGCTAAGATAGGTAATTTTTTGAACAGTAAATAAATTAAGGGTTATGGTGAGAGGGCAGATAAGTGGAGCTGAGTCCACGAAAATATCAGCCATGATCTTATTGAATGGGGGAACAGGCTTGAAAGGTCAGACGGCCTACTCCTGCCCCTAGTTCTTACGTTCTTATGTTGGTCATGAAAAACCACTTCCTCATCTAACTAGCAGAGTTTGTGTAGCTAACAAGAAATAATTTATTGCATACAAAATCTGAAAGTGCTGGAGAACCTCAGCAGGTCTGGCAACATCTGTAGAGCGAGAACCAGAGTCAATGCCATGAATCCAGTATGACTTTTCTTTGGAACTGAACAGAGATGAAAACGTGACAATTTCTTTGCTGTTGAAAAAGAGAGATGGGGAAACAAGTGGAATAGTTAGTAACAGTGTCCAGAGCAAAAGGCAAAGAGAGTGCTTTTGGTAGTAAAGGAGAGATATAGCTGAAGAATAGGTGTTAATAGTAAGTGTTAATAACAGAAAATATGTCAGTTTAGCTGAGAGTGAACTCATGCAAACAAAACACTGGGGATAGTGGTGGAGGAGGGGAGAGACGACTGTAAGGAAAATGGACACCAGAGCTTATGGTCTGAAATTGGTGAACTTAATGTTGAGTAAGGCACTAAAACACATAATCAGAAAATGAGGTGCTACCCCTCCAGCTTGAATTAAGCTTCACTGGAACAGGCCAAGGGCAGAAATGTTAGGCTCGGAGCAAGATTTAGCATCCAAATGGCAATTAACTAAAAAGTATATTGCAAGTTAGCAATTAGTCTTAGGTATAATTGACTTTGTACCAGAGAACCTTGAGGAGGGCCAGGTGTTAAGTCTCACTCCTGCGGGATATTGAGTTATTCTGCCACAAGTCCATGTGACACTACCATTGAGGGTGGCGCTTGTGGAACTCCTCAGTGCTAACCTTTTCAGACCCAAATGCAAAAGTGCTCACTTTAGCTTTGTTGGTGTCTGTGTATCGACATTATATTTTAGCATGACTTAAAATAATTCCGATCCTCTTTGCCTGTTTTGGCGTTGACAACTTGGACTTACTTTGTGAACAGTTTTGTCTTGCAGATAAGTGGTAATATAATCCTAATATGTGAAGAATTACACTGACAACCAATTTAGGATTGTTAGTGGGGCTTACAGTGCGTTGCATTTGCAATACTGGAAGCCACATACATGAACGTACAGGGCCCTGTTCTCTGCAGATAGGAAGAACGTGTACACACACTGTGACTGTTCCAACTCAACAAAGTAGGTAACAGTCAGAGTCAATCTGCCTGGTTTAAAATCTAAACAAACCCTGGCTGATATCTATCAATCAAAATTGACTGCTGCATTCTTCATAGCAATGCCTCTACCAATCAGACTGAAATTTTCAACCAATCAGTACCCTCCTCTGTGATGCAGACCATATGATTTAAGTGTACTTTTAATATATTTTTGTTTTTAGTTTGAGTTGGTGGATTCTGGGTTAGTGATAGCCATGGCTTTTTCTGTGAGTCTGAAATTAATAAAGTCAGAAGTCACATAACACCAGGTTATAATCCAACAGGATTTCAAAGCGCTGCTCCTTTGACAGATGAAGTTGCTTCAACTGATGAAGGTACAGCACTCCGAAAGCTTGTGATTTCACGTAAACCTGTTGGATTATAACCTGGTGTCATGTGACTTCTGACTTTGTCCACCCCACTCCAACACCGGCACCTACACATCATGTAAATAATAAGTAACTTGTATTTCTGTAGCCATAGTTATTTATTTTAAAATCGTTTTTGAGGTTTCACTTTAGAACCATTGGGCTTTATATACACAACCAAACAAGATAAACAAAGGGTCAGGAGACGTTTTGTTTAAGTTTAAGGGTAACATTCATAGCTTAGAAAGAAAGTTTCTTTTTAATTTTATTTTGAGTTTAGAGCTGTCCTATGAAGATGCTTGTATAGACCAGAGTTCCTGGAAAGGGAAAGAGACACAAACTAGATTACTTCAAAGATTTAGTGATAGTTCCAAACTAGAAGTGGCAGGATAAAACCCTGAAGATTAATTTGAGCATGACCAAACATAATAAACAAGCTCGACACAATCTGAAATTGCTGGAAAAGCTCAGCAGGTCTGGAAGCATCTGCAGAGAGAAATCAGGGTTAACAGACTCAACCCAAAACGTTAATTCTGATTTCTCTGCATAGATGCTGCCATACCTGCTGAGCTTTTCCAGCAATTTCTGTTTGTGTTTCTGATTTACAGCATCCACAGTTCTTTCAGTTTTTACGATAAACGAATTGTTCTAATCCCGGTTAACGTTATTACCAAATACCAAATATTACCAAATTCCAGACTGAAATCTGACTTGATAGATCATTCTTTGTTTCATTTTAGTTTAAGGAGGTGATGTCTCACTGAAGCACAAGCACATATTGTCACAGATTTGTTTTTAACAATGAAACAGAAGTTTATTAACAAATAATAAAATAAAATAACAGAGACTATTTACTTATAACATAAACTTAAAGATTTTGAACACAGAGGGAACTATATTCCCACTAATTCTAAAAAATGCTCCTTTTACAGGTCCCCGAATCACCCTGTTTGTTGTACACTAGATCCTCCATTGTGCAGTACTCACAGCAGCAAATCACTTCTTTAACACGTTAAGGGGTTTAATTTGATTTTAGCTCCCAGGCTGGAAAGACTGATAGCTTCTTCCGGAAGTGATCATAAATCTGAGCTTAAAAGTTCTCAGATTCGAGTAAACTTTTCAAGGCTTTATCTAAACACCTCTGGTCTGAAATGATCACTAACTTCACTCACTTTAATGTCATTAATGTTAACAGGTGTAATTAGCTGTTCCTTTTCTCAGGAGCAACTTTACACATGAAAACTTCTGCAAGAACTCCCCAAAACCAGAAGCAAAACTGTAGGGTGTCTCTTTATAAAAGTTGGTGTTCTTGAATTTTGAAATTGTGGGTGTTACCCCAAAGTTTAAAAAAAGCCTTGAGGCACAATTATTTACCTTGCTAGGTTACAAACCATCCTAAGGTAAATGGACAGGTCATTGATTTGAAAACTAGCCCTCACAAACTGTTTTATTTAAAAATCACCATGGCTATAGAAATACTGAAATTAATTATTATTTCTTTCAAACACATAGAAAAACCCACATATCACCATTTCGAAATTCTAAAACTCAAACAGAAATGATATTGAAATACATATATAAAGCATGCATCTACAACACACCATATAAATGTTTGTTTCCCTTTTTATTAATATTCTTGTGATATTCCCAGACACGTGCATGGCAAAAATAACTGTCTTTTTTTCAGTAATTTTGAATTAGGTTAATCAGGGATCTAACACCTGTGAAAGGTCTCCTCTTCAATATTAGTCAGTTGAGAGAGACAGGTGTTGAACCGATCAATTCATGCTTCTTCATTCGAATCCATGGTTGTCAACTAGATGTGTGAGTTTGTTTTTCTATTTAGCTTCTTAAGAAACCTTCCCATGGCATCAGGAAAAGCAAGAACGCTCAGTTCCATAACCTTTAGCAACTTCATCCACAACACCCACAGTTCCTTGTCTCACGTCCCCAACTCCCTCCCCCCACCCTCCAGCACCACCCCATCCAGAATCCATATGAGCTCTGTATTGCCTGCAGGGCGATAGTCCGACATCCAGTCCTAAAGAAAGGAGAGCTCTCTGTACACAATGTGCCAGGTGCCAAAATAGTTTGATCATGACCCAATTTCAAACCCTTCAGTTTGGATCAGTCTAGGCCCAGATTTTATGAATTAGGAGCAGAATCAGCTCCTTCATCCCCTTCAGTCTTCTTATCCATTCAACAAGTTCTGATTATGGACTTAACATATCCAGTGATGCCCAAAAACCAATGACTCCATTGTTAGTCAATAACTTCTACCTGAATTCACCCAGAGGGTGGTACATGTATGGAATGAGCTTCCAGAGGAAGTGGTGGAGGCTGGTACACTTACAATATTTAAAATTGGACCGAAGGGTCTGTTTCTATGCTGTACATCTCTATGACTATAATTGGTTAGGGAGAGCCTATTTGAACCTGATAGGTACAGATGGGAGTCAAGTTCTGGAGAACAGCCATTATTAATTTGTCTTTCAGCACAGCATAAAGCCTTGTTATGATTTGAATAAACCAGGGCACAAACTGAAGTAATACTCATTATGCTTTTGCTTTTAATGCATTCCATAAACGTAGTGAATTGTATTTCACCACTGAAGTGATTCAAAACCCTGACTCTGTATCCCAGTGGAGCATCCCTAATTTAACTGGGAGTTATTAATAAAAGGATAATGATAGGGGGATGGGGGGGGCTTCATTATTTCTGAATGAAACAATTGAAGTTGTAAGGAGGCACAAGCTTCTCAGGTGACCTCCACAGGCTCTCTGAAAAATTGAATAATATTTGATTAACACAATAAGCAAATGGAATAATTGTGGTCTGAAGATTTGAAGTGTATTAGCTATAAGGAGAGATTGGACAAACTTGGATTGTTTTCACTAGAGCATTGGAGGCTGAGGAGTCACCTGATAGAAGTATATAAAATAATGAGAGGTATGAATAGGCTGGATAGTCAGAGTCTTTTCTCCCCCAGGTGAAAATGTCAAATATTAGGGGGCATTTAAAGTAGATTACAAGGAATGATTTTTACATGTAGGAGAGCAGGTTCCAGCAATGTGCTGCCAAGGGGGGGGGGGGGGGGGGGGTAGAAGCAGGAATGGTACCAATGTTTAAGAAGCATTTAGACAAATTTATGAACAGGCAGGGAGTAGAGAGCTCGGTCGTGGAAGCAATGGCATCTGGGTTCAGAGTGTGGCAGGGGCTGGGGCCCAGGCAGGACTCTGACAATCAGCAGTGAGATGGCAGCACAGAGATCAATCCCAGCATGTGGGAGGGAACAAGCCCTTATCAGGAGTGCAAGCTGTCCTGGGGAAAGCTCAGCGTGGAGCATCTGCAGAACCATTGCTAAAGAAGGACTGTAATGTTAAACTTTTAACTTTATTTCTTTATTTTTGTATCTATTCTTGTACCTAGGCATCTTTGTACTTAAGCTGGCACTGGGAATGGCAACTTTGTACATTTGCGCAATGCTCCTGCATTCCTGTACTTCGGTTTATGTGACAATAATGCCTAATTCTAATTCTAAAATGTGCAATAGACCTAAAGGCAATGACAGTGATAATATTGGTGGAGGAGAATTAGAGATGTAGAAGGGTATAACCTAATGTGTGAAAAGGAGAAAGAGCAAAGTCAACAGACACAGCCAATGTAAGAACAATGGAGGACAGAGAGCATGCCCTGAAGTTGTGGAATTCTATACTGAGTCTGAGACGCTGTAAAGTGCCTAACGGTGTGTTGTTCTGCAAATTTGCTGTGAGATCGATTGGAATAGTGTCACAGGCCAATAACAGCAATGTTAGCATGAGAACAGAGTAGCTTATTGAAATGACAAGCAATTGGGACATCAGGGCCATTCCTATGGACAGAGTGGAAGTGTTTGAAAAAGCCCTCACCCAATCTGTGTTCAGTCTCACCAATGCAAAGGAAACAACATTGTGAGCAGTGAACATGGTCGATTAGATTGAAAGAAAGACACCTGGAAGGTAGGTGTGGGGTGTTGGGCTGGAGGAGGGAGGAGGTGCACCTTCTGTAATCGCATAACATGGAACCCATGAGGGTACCCATAGCAAAACCTTGCATTGTGCCAAAGCAAGACAAGTTAGATTAGATTATTTACAGTGTGGAAACAGGCCCTTCGGCCCAACAAGTCCACACCGCCCCGCCGAAGCGCAACCCACCCATACCCCTAAATCTACCCCTTACCTAACACTACGGGCAATTTAGCATGGCCAATTCACCTAACCTGCACATCTTTGGACTGTGGGAGGAAACCGGAGCACCCGGAGGAAACCCACGCAGACACGGGGAGAACATGCAAACTCCACACAGTCAGTCGCCTGAGGTGGGAATTGAACCCGGGATTCTGGCGCTGTGAGGCAACAGTGCTAACCACTGTGCCACCGTGCCGCCCACAAAGTTAAAGGAGGAATTCTTCAAAGTAAGAATGAGCCCAACCAGGCAGAGGACAGTGGTGATGCATTGGGATCCCTGAGGCCACCTTCCAAGAAAGAAGCAAGGAGTCTCAGACCACCCTGATGGGGGATGGACATTTTGAGTGACTGGATTAGTGGTGCTGGAAGAGCACAGCAGTTCAGGCAGCATCCAACGAGCAGCGAAATCGATGTTTTGGGCAAAAGCCTGATTCAGTGATGGGGTCATGATCTGGAGGGAGATAGGAAGAAGTAACCGAGAGTTGGTATTCACCTTCTGCCAATTAGAGGTCAGCATGCCAGATACCAACAGCATCCCCTTTCCATTTTTCAGCTTTGATGACAAAGTTAGAGTTGGACTTGAGAGAAGGGAGTGCAGTAAGTTCACATCAAGGGGATGAGGAGAGCAGGGAAATGAAAATAGCCGATGTCACAACAGTCACTCTCGATGAAGAGATTAAGAGAACAGGAGAGTAACAGACAGGAAACTAAATCTGGAAGGCTCATGGATGAATTGCAAATATTAGAGCATTATTTGGCACTTACAATGGTGACATACAAAAAAAATCTCTATTGTATGATTTCAACATTGATTTAATGTTGTGAAATTTAAATTTAGTTCCTTTGATCTTAATATTGTTAATATTGTTATAAATAACAAAATTCTACTCATTAGTAAAATGTCACATTCATTGGGGAAGCCAGTCAGGAAAACTCTCAGGTGGAAAAGGATGAAGGAGCTAGATATTTCTGAAGTCTCAAGAATCATTCACTCGATACAAAGAACAAGGGGGAATCTGATACATAAGTCTTCCAAAATCAATTATCAAACACACTCTTCCTTCATTGAAATACAGAAAAAATGAAAACACCTAAAATACTGCAATGAATGAAAGAAATTTGTTAGACGTAAAACAGCTGAAATGGCTAAAATCAACCTGGAATCTTATCTGCAAACTCTTCCCCAAACTTCATTGAGGTATTAAAATAGAAAGCACAGGACCAGCACCCCAATAAGTTATCATATTAAACATGCACTTCTCTCATGGTTACCTGATTAAATGGAAACTAGGTTACTCATTATATACTCGGAGAAAGTGAGGACTGCAGATGTGAAGATCAGAGTCAAAAAGTGTGGTACTGGAAAAGCACAGTCGGTCAGGCAGCATCTGAGGAGCAGAAGAGTCGACATTTTGAGCATAAGCTCTTCATCAGGATCATCGGCTCTTCATCATTATCTACTGTATATTTTCAGTTCAGCTTTGAACTTGTACTGAACTAGAAGATGGAGAAACAGCAATGATCCATTACCAGAACAATAAATGTGTTTGTAGGACATGGAAAATTCCACACAGATGATATCAGAGTTTTGGTGATTGGGGAGTAGTGTTTGATTTGGAGTGTCTAAGATCACAGTTACTTCATACACACAATCGTCCACTTGTAAACATTTTTCATATCATTTATTGGGTTTGTTAAGAAGCAGCAATTTAGGTATACTGCATTATTTAATTGGACAAAGAAAGGGAATCTATGACCCATTATTTATCCTTATGCTGCTCTGTAGAATGGAGAAGCAGATGTAGTTAATCCCTAGGTTTTTCAGGGGTGAAGTATTCACCCCGATACACTACAATACAATGCCATACAATCCAGCACAGGAACAGGCCCTTCAGCCCACCAGACCCATGCCAATTCCTAATCCTTATTTAGACATACGTCTTATTGCCCATGTGTGATATCGATCCCTCCGTTTGCCTCCTATTTATGTTTCAGTCAATATACGCCTTAACCGTTGCTGACATGTCTGCTTCCACTATCTCCACAGGCAGCACATTCCAGGTACCCACAACCCTCTCTGTGAAAGGTTTTCCCTGGAATTCTGCCCTAAACTTTCCCCCTTTCACCTTGAAGCTATGCCTCTTGTGGTTGACCTTCCCACCCTGGGGAAAAGCTTCTGACTATCCCACTCTATGTATGCCTCTCCTAATTAGAGGTTTGTTATAGTCTTTGGTGATAGTCTTCAGTGGTAACAGTGTTTGTGCTTCTCTTGGGCTGATGTATGGGGAACTCTTGGTCTTCTCCCAAAAGGGTGGTGGCTCATTCGTCCCTGAGATCCTCCCTCTATTTCTCACACATTTCCCATCTGCCCTGGTTGTTAGCCCAGTCTATGTTGTGCCAGTCACCTGACTGAACCCTCTCAGCCAATCACCACAGGCAGCTTACCCATTATGGAACAGGTGTTGAAGTGCCCAAGCAAAAGAAAATGACAGTGACAATAGTGGTTTTGGGTTAGTTTTATCAGATTCTTTATAAGACCAAAAGCTTTTCATATTCCCAAATAATACATTGACAATTAGTTACATATAACATCAGATTAAACTGTTAATTCATTAGGACATTGGGACCCTCAATATTTCTTGTGACCTTTACTTCTGTTTCAATATGCTAGAAATTTGGAAAGGTAGTTACTGCTGTAACAGCAGCTAAACAAAATCTCATTCTACATCATATCGACTAGGAACCTTTAGTTTTAAAGGTACACCAATGTCCACCAGGCGCATCTCCCTTACCAAGGAGCCAGTGAGTAAATACCATTCAATATACAACTATTGAGTTCAATTCTGAGGAAGGGACTTGGCAGTAAGCCATTAGTATGGTGACAATCTCCCGCACTCTTGCATCTCCCCATCCTTCCTGTCCTCCAGCCCCAGGGTGCCTGTAATTCATTCATGTAACCCACTAGTTGTGGACAGGAATTTATGGAAGTGAGCGGCAATGCCTGAAGAAAGGGAAAAGGAAGGAAAACTAGTCTAAAAAAAGAAAACTGGCCTTTTTTGTCAAGACTGAAACAAATTAAAATGATGTGCTATCAAGATGGAGCTTGTGGAGCTGCAAAGATCAAGTAAATAGGCAAGTGTCTTATTGATCATTTTTGTTCTGGTTTGCAGTGATTTACACATCTGTTCTGCTATTTCAGAGAATTTGACTAACATGGTAATGGCTCCACTATCTTAGTTAATTTCGTCAACAAAAAAAATCCATTCTATGAAATCAAAGCTAATTTATTGAATGCATCTTAGGGGGAAAAACTGTGGCAGATTAATAAACTCAACTCTAAAGCCATATGGCGCATTAGCCAGATGTGAGACATATGTTTCTCGCTGCTTTGAATGAAAAAAAAAGATAAAAAGGAAAATTTTCACTTTGTAATAAGTTTAGTGGTCAAACGATAGGTTAAGCGATAAAATAAACCACATGAAAACGCTGAAAAATTCAGTGCTCGTACACAATAGTGACTTTCATAGAACATGTGGAAGTCAGCTCATCTAGAAACTATAAAAAGCCATATTAAAATAGGAAGATGTAATCTTTTAATCATTCAAATATGTTTTCAAATTATATAAGTAAGTTTAGTAGTTTATCAAATATTGCATTTTTATAATATGTCCCTATTTTGTTTACGTTCCACAAGATGATTCAGATTAAGGTAATTCAACAATTAAATGCCTATTTAAAAGTAAACTCTTCCTCATCCCCCATTAATTTATATCAAAGCATGTTTTGTTGGTATATTTGGTGTGTCATTTGTGTCCCATTCACATCCTTGAAAATGCTAATTTGTTAATTGTTCTTCTAAAATAGGTCATTTTAACAGCTCATTATTCACTAACTACATTGCTGTGTATCAAGTGGAAATGTCACATTTAAGGTGTCACAAAGTGTCTCATTATTGCAAACATGTTAAAAATGTTTCCAAGTGAATTTATTCAGACAAGCAGACGATATTTCAACCTGCAGGTCCTTAGTAAATATATAAAACAGAACTCAAAAAGCGAGAATGCAGTGGAAATGTGAGAGAAATTTGTTGAACAGTCCTCAGTTCAACATCAATCTTTTAAATGAAACAAAAAAATTGCAGAGGCTGGAAATTCGAAACAAACCCAGAAATTGCAGGAGAAACTCGATAGGTCTGGCATCATCTGTGGAGAGAGAAATATTTTGAGTCTAATGATCCTTTTTCAGAAGATTTCTACATCACTGGTGTTCTATTATTGTTGCTGAAGGCAATCTCTGACTAGTAGCAACAACTGGTTTGCCTTCATGAGTTTTGATTCAGCAATTTCTCCATTGTTGAGAGTGTGTCCCTGGAAAAGCACAGCAGGTCAGGCAGCATCCAAGGAGCAGGAAAATCAACATTTCGAGCCGGAGCCCTTTATCAGGAATGAGGCTGGGAGCCTCAGAGAAGGAGAGATAAATGGGAGGGGGGTGTGGGGCTGGGGAGAAGGTAGCTGAAAGTGCAATAGGTGGATGGAGATGGGGGTAAAGGTGATAGATCGGAGAGGAGGGTGGTGCAGATAGCTGGCCCCCCACTCCTGAGGCTCCCAGCCTCATTCCTGATAAAGGGCTCCGGCCCGAAACGTCGATTTTCCTGCTCCTTGGATGCTGCCTGACCTGCTGTGCTTTTCCAGCAACACACTCTCAACTCTGATCTCCAGCATCTGCAGACCTCACTGTCTCCTAGTTTCTCCACTGTGTGGACTACAATTAAAAATTTGAATATTAAGCATGTTGCTTTTTGGCTAACCTGTGGGAGAAAATTCTGCACAACTGGGATAAAAGAGGACAATAAAAGTGTGCCATTTTATTCTAAAGAGGAATCAATCCTATTTTTAACAGTAAACTATGTGGCACTCAGAAATCATATTTGTCTTCTCCTCCTTAATAACATACTTCCTGTAGTCTTGGTGCAACTTGCTCTCCTGTGTTATTTTCAGGTTATAAATGGAAATTTTGATTCTTACACATGACTTTGTGCAAAAGTAAGTTTCCAGAACCTTCTGTCACATCATGTTGATCTTGTTCTTGCTGTTCTTATACATTTGTCTTGTTTACCTTCTCTTTGTTTTTTATTGCTTCTTTTCGCTGTTATTTTCCATTCTCTCTCTCTTTTTCTCAGTCTGCTTCTCCTTCCTTCACTCTTCATTCATTCCTCAGTTTACTCCCTGATGCTCTCTGTTCGCGTCTCCTTACTCCTTCAATACTTTCTCTCCAGTTCTCTTTCCATCTCTTTTTCTTGTAAAGGTCATATCTCTTTATTTTTCTGTATTTTTCATTGTGATCTGAAATGGGTAAACAAGTTGCAGTAAAAAACAAGGCTTGTGGAAAGGTCTACTGTATTTTAAAACCAAGTTACATAACACTCAGCTGTTTGTTCAAGTGATGGGGGGAAGGATGAGCTGGAGCCAGGGGTGTGTACAAAGGGAGATTTGGCCAGCAGCAAGTAGCTGATTGGTCTGTGTACTGGTGCCCAGTTGTCAATGACAATGGCCTTCTGCCTGCCAATGGTTATGTGATTGGTTCCCAGCTGGCTGAACAGTCTGTGGACTTGAATGTTGGGTGAGCAGCCATTGGACCTCGATAAAAGGAGTATCCTTTTCTCTGCTGTTAAAAAACCAAGGGGAAGCTAATTAATGTTCCCACATCACTTTCTGTAAGCTATGGCTCTTAATCAATAATTCAGAGACGCTATAAATATGGACCAGTTTCACTGTGCCTCCTGTAAGTAAGTAAAAGTATGTGGAGAAGGAAGATCAAGGATCAAGCAGGAGGTGACATTCCAAAAGGAATCCTTTGGATCTCAGGGAACCCTTTGGATGGGGACAATTGCATCACCTGCCCAGTCTTTCCCTCTGCCCAGGACACCTATTTGCCTGTCTGCCTGCCTGTCTGTCTGTACGTGTGGGAGGTGTTTTACATGGGTGTAGTGTTTTAACTGGTAGAGATAGCTAATTGTTTACCTGTAACAAGAATGAACTTCTTTGCATTAAACAGTAATCATTGTAGGTACAGTAACCTGCTCTGTGCTTCCTTTTATCTTATGTCTAAATGAACAGTAAATTGACAACTTTACATACTTCATAAAATCTTTAATTTTTGTGTTGATTTTGGGAATACTGGGGCTTGATTTGTATTGCACTACCCTGGGGAAGTGTAATGCTCTCTGAATTAATCTCAGATTGTTGTATTAAGCATTTTTGCTGCTTGCTGTTTCTGTGATGACTCCCCTTGCATTATTTATTGTCACTTCTGACAGTCTCTTTCATGTGCTTTCTGACATGTGGTCACCATATTTATTCCAGCTTCTGTCCAGTTTAGAGTCATTGACTGCTGTCTTGGTGACTTGTTGTAAGCTAGCTGTTGTCTTTCAATGGAAGCGTTCTCATGCCTAAATCAAGACAGACATTTGATGTCACTTAAAATCCATCTGAATATCATAAAACTAATCTACTGTGCATCAATGAGATGGGATACCACACAGTCATGTTTTATTTCCAAAAATTCAAGTATCCTGTCCCCAGCTTGGGATTCTTCTCAACTTAGACTGCAGCATGTTCTACATTAACTAACAATTCCTTAAGGCTCTCCTACTCTCTCACTTGGCCCTCTTTCCAACTCTCTTCTTACTTCATGTAAATAACCTCCTCATTTGTTGTGTCCTGATGAGTTCACTTTACATTCTCATCAATGTCTTCTCAGAAAGTATCACCTTAGCACATGCTAGGCCAAAGGCAGCTGGCTCCTCCTGGTGTTATCATGTACTGAGATACTGAGGCTTAGAAAGCAACCAAAGTGATTGACCTGAAAACCAATGCATTGAATAACAAAACAAGCAAAACATGAAGTAATTGTCTTGAGTCTTTCGTGGGATATGGGCATTACTTGTCCATCCATAATTACCCTTGAACTGAATGGCTGGCTCAGCTACTACAGTGGGTCTGGAGTCACATGTAGGCAGACAAGCCAAGGGCAGCAGAATTCCTTCCCTAAAGGACATTAGTGCGTATTTTATTTTACAACAATGGGTGATGGTTACGTGGTCACCACCATTGAGACTAGCTTTCCATTCTAGATTTATTCACTGAATTGCAATTCCACACAGAGTTTGAGTGCATGTCCCCTTTATCCAGACCATTCTGATTATGAGTTCAGTGACATTACCAGCACACAACCATCTCCCACGTAAAACAATACAACACAAAGCAAAAATACCATGAAGATGTCAATCTATAAAAGAAGGATTAATGATTCAGAACAGTATAATGCAATAAATGGCTTTATACCAAAAACTGTTTCCCATTTACATTATTTACAGCAAATATTTCACTGAAGACTTTTTTGACATAGAAAACTTGCAAAGAGCAATAGAATTGGAATTAATTGGGTTGGTCTTTGAAAAAAAAACACAGACATTATGTGCCAATTGCTTCCTCCTGTTTTGTGCTATTCTATCATTCTACAGTGCTCATTTTAGGAGCAGAGGAAAATGGGTAGGCCATTCAGCCCATCAAGCTCTCCCACAATTCAATATGATCATGGCTGATCAAACATTTTGATGCCTTTTGCCCACCCCATCCCCACAACCGTGTAAACCATTGGTAATCAGAAATCTACAAATCTCCACATTAAATATACTCAAAGACTGAACTTCCACAGACCTCTGTGGTAAAGAATTTCAAAAGTTCACAATCATCTGAGTCAAATAAAAATCCCCCTTATCTTGGACCTACTTGGCATCCCCTTATTTTTAAATTGTGCCCTGATTGTAAACTCCCTAACCCAGGGAAGCACCTTACCTGTATCTAACCTGTCTATTCCAATCCATGTAAAGTCTTGGAGATGTTTAAGATTGATTAGTTAAGAGCACAGTAACAGTCCCAGCCCATAACTTTTTGACCGCTATCCAAATAAGTTCTGCTTTAAGCCTGGTCCCTGATCATTGTCAGTGGGAGAATCTCCTTCAGTAAAGGTAGATAGAATAAGATAGATAAGTAAAGGTAGATAGAATTGCTCCACAACTGACCGTTCCCACTGACTGTTGGTTTTGTATACAATATAACTTCTTTCAGAGAGACAATAATTGAAGGCTTTATTCATTTCTTAGTGTCCCTAAACAAAACCCAATTAATCTGTAACGTTCACGTGTATGGTATATATTTGGACTGCATATTCTTTACTGTGAATGTGCATTCTCATCTTTACCAAATGCACTTACTAAACCTGAACTGTAGCAAAAATGAATGACTACATTAGAGATGAATTTTTCATAATTTCATTTTAAGTTGATCCTTTCTGGAGCCCAGGAATACAAAGGAAAGAAGTCAAACTTCAGCCTAGTTGGTCTCAGTTGATCTAAGGTTAAAGGCTGAGTTGACCACACATGGAGAAAACTGTGAAGGGTTCTGGGCATCCCACCTTAGCAAGAATACTTTAACCTTGGGTGAGAGTGCTGGAGATTTACCAGAATGAAACATAGGAATTAGACAGGAGATATGACAAAAAACAGGGATATACTCTCTGGAGGTTAGAAGGTTGGGGTTAACTTTGATCAAAGTTTTCAAGATATTGAGGGGAAGAGAGATGGTCAAGAGAGACAAATGATTTCTGCTGGTCTGTGACTTCGTTGGCAGCATTCACTCCTCTGCACCATGATGTTCTCCAAAATGTCCATACAAAAACCAAGGTTGATGCTACAGTGCAGTGGTGAAAGAGTGTTTTACTAACAGAGGTGGAGCCTTTTGAATGACGTGAGTCCTGTCTGCCCTCTCAGGTGAACCTAGAAATCCCAAGACTCTACTTTGAAAAAGAGCGGAGGAACTATCCCCAGTGTCCTGACCAATATGTATCTCTCAAACAATATCACAGAAACCAATTATCTGGTAATTGTCACAATGCTCTTTGAGGGGGTTTACATAAATTGTTCATTTCTAAAGTACTTCATTGTACAACACTTTAAAACACCTGGTTTTTGTGAAAGTGCCACATAAGTGGAAGTCTTTCTTTTATTTTCTGATTGGGGAATCCAAGACTAATGGGCAAAGTCTCAAAAATTAGAACCAGATCTTTCAGAAGTGAAATTAAGAAACATGGCACACACAAAGACTGATTGAACTTTGGAACTTCCTTCTACAAATGGCAATTGATGCTGGTTCAGTTGTAAATTTTAAATCTGAGGGTGATGGATTGTCATTAACCAAAAGTATTGAGGGCTATTGGTGAATGGATGAGTTAGGTCACATGTTAGCTGTGATTTAGTTGAATAATGGAACAGATTCAAGGGGATGAGGGACCTCAGAGCCTTTTTGTGATTTTACACCAACATATGTGAGGTAAAGATATTAAATAATTTTGATGCTGCAGACAAGGAAAAAAGTTGACTTTGGCTCCAACTGCCATTTTCTATTTCCAACTGGGATCAAGAAAATCAGTCTCAGGGCCTAATGTTGTGTACAATGCATCAACCAAGTTTTTATAACACTCCAAAGCCCAAGTTTCATTAGAGTTTAGGTAAGCAATAAACTTATTACAGCTTTCATTTTGGTCATTATCTTTTTTATAATAGAATTTCATTCCACAAATTAGCTGCTGTGTTTCCTATATTACAACAGTGACTAACACTTCAAAAGGTATTTAATTGGCTGTAAAAGTGCTGTACAACATGCTGAGTTTGTGAAAGGCACTACATAAAGGCAAGTTCACTCCTTACTGAACTTTAATCGCTAAGTTAGCATGTCCAATTGATTTGATCACAGAATCCCGACAGTGTGGAAACAGGCCATTTGACCCATCATGTCCACACCAAACCTTTGAAGAACACCCCCTACCCTTTCCCCATAACCCTGCAATTTTCCATGGCCAATTCACCTAGACTGCATATCTTTGGACTGTGGGGGGAAACCAGAGCACCCTTACACAGACACAGGAAGAATGTGCAAACTCCACACAAACAGTCACCTGAGGGTGGAATTGAACCCAGCCCCCGGGTGTTGTGAGGCAGTATTACTAACCACTGAGCCACTATGGTTGGCAGAGCTTCAACCTGAGTGGGTAGATTCCAATTGATTTCAAGTCTGTTGCCTTAACCACTCGGCCGTGACTACTGCATTTGAATCACAGGATGTTATCTCCGCATGTGCTTAGACCTGGAGATTTCACCAACTTCACCTTCAATCCACCCTGATCTGTCTGATAGTCTGTTTTGCTCACCAAAATAGTTTTGAATTAATAAATAAATGTTTTCAAATTAAAATTTGAAACAAATACACTTGCTTATTTTATGATGCCCTAATGATATGTCTCTCTTGCAACTATCAGAGGTGTCCAGGATTATTTAAAAAGTATTTTCTGCACACTTACCAATCAAGTTACTAGCGGTGTTCCCCAAGGATCTGTTTTGGGACCATTGCTGTTTGTCATTTTTATAAATGACCTGGAGGAGGGGCTAGAAGGTTGGGTGAGCAAGTTTGCGGATGATACGAAAGTCGGTGGAGTTGTTGACAGTGAGGAAGGATGTGGCAGGTTACAGCGGGATATAGATAAGCTGCAGAGCTGGGCAGTAAAGTGGCAAATGGAATTCAATGTAGCTAAGTGTGAGGTGATTCACTTTGGCATGAGTAACAAAAAGATGGATTACTGGGCTAATGGTCGGATACTTGGTAGTGTGGATGAGCAGAGGGATCTTGGTGTCCGTGTACCCAGATCTCTGAAAGTTGCCACCCAGGTAAATAGTGCTGTGAAGAAGGCATATGGCGTACTGGCTTTTATTGGTAGAGGAATTGAGTTCCGGAGTCCTGAGGTCATGTTGCAGTTGTACAAGACTCTGGTGCGGCCGCATCTGGAATATTGTGTGCAGTTTTGGTCGCCATACTATAGGAAGGATGTGGAGGCACTGGAACGGGTGCAGAGGAGGTTTACCAGGATGTTGCCTGGTATGGGAGGAAGGTCATATGAGGAAAAGCTGAGGCACTTGGGGCTGTTTTTCATTGGAGAAAAGAAGGTTTAGGGGTGACTTGATAGAGATGTACAAGATGATTAGGGGTTTAGATAGGATTGACCATGAGAACCTTTTTCCACGTATGGAGTCAGCTATTACAAGTGGGCATAGCTTTAATTTAAGGGGTGGTAGGTATAGGACAGATGTTAAGGGTAGATTCTTTACTCAGTGAGTCGTGAGTTCATGGAATGCCCTGCCAGTAGCAGTGGTGGACTCTCCCTCTTTATGGGCATTTAAATGGGCATTAGATAGACATATGGAGGATAGTGGGCTAGTGTAGGTTAGGTGGGCTTGGATTGGCACAACATCGAGGGCCAAAGGGCCTGTACTGCACTGTATTTTTCTATGTTCTATGTTCTATGTAAGTCAAGTAAAGGGTTGAATATACCATTACTGATGAAGAGCTTATGCTCAAAATGTCGATCCTCCTGCTCCTCAGACGCTGCCTGACCTGCTGTGCTTTTCCAGCACCACACTCTCAATTCTGATCTCCAGTATCTGCAGTCCGCACTTTCTCCCTGTACCATTACTCCGATGATAGTTTCTGAGCATGTGCGAAAGGAGCTCTGTCGTCAGATGATGTCAGATCACTAAGGTCTGTGGTGTGATGGATGAAAACACAATGCCCTGTTCTACCAGCCCTCTCTCTATCAGTTTATAGTCAATGTATGTTAATTGTTTTACTGGACTTGAGTTCATTCTTGCGTGTCTCAAGTTCCTAGAAACACCTCCTGATGGTTGTAGTGAATGCAAATGGGTCAGCCAGGTGGGCCTCATAAAATATGAGTTCCCTGATTGGGGCTATTAATCAAGGAGCCCTGACTGACAGGTTAGAACAAGAGTGTCAAGGACTCTGTTCACTCTGAGAGCTGGCTCTGAGAAAATTGGGCCAGTGTCAAGGACTGTTAATAAGGGATGACTTGGTGGCAGGATACCAGTCTCTATGGAGTTACTTAGAAACAGAGTAAAGCTTCTTCTCCTCTACTCTTATTATTGAGCTGTAGCTACTGCTGAACTGTTCAAGAGTTTAACCAGTGGGAGAGCAGTGGCTGCAGGTCCTGCTCCTCCTGGCCACTGTCCCTATGGGGCAGTTAATGACAATGGAAGGTCATCATCCAGCAACTGCTGATATTTGCCCAGTAACAGGTGAGGGGTCTGTCATGTGGGACGCCTGAGGTACAGACCCAATCATCATTGCTTGTGAACCACTGGAGACGGGGTGGTTTATGAGTTCAAAGACTCTCAGGGATTTGATCAAGGGATTTTGCAACAAAACTAAGACAGTGTGACCCCCACTCCACCCCCACCTCCACCAGTCAGAGTCACACTCCTGCCATTGCTATCAATCCTCCACTCCCTTTCCCTGCATCCTCCGTTCCACTCATCAAGACCTGGTTCTCCCGACAATGCTGGAACCTAGTCAGGTGCAGTACCAACAACGGGCAGCTTCCTCTATGGCGCTGATGAGCAATGCAGACAGGCTGCCTCTGTTTCTTAGTGGAGGGGCACTCCATCCCCCATAGTCCTAAATCCCCAGAATGACCAACCACTGCCCAGTGAAGTGCCAAATGGTACTTTATGCAGTGGTCCCTGTTGAAACGAGGCCATGCAGAGATCTCATTGGTGACCCAATCAGCAAGGTGATGCCCACTGCCTCAACTAACATCAACTCGATGCATGAGGTGCAGCTCCATATCATAAATTTGCTTATTTTTCAGTAAATACACAGTGATTATATTCACTTTTTAAATTTAAACCACAGATTGCAGCGTTTAGCTGACTTAATCGTCTGATTTTACCATCTGTGCATTTCCTGGAAGCTGTACATGAACATAACTCACACCTACCTGCTCCAATTTGAGGATCTATTGAGAATATTTACTCTTCAGTTCTATTAATCCCACTGCAATATTTTCACACACTCCCAGAACTTAAGGCTATTTTTATGAGTGTTAAAATAAGTTATTAATAATTATAAAACAGTCGACTGTTATATTTTTGCATTGTGCCTGGCTTATTCTGACACAAATGAAAGTTGCAAGGTTTAGTCATTGGACTCTCAAGCTGCGATAGATTCAATTGTTCAGAAATCTCACACCTCTAAAAATTCCTCTGGTGTGCAACTTTGAAAGAGTCATAGAGTCATAGAGATGTACAGCACAGAAACAGACCCTTCAGTCCAACTTGTCTATGCCGACCAGATATCCTAACCCGATCTAGTCCTATTAGATTGCATTTGGCCCATATCCCTTTCAACCCTTCCTATTCGTATACCCATCCAGATGCCTTTTAAATGTACCAGCCTCCACCACTTCCTCTGGTAGCTCATTCCATACACCATCCTCTGATGGTGAAAATGTTGCCCGTTAGGTCCCTTTTAAATCTCTCCCCTCTCATACTAAACCTATGCCCTCTAGTTTTGGAGTCCAAAACGTTGACTCTCCTGCTCCTCAGATACTGCCTGACCTGCTGTGTTTTTCCAGCACCACACTCTCAACTCTTCTCCAGCATCTGCAATGCTCACCATCTCCTTGTTGATTCTTAAGGATGGCAGGGTTAGCTTATAAACAAAGATGCTTGAGAGCTCTTAAGAGATTTTGAGGGCACTTGAAAGGATATTTCTCCTAGTGTAAGGAATTAGAAGTAAGGAATTCAGTTTAAAAAATAAGATAGCTTTTCATTTCAGGCAGAGGTTAGAATAATGTTTTTTCTTTCACAGGATCATGAGCCTTTGCAACTCTTTTTCTTCGAGAGCAGGAGGGTGGGTTTGTGGATATCTTTCAGGCAGAGGTTGATAGACTAACACAGGAATGAAAGGTTATCGGGGTTGATAGGAAGGTCGAGTCCAACCATAGTCAGATCAGCCATGACCTTACTGAATGGTGAGCAGTCCCGAGGGGCTGAATGGCCTCCTCCCATGCCTAATTTATACTTTTTAGCAACAACAACATCCCAAAGGAGATTATAACCAAGCAATTACTTGCTGAGTCTGTGTCATTGTTATGTGAATCCATTTGTGCACAGCACGTTCCAGGTCTTTGTGGCTATTAATTGACCAGAACAACGATGGGGACACCAAGGGGTTCTTTGAGCAGCTGCTTACAAACTGGTTTGTCCATCTGAACTGGTTTGTCCCTCAGTTTAATAATTCAGCTGGCATCACTGACACTGTGGCTCTCCCTCAGTAAAGCACTGATATGTTGGTCTTGATTGTGTTCAATGATAGCTCTGGTTTACCCATCACTTTCCTGTAGCTGATCTTAGCCGGGACACAGCGATTGTGAATCACATCTCTAAGAAACCCAACATCTATCCTGCCTTGCCTATATGCGAGCTGTGACACACTTAACTGCTCTTAAAAATAAATCAGAATGCACAATGCACATCCTGCATTGAGTTGCAATATTTCCTCACTGGAGTGAAGTTCCATCTGTATATTTATTTAAAAATGGCCACACTTGCCTTGCTGCATTGAGAATGAGTGTCTGGATTGGTTCACTCAGAGATTCCCAGACATTGATGGTGAAATGTAGGATGATGTGTACATCATAATGCAGGTACTTCAGGGACACTCTCACCCATACACAAGGACGTGTCTGTCTCTTGTGTATCTGTACAATGTCCCTAGGGTCATGCTGACCCTCAATGATCTCATGAGTGAAGACTCATAGACAATGATCCCTGAAGGCTGCTCTCTGATCAGACTCTCAGTTTCTCAACCGAGACTAATTCTGCACATTGCCTCCTCTCCTCCTGGTAGCTGACTTCTAGAGTAGCATGCCCCTCTCAACTCCTTTGCACTCTGTTCCCCCTCTCTCACCGATCAACACAGATACCCTGGCAATGGACACTGTACTGGTCTCCTCAAATAGAAATTCCCTATGAATGAGCTCACAGTTGTCATTATTGGTAGTTAATCTTTCTGTAAGGAATAGCTACAGTCTGTTCTTTATTTTATCTTTTCATGGGATTTGGGCATCGTTGGTTGGGCCAGCATTTATTGCCCATCCTTAATTGCCCTTGAGAAGGTGGTGATTAACTTTTTGAACTACACCATCCTCAGGGTGTAGGGACACCCACAATGCTGTTACAGGGCTACTTCCAGGATTTCAATCCAGCAACACTGAAGGAATGGCAATATATTTCCAAGTCAGGATGATGGGGAGCTTGCAGGGGATGATGTCCTTAATATCTGCTTCTCTTGTTGTGCTCAGTGGTAGAGATTGCAGGTTTGATAGGTGCTGTCAAGGGAGCCTTGGTGAGTCTGTGTGATGCAACATTTAGATGGTTCACACTGCTGCCACTCTGCAAATGTGGTGGAGGAAGCGAACGTCAAATGTGGCATGGAGAAATGTCTTCACCCACGGAGTGGGGAGCCTGTGGAGTTGAGGCAAAAACATTGAATGTTTTCAAGAAAGAGTTAGATGTAATTCTTCAGGCTAAAGGGATCAACTGGTATGGGGAGAAAGCAGGAACCGGGTTCTGAGTTGGATGATCAGCCAAAAATGATGAAAAGGTGGAGCATTCTTGAAGGGCCGAATGGCCTACTCCTGCTCCTGTTTTCTATGCTGCTATGTTTCTACACGGTGAACAGTGAACATTCAGTTTCTGACAGAACATCAACTTCATTGATGAAGTAACAAAACGGCTGGGCCTAGGACACTATTTGAGGAACTCCTGCAGAGATGTCTTGAGATCACAGACCTCCAACAACCACCATCTTATCAAGTAGTTTATCAATACTTATCACTCATGTTGAATAACGCACAGATATTTCATGTTAACTCAATTAACAAGGAATAAACAAGTTGGACTCGGGTGGTGTAGTGGTAGTGTCCCTTCTAATGAGTCAGGGGACCTTAGTTCAAAGTCCTACCTGCTCTAGAAACAAGTAATAACATCTCTGAACAGATTGATTAAACAATATTAGTTTTCATAAAAAAGCAATAAACATATTAAGTTATCCTTTTTTAATCACTGACTTTAAGTTTCAAACAACCTCTTTTTGGAGAGCAACAGCCTTGCAAATCAGTGTTGAACATAGATGATTAATTTTAATAAAATTATTGAAGAGGGGAGAATGCAGTCCCAAGGTAATTCTGGGTTAAATATATCAGATGATTGAACTGAAGGCAGTTGTATCCAGGATTCTCTTTTATCTTTGCACTTCATGTGTTTCTATGAAATAAACCACATCCTTATTTTATCAAACTTAGAACATAGAACATAGAACATTACAGCGCAGTACAGGCCCTTCGGCCCTCGATGTTGCGCCGATCAAAGCACCCCTAACCTACACTAAGCCACTATCCTGCATATACCTATCCAATGCCCGCTTAAATACCCATAAAGAGGGAGAGTCCACTACTGCTACTGGCAGGGCATTCCATGAACTTACGACTCGCTGAGTGAAGAACCTACCCCTAACATCAGTCCTATATCTACCCCCCCTTAATTTAAAGCTATGCCCCCTTGTAATAGCTGACTCCATACGTGGAAAAAGGTTCTCACTGTCAACCCGATCTAACCCCCTAATCATCTTGTACACCTCTATCAAATCACCCCTATACCTTCTTTTCTCCAATGAAAACAACCCCAAGTGCCTCAGCCTTTCCTCATAGGATTTTCCTACCATACCAGGCAACATCCTGGTAAACTTCCTCTGCACCCGTTCCAGTGCCTCCACATCCTTCCTATAGTATGGCGACCAAAACTGCACACAATATTCCAGATGCGGCCGCACAAGAGTCTTAGACAACTGCAGCATGACCTCAGGACTCCGGAACTCAATTCCTCTACCAATAAAAGCCAGTACGCCATATGCCTTCTTCACTGCACTATTTACCTGGGTGGCAACTTTCAGAGATCTGTGTACATGGACACCAAGATCCCTCTGCTCTTCCACACTACCAAGTAGTCTACCATTAGCCCAGTAATCCATCTTTTTATTACTCTTACCAAAGTGAATCACTTCACACTTAGCTACATTGAACTCCATTTGCCACCTTTCTGCCCAGCTCTGCAGCTTCTCTATATCCCGCTGTAACCTGCCATATCCTTCCTCACTGTCTACAACTCCTCCGACTTTCGTATCATCCGCAAACTTGCTCACCCAACCTTCTAACCCTTCCTCCAGGTCATTTATAAAAATGACAAACAGCAATGGTCCCAAAACAGATCCTTGCGGAACACCGCTAGTGACGGCACTCCAAGATGAACCTTTGCCATCAACTACTACCCTCTGTCTTCTTCCAGAGAGCCAATTCCTAATCCAAACCTCCAACTCACCTTCAATGCCATATCTCTGTATTTTCTGCAGTAGCCTACCATGGGGGACCTTATCAAACGCCTTACTAAAATCCATATATACCACATCTACCGCTTTCCCCTCATCTACCTCCTTAGTCACCTTCTCAAAGAATTCAATAAGGTTTGTGAGGCACGACCTGCCCTTCACAAAACCATGCTGACTATCCTTGATCACATCACTCTTATCCAGATGTGCATAAATCCTATCCCTTACAATTCTCTCTAAGACTTTGCCCACAACAGAAGTGAGACTCACTGGCCTATAGTTACTAGGATTATCCCTACTCCCCTTCTTGAACAAGGGAACCACGTTTGCTAGCCTCCAGTCCTCTGGCACTACTCCTGTCGACAAAGAGGACACAAAAATCAAGGCCAATGGCTCTGCAATCTCCTCCCTTGCTTCCCAGAGAATCCTAGGATAAATACCATCAGGCCCAGGGGACTTATCTATTTTCACCCTTGCCAGAATTTCCAACACCTCTTCTCTACATATCTCAAAGCCATCCATTCTACTTATTCGTGCCTCAGTATTTATATCGACAACAATGTCCTGTTCCTGAGTGAATACTGACGAAAAGTATTCATTCAGCGCCTCCCCAATCTCTTCAGCCTCCACACGCAACTTCCCATTACTATCCTTGATTGGACCTATTCCTTCCCTAGTCATTCTTTTATTCCTAACATAACTATAGAAAGCCTTAGGGTTTTCCCTAATCCTACCAACTAAGGACCTTTCATGTCCCCTCCTTGCTGCTCTTAGCTCTCTCTTCAGGTCCTTCCGGGCTACCTTATAACTCTCAATTGCCCCTATTGAACCTTCACGCCTCATCTTTACAAAGGCCGCCCTCTTCCGTTTAACAAGGGATTCCAACTCCTTATTAAACCACGGCTCCCTCACACGACCCTTTCCTCCCTGCCTGATAGGTACGTACTTATCAAGGACACTCAATAGTTGCTCCTTGAACAAGTTCCACATATCAATTACGCTCTTGCCTTGGAATCTACTTTTCCAATCCACACGTCCTAAGTCATGCCTCAACGCATCATAATTTCCCTGCCCCCAGCTATAACTCTTGCCCTGTAGTACACACTTATCCCTCTCCATCACGAGAGTAAAAATCACCGAATTGTGGTCACTGTCCCCAAAGTGCTCACCTACCTCTAGTTCTAATACCTGGCCTGGTTCGTTACCCAGAACCAAATCCAGTATGGCCTCACCTCTTGTAGGCTTATCTACATATTGTGTCAGGAAACTCTCCTGCACACATTGCACAAACACTGACCCATCTAACGAACTTGAGCTATAGCTTTCCCAATCAATATCAGGAAAGTTAAAGTCTCCCATAACAATCACCCTATTACTGACGCTCTTCTCCTGAATCATCTTCACAATCCTTTCTTCAACGATTCTAGGACTATTAGGAGGCCTGTAAAAGACTCCTAACAGGGTGACCTCACCTCTCCTATTCCTAACCTCCACCCAAACTACCTCAGATGGCAAATCTTCGTCCATCTTCCTTTCCACCGCTGTAATACTATCTTTGACAAGCAAAGCCACACCCCCCCTCTTTTGCCCCCACCTCTGACCCTACTAAAACATTTAAACCCTGGAACCTGCAACAGCCAATCCTGTCCCTGATCTAGCCATGTCTCCGTAATAGCCACAACATCGAAGTCCCAGGTACCAACCCACGCTGCGAGTTCACCTACCTTATTTCGTATACTTCTGGCATTAAAGTACACACACTTCAAGCCACTCTTCTGTTTACAGGCACCCTCCTTTAAGATTGATGCCATATTCCTAACCTCCCTACACTCCAGGTCCTGCACCCTAAAGCTACAGTCTGGGTTCCCATGCCCCTGCAGAGTTAGTTTAAACCCCCCCCAAGAGCACTAGCAAACCTCCCCCCAAGGATACTGGTGCCCCTCAGGTTCAGGTGCAGACCATCCTGTTTATAGAGGTCCCACCTTCCCCAGAAAGAACCCCAGTTATCCAAGTACCGAAATCCCTCCCTCCTGCACCATCCCTGTAGCCACGCATTTAACTCTTCTCTCTCCCTATTCCTCGACTCTCTATCACGTGGCACGAGTAACAAACCAGAGACAACAACTCTGTTCGTTCTAACTCTGAGCTTCCAACCTAGCTCCCTAAAAGCCTGTCTAACATCCTCAGCCCTCCTCCTACCTATGTCATTGGTGCCAATATGGACCACGACTTCAGGCTGCTCCCCCTCCCCCTTAAGGACCCGGAAAACACGATCAGAGACATCACGTACCCTTGCACCTGGGAGGCAACATACCAAACGTGAGTCTCTCTCGTTCCCACAAAACCGCCTATCTGTGCCAAATACTTTGAGAAATACTGAGATGAGGTAGCAGTTGTTTCTCTCTCCAGCCCCCGGAAATATTCACAAACACAAGAGCCGAGTTTGTAGAAATGTATGATCCCTGCAGTATCTTTCTCTGCATCTGTCCAAAGATTGCTTAGTTTCTCTGCCAAGGTGAACTGGTTTTACCGCCCAATTCCAAAACGAGCCTTAAAGTGCAATCAGGATCAAAGTCAACTCAGCATCCAGTATGGGGTCTTCTGCTATTTTCTCATTCAGTCCTTACCTTGGATCATTTGGGAGCATTCCTTTCCTCTGAATGCAGGGATAAGATGGATGGCCAAGCCAATGGATAAAGTATGAACCTAGAACCAGACCATTTCCTGGGACACTTTCTTTATTTAAGGAATGCAACATTGTATGTGCCTGTCTCCAACAAACTAAACCCAGTGTCCCATCAGTTTCTCTTTATTTTTTTGATGAAACAATTGAACTACCGTATATACTTGTGTAAAAGTCAAATTGATTAAACTATTTTTAAGGTTAAATTTACAGGGTTGACTATTACACAGATACTACTTTGGAGGGGCTTTAGTCCAAAATACCGTGTCATTAGCAAATTAAATGAATAAAGAAAACAAACTCAAAGGGAGGTTGTTATCTGACTCTGACCTGATGCATCTTAAATGTCTGCGCCCATTTCCCTGCATTTTCTCTCATTTAATGTTGTTTTAGCTTTTCAAACTAACAAGCTAACCAAAAAAAAACTCATTACCTCATCGTAACATTTATGTACAGGATAATACCTTCACTCGCAAATGTCGACCTGTGAAGAACTAGGGTCAACTTTTACTGGAGATATACGGAAAATTCCAGATCTTTTGGCCAAAAATAGAGGGTTGACTTACTTGAAACCAACTTTTACTCGAATATATACAGTAAATCAAACCAAAATAAATAGTAGTAATCAATTAAAAGGACACTATGAATAAGGAAAATCTTTTAAAGGAAACTTAAAACTTTAAGTTAAAATATGATGTGCTTCAGCCCAAGCAGTGCCCACCAATCAGGAACAATCTTTCTTTATAAGTGCTCTCAGTTTATTTTCATAGAACCATTATTGACACTTTTTTGGGTATTTTCTAATCAACCTATTCATAGATATTATTACACACCTCTGGAGTAGGTAGGACTTGAACCTGGGCCTCCCATCTCTGAGTTAGGGACACTACCACTGTGTCACAACAGCCCATAAGTGCTCAAAGAGCTTAATGAAACAACAGCCTTCACCTTTGTATTTTAACACTATCTTAACATGTAATCAACAGCTAACACTCCAGTACAAGAGTGAGAGACCTTTGTGTTGTGATCCCAGCTGCTGTTATTACTGGTCAAGTCAGATCGCAGGCTGAAATCTGGCTTGATAGATCACATTTTGCTTTATTTTAGTTTTTAACAAGATCTCTGAAACATAAGCACATGATGTTGCAGATTTTGCTTTAACACAAAAACAGAAGTTTATTAAGCAAACAAATTGAAGAAAACTGGAATAAACTAATAGTTGTTATAGTACAAATTTAAAGATACTGAAACACATAGCAAAATATAAACTATTAACCATAAAACAAATTTTTACAGACTCTAAAAACATCCCTGAATGGTACCTAAAAACTTTCTTTTTGCACAACATGCACCAGAAAATCCCTTTCTCTAACAGTTTGATGGTTTACTTTGACTTCAACTCCCAGTCCAGGTAATTTAATATATACCCGAGTTTAAATGTTCTAAGTATCAAATAACCTCTTCAGGGTTTTATCCAAACATTTCTGGTCTGGGATTATCACTAACTCCTTACTGCAAGGTAATCTAGTGTTAATAATTCTAACTAGCATCTATGTTTGCTTTCTCTAAACCAAAACAAACTAAGTCCAGAAAGTTCTAACAGAAAACCCTGAGACACGTTTGTTTACCTTGTCTGGTTATCAACCCTCCTGAGGGTAATTAAAAAACCATTAGCTCTCAGAAATAACTAGCTCTCAACATATGTTTAAAAAAAAGCATTAGTACAGAAATAATTGCAAGTTAATTATGAATTCTATCAGACACAGACAGAAAAATCCAAATGTCACATTCAACATCTAAAAATATAAACTTAAAAGAAATTATATTGAAATATAAATAAATAACATGGTCCACATCTCCATTATTAGAGCTGTTGATTGTGAAGTGGCAGCATAGATTGGTCATTGGTTATGGAACCTGTTCCAAGTTTGATCCCATTTAGATTTGATAAACCAGCACACAAAATTCCCCATCCATCTTGACAGAGGGAAATAATCACTCCAACAGCACTTTTTACAGAAATATAAAGGGTTCTCCCATCACTTTGGGCAATTTCTATCCCTGGCATGACCTTCATAAATGGGTAATTCAACACACCACTGTTTGTAAGGTCATGTGAGCAGATTGGTTATCAAACTGATTGGCTGCGAAGTGTGTAGAACATTCAAAAGGCACGAAAGAAAATAATAAAGACTTGCATTTTCATGACCATTTCAAAGCACTTTAAATATGAATGCAACAAAGACATGAATTAGGAGCTTAATGAGGCAACCTGGCTTCTCAGCCTGCTCCACCATCCAATCAAGCCAATTGAGACAGTGTTGTCATGGATGAAATGTGCCAGTCTATTTGTACACAGCAAGGTCCCAAAAATGGCAGCATAATAATGACCAGATAACCATCTCACCAAGTTCACAGTTGGTTCTGTGATAATGCGTGTTTCTTCAAAGCGAATTGTCTTTAAGGCGATTGAAGAATTTAGACTGTTATTTGTAGAATGCGAACTTTCCTTACCTTGTGTTAACGCGATTCCAGTCCCATCAGTTTCAATGGCGTGTCTATTGTGCGATTTTCTTATAATGTGAGATTGCATGAGAATGGAACTACCACATTATGTCAGGACTGACTGTACTAGGGTCCAATATTGGCCAGAACACCGGGGAGAACACATCTTCTCATCTTCAAAAGGGAGGTATGATGACTCAATGGTTAGCACTGCTGCCTCACAGCACCAGGGACCCGGGTTCGATTCCACCCTTGGGTGACTGTAGAGTTTGCACATTCTTCCCGTGTCTGCGTGGGTTTGGTCCAATTTCCTCCCATAGTCCAAAGATGTCCTGGTCAGGTGAATTGACCATGGGAACTGCAGGGTTTTGGGGATTGGGTAGGTCTAGATGAGATGCTCTTCGGTGGGTGTGGACTCAATGGGCCGAATGCCTGCTTTCACACTGCATGGTTCTATGAACATAGTGTCCTGGAATCTATTACAGGTAGATTGGCCCTCAATTTAACATTTCGTCTGAAAGGCAGCACTTCAAACAGTGTAGGACTCTCTCATTGCTGCACCAGAGTATCAGCTTTATTAACTAAAGAACATCAAGAACAAACACTGCTGTTAAACTGAAGCATTGTGACCCAGTAATTAAATTAGAGTCAGATTAGACAGTAACGTGAAGTCAAAAGCTAACCTTCCAAGATATTTGGGCACATATGGGCACAAGATATTTGAATATATTTTTAAAAGTTTTACAATTTACTCACAGTGTGTCACTGACCCCTTCAGAGAATCAGTCACAGGAATTGGAAATTCTCTAAAAAATGTTAGGATTTTAAGTTCAGCATTCAATGAAGATTTTTATCAGCAAAACTTGCACTACTCCCATCTGAGACAGAACATTCTATTTCACCTTTACTTCATCGTGTCTCAAGATTCTCATCCCTATTTTCAATATCCTCTAGCCCCACCTGCCTCCCTGTCTCTGTAACCTCCTCCAGTCCTTATAATTCTCCCTATCCCTGTAACCTCCTCCAGCTCCTACGTCCCTCCGTATCTCTGTCACCTCTTCCAGCCCCTACATCCCTCCCTATCTCTGTCACCTCCTCCAGCCCCTACACCCCTCTGTATCTCTGTCACCTCCTCAGCCCCTACACCCCCCTCTATCTCTGTAACATCCTCCAGCCTCTATACCACTTTCTATCTCTGTAACCTCCTCCAGCCCCTACATCCCTCTCTATCTCTGCTACCTCCTCCAATCCCTATGACTCTCCCTCCCTTTTGAAGTCTCTCCTGCACCCAAATCAGTCAAGATCTGTGTTCTTTTCTAATTCTGCCCTCTTACCCATGCTCAGTTAGAATCACTGATGAAGGGCTTATTCCCAAAACATTAATTCTCCTGCTTCTCAGATGCTGCCTGACCTGCTGTGCTTTTCCAGCGTCACACTCTCGAACCGTTAGAATCATGTCACCATTGACAGCTGTGCCTTCAGCTGCCTGGGCTCTATGCTCTGGAAATCCTCCCCCTGAATGAACCTCTTCATCTCTCTCACTCCTCCTTAAAACCTGCCCCTTGTCCTAATATCTTCTCATGTGCCTCAATGTTCAATTCTGTTGGATAACACTCCTGCGAACTGCAATGTGAAAGGCTGCAATATTACTGCAGCCTGTTGAATCTAAATGCAGATCAGTAAAAGTGTAAAGGCAAATTAGAAACACTTCAGGACTTTGTCCGACCGTCTCTGAGGGTTGTTACATAACGTTCAGTGCAATAGCATCGGCCGAACTATGAAATCTCCACTACTTCACGCAATCAAGACACTCAGTAAAACCTCCAGAACAACATCTCAAGGTATTATAAAACAAAGAACTGCAAATGTTGGACACCTGAAACAAACAAGATCAGAAATTACTGCAGAAACTCAGCTGGTCTGGTAGCATCTATGGAGAGAAAGCAGCATTATCATTTTGAGGTCCAGCGACCCTTCTCAAAATGTAATGCTTATTCATAGGATGCAGTTAAATAAATTTGAGGCATTAATTTTAAGATAACCGTACAAACTGTTCAGAAATATCTCAGCTCTCATTACATGGACATAGTGAGGATACATAGACTGTTCTGTGAGGCATAAACATCTTTGAATTAACAAACATATAGATTGAAAGTTGCAGCACAGGTTGACAGGGTGGTTAAGAAAGTATTTAGCACACTTGCCTTTAATACTCAGATCACCGAGAACAGGAGCTGAAACATCATGTTGCAGTTGTACAGGATGTTGGTGAGACCACTTTGGAGCACTGTGCGCCATTCTCGTCACCCTGCTACAGGAAAGGCATTATTCATTTGTAGAAAGTTTACAAAACATTTGCAAGGATGTTGCTAGTACTGGAGGGTTTGAATTACAAGGAGAGACTGGATAGGCTGAGACTTCTGTCACTGGAGTGTTGGAGGTTGAGGAGTGACCTTATAGAGGTTTATAAAATCATGAGGGGCAGAGATAAGGTGAATAGCAAAGGTATTTTCCCTAGGGTGGGTTCAAAACTAGAGGGCATATTTTTAAGGTGAGAGGAGGAAAATTTAAAAGGGGCCTGAGGAGCAATGTTTTCACGCAGAGGATGGTGCGTGTATGGAATGAACTGCCAGAGGAAGTGGGTACAATTACATTTAAAAGACATTTGGACAGGTACATGAATAATAAAAGTTTAGAGGGATATGGGCCAAATGCAGGCAAGTGGGACTGGTTTAGTTTGGAAGACTTAAGCGGCAAGGGTGAATTGGACCAAAGGGTCTGTTTCCGTGCTGTGTGACTCTGTGACTCTGAGAAACTCAATGCGGGGAGTGATCGAAAGAAGTGATTTGCTGACACCACGTGGTCAGAATGTGTACAGCACCACTGGTCGCTCTAACTTTGGAAAGTTAGCTCAGAAGTGTGGTCACAAAATGAAAACCAGATTCTGTGGGGAAGAATGGAAGTGCCTCCAGAAATAATTTGCTGCTGGGTTTGATGTTCCTCTTCATATTCTTCTGTCTGCTGTTGGTCCTGATAATACCACCAGCATCTTAGCTCCATGCAACATCCATTTCCAAACTTAAACTTTCAAGGGGACACATGTCCAAACCACGACAACTTCCTTCATTTGATGTATATAGTCAGGAAGTGGGAATATAACACTGTATACAATATGGGAACGATACACAAAGAAACTATTTGCCTTGGTTTTGAAAAACGTTATCTGCTTTTAAAATGTAGAATTATGTTTCTTTTTAAACTTAGAAACACTGGGACTCAAACTCGCATCAGCAAGAGTCAAAGCTGGCAATGGTGGATTGGCTGGCTCCTGGGGTCATTGTGGTCAATCAGGAAGGGTGATATTGAAGGACAGGCAATCAGACACTGCCTATTTTTCTAGCCTTTACTGAGCTTCAGCCCATTGTTCTAACAATTCTCCCTGAGAGCTGGCCAGCCTGATCCATCTATTTACTTTAATTTATTGTACCTAAATACAGTGAAAAGCTTTATTTTGTGAGCAATAGAGGTCAATCATAATCTACAAGGACAAAGGGCGATTAGACAGAGTGAGAATATAAGGTTACCGCTGCACAGGAGGTGCAAAAAGCAAGATCAACTTTATTTGAAGTTAGAGAGGTCCATTCATCAGTCAAATAACAGCAGGGAAGAAGCTGTTCTTGAACCTGTTAGTGCATGTGTTCAAGCTTCTGTATCTTCTGCCTGATGCAAGAGGTTAGAAGAAAGCCTTACAGGGTGGAGGGATCATTGATGATGTTGGCAGTCTTTCCGCAGCAACAGGAAGTGTAAATGGAGACCATGGATGGGCAGTTGGCTTCCGTGACGGTCTGGGAAATTTCTCAAATCATTTCCTCAACGTCTTCAAGATCAGGAAGGGTGAAGATAGAGTATTCTTCCACTGGGTGATATAATGAGGTGGAGAAGTTAAAGTTTAGGGTGTAACCCTTCTTGAGGACCTTTTCCTCATAGGGCATTCTGAGCATCAGTCTAGTAATCCTTCTCTGAACTGCTTCCAAAGATTAACATCCTTCTACAAGTGTGGTAACCGGTATTGCTCTCAGTACTCCAGATGCAGTCGCCAATACTCTGTGTAACTGAAGTATATCCTCCTATTCTTACATTCAATTCCTATTGTAATAAAACTCAATATCCTATGAGCTTCCCTAATTAGTTGTACACTAGCCTACTGCGACTCATGCGCTAGGAGACGCAGATCTCTCTGCATCTCAGAGCTCTGCAGTCTCTCACCAATTAGATAAGATGCTTCTGCTAAAGTGGAGAAGCTTACGTTTTCCCACATTATACTCCAATCTTTGCCCATCAACTCAACCTATTTATATCACTTTATAGGCTCCTTTTGTCTTCTTCACAACTCAATTCTCTATCTATCTTTGTGTCACCATTGACCTTAACACCCAGGCCGTTGACCTTTTCATCCAAATCATTTCTGCAAATTGTTATTGAGGCCTCAGCACCAACTCCTGAGGTGCACCGCTCAGAACATCCTGTCAGCCTGAAAAATACCCACTTACTGCTTCATGTTTGCAGCCCAATGCCATCTCTCTAACTCTCCATTTCTAATTCCACAGATTCATTTTCTATAAGACCAGCACTTAGTCTTTGTGAAACATAAAGTTTCATTTATCCATGTTGACCCCAGGACCACGAGCTTTTAATTTCTGCAATCATCTTTGATGTGGCGCCTTTCAAATTCCTTCTAGAAATCTAAATACCATTGATTCCTCTTTATCCACAGGATAAGTTACTTCTTCAAGAAACTTCAATAAATTAGTCAAACAAGATTTCACAATACCATGTTGACTCTGCCTGATTAACCTCAAATTATCTGACAGCCCTGTTATCATGTCTTACAACGAACAAAGAACAAAGAACAGCACAGGAATAGGACCTTTGGCCCTCCAAGCCTGTGCCGATCCAGATCCTCTACCTAGACCTGGTGCCTATTTTCTATGGATCTGTATCCCTTTGCTCCAAGCCCATTCATGCATCTGTCTAGATACATCTTAAATGATGCTATCATGCCCACCTCTTTCACCTCTGCTGGCAAGGCATTCCAGGTACCCACCACCCTCTGTGTAAAGACCTTTCCACATATCTCCCTAAATTATTACCCCTCTCACCTTGAACTCATGACCTCTAATAACTGAGTTCCCCCACTCTGGGAAAAGGTTCTTGCTATTCACCCTGTCTATACCTCTCATGATTTTATCGACATCAATCAGCTCCCCCCAATGAAAATATTCCTAATCTACCAGACCTCTCGTCATAGCTAGCACCCTCCATACCAGGCAACCTCCTCTGCACCCTCTCCAAAGCATCCACATCATTCAGGTAATGAAGGAATCATGCCGTATACATTCTGAACCACTTTATCAGCTTGCGTTGCCACCATCAGGGTGCAATGGACCTGAACACCCAGATCTCTCTGTACATCAGTTTTACTCAGAGCTTTTTCATTTACCATATAGTTTGCTCTTGAATTGGAGCTTCCAAAATGCATCACCTCACATTTGCCCGGATTGAACTCCACCTGCCACTTCTCCACCCAATTGACCAATCTATTTATATTCTGCTGCATTCTCTGACATTCCCCTTCACTATCTGCTACTCCACCCACCTTAGTGTCACTGTAAACTTGCTAATCAGACCATCGATACCTTCCTCCAGATCATTTACGTATCTCACAAACAGCAGTGGTCCCAGCACGGATCCCTGTGGAACACCACTGGTCACAGTTTTCCATTTTGAGAAACTCCATTCCTCTACTACTCTCTGTCTCCTGCTGCCCAGCCAGTCCTGTATCCATCTAGCTAGTAAACCCTGGGCCCCATGCAACTTCACTTTCATCATCAGCCTACCATGGGGAACTGTAATTACCTTTTTTTAACACCCAGAATCTCGTGCCTTTGTTGCTAAACTGTCTTCCCCACTAGGCTCTGCTTCCAATTAATTCTCGTCAGTTCCTCTCTCATGCCCCTGTAATTACCGTTATTTAACTGTAACACCTTTACACCAATTTTGCCTTCTCTCTTTCGAACTGCTGACTGAACTCTACCATATTATGATCGCTGCCTCCTAAGTGTTGCCTGACTTTAAGATTTTTTATAAAGTCTGGTTCATTCCATAGCACTAGGTCTAGAATAGCCTGCTCCCTTGTGGGCTTCATCACCAGCTGTTCCAAAAAGCCATCCTGTAAGCATTCCATGAATTCCCTTTCTTTGGATCCACTAGCAACATAATTCTCCCAGTCCATTTGCATAATGAAGTCCCCCATGATCACCGTGACCTTGCCTTTCTGACATGCCCTATCTATTTCCTGGCACATCTTGCACCCCTAATCCTGACCACTCCTACCCTTTGTGTGTAGAAGTGCTTCTTAACATTGGGGCGGCACTGTGGCTCAGTGGTTAGCAAAGCTGCCTCACAGTGCCAGGGACCCGGGTTTGATTCCTGCCTCGGGCGACTGTCTGTGTGGAGTTTGCACATTATCCCCATGTCTGCATGGGTGTAATTGACGACATAGTGTAGAGGTACATCCCCAAGAAATGAAAGATTGCTCATGGGGAGAGGGGGTGAGGAGGAATTAGATAACCAGGTCTGACGAAGGAACCCAGGAAATGTATCATAGAAAAAGAGAGAGCCTATAAAGTGGCCAAGAGCACTGGGAAATCAGAAGATTGGGAAGACTACAAAAACAAACAGAGGATAACAAAGAGAGAATTAAGGAAGGAGAGGATCAAATATGAAGGTAAGCTAGCCAGTAATATTAGAAATTATAGTAAAAGTTTCTTTCAATATAAAAGAAACAAACGAGAGGCCGAAGTAGAGATTGGGCCGCTCCAAGTTGATGCAGGAAGGTTAATGATGGGAGATAAGAAAATAGCTGAAGAACTTAATAAATACTTTGTGTCAGTCTTCACAGTGGAAGACATGAGTAATATCCCAACAATTAAGGAGAGTCAAGGGGCAGAGTTGAGTATAGTGGCCATTACAAAGGAGGAAGTACTTGATAAGCTAAAAGCTCTAAAAACTGATAAATCTCCTGCCCCGGATGGGCTACATGATTAGATTAGATTACTTACAGTGTGGAAATAGGCCCTTCGGCCCAACAAGTCCACACTGACCCTCCAAAGAGCAACCCACCCAGACCCATTCCCCTATACCTAACACTATGGGCAATTTAGCATGGCCAATTCATTGAACCTGCACATTTTTGGACTGTGGGAGGAAACCAGAGCACCCAGAGGTAACCCACGCAGACACAGGGAAAATGTGCAAACTTCACACAGACAGTTGCCTGAGGTGGAAATGAACCTGGGTCTCTGGTTCTGTGAGGCAGCAGTGCTAACCACCTAGAGTTCTGAGGGAGGTGGCTAAAGAAATAGCGGAGGCGTTGGTTATAATCTTTCAAAACTCACTGGAATCAGAGAAAGTCCCAGATGATTGGAAAATCGCTGTTGTAACCCCCTTGTTCAAGAAAGGATCAAGACAAAAGATGAAAAATTATAGGCCAATTAGCCTAACCTCAGTTGTCGGTAAAATTCTAGAATCCATCATTAAGGATGAGATTTCTAAATTCTTGGAAGTGCAGGGTCAGATTAGAACAAGTCAGCATGGATTTAGTAAGGGGAGGTCGTGCCTGACAAACCTGTTAGAATTCTTTGAAGAGGTAACAAGTAGGTTAGACCAGGGAAACCCAGTGGATATTATCTACCTAGACTTCCAACAGACCTTTGATAAGGTACCTCACGGGAGGCTACTGAGTAAGGTGAGGGCCCATGGTGTTAGAGGTGAGCTACTGACATAAGTTGAGGATTGTCTGTATGACAGAAGGCAGAGAGTTGGGATAAAAGGTTCTTTGTCGGAATGGCTGATGGTGACAAGTGGTGTCTCACAGGGTTCGGTGTTGGGGCACCAGTGTTCACTTTATATATTAATGAGCTGGATGAAGAGAATGGGGGCATTCTGGCAAAGTTCACCAATGATACGAAGTTAGGCAGACAGGCAGGTAGTTCTGAGGATGTGGGGAGGCTGCAGAAAGATTTAGACAGTTTAGGAGAATTGTCCAAAAAATGGCTGATGAAATTCAATGTGAGCAAGTGCGAGGTCTTAGCACTTTGGGAAAAAATAACACAGGCATGGACTATTTTATAGACAGTGAGAAAATTCATAAAGCCAAAGTACAAAGGGATCTGGGAGTGCTAGTCCAGGATTCCCTAAAGGTTGACTTGCAGGTTGAGTCCGTCGTTACGAAAGCAAATATAAGTATGTCATTTATTTCAAGAGGGTTGGAATGTAAAAACAGCGATGTGCTACTGAGACTTTATAAAGCTCTGGTTAGGCCTCATT
Source organism: Chiloscyllium punctatum (assembly GCF_047496795.1). Classification (NCBI taxonomy): domain Eukaryota; kingdom Metazoa; phylum Chordata; class Chondrichthyes; order Orectolobiformes; family Hemiscylliidae; genus Chiloscyllium; species Chiloscyllium punctatum. Next base: position 4,217,594 of record NC_092754.1, on the reverse strand, counting down.
TAGAGTACTGTGTCCAGTTGTGGGTCCCACACCTCAGGAAGGACATACTGGCTCTGGAGCGTGTCCAGTGGAGATTCACACAGGTGATCCTGGAATGGTGGGCCTAACGTACGATGAATGGCTGAGGATCCTGGGATTGTATTCGTTAGAGTTAGAAGGTTGGGGGGGGAGATCTAACAGAAACTTACAAGATGATGCATGGCTTAGAAAGGGTGGATGCTGGGAAATTGTTTCCGTTAGGCAGGGATACTAGGACTACTTGAGCCTTAGAATTAGAGGGGGTCAATTTAAAATGGAAATGAGGAGACATTTCTTCAGCCAGAGAGTGATGGGCCTGTGGAATTCATTGCCACGGGAGTGCAACATCTTCAAGGTAGAGATTGATAAATTCTTAATCTCGCAAGGAATTAGGAGATATGGAGAGAGGGCAGGTACGTGGCGTTGAAATGCCCACCAGCCATGCTTGATTGGCAGAGTGGACTCAATGGGCTGGATGGCCTTACTTCCACTCCTATTTCTTATGGTCTTATGGTCCAACACCAAGTGAATCCCAGTCAATGTTGGGAAAATTAAAATCTGTGAGAAGATTTGTAGCTTGGGTGCTCGTTGTTGTGGTTCTGTTCGCCGAGCTGGGAATTTGTGATGCAGACGTTTTGTCCCCTGTCTAGGTGACATCCTCAGTGCTTGGAGGCCTCTTGTGAAGCGCTTCTGTGATCTTTCCTCCGGCATTTGTAGTGGTTTGAACCTGCTGCTTCCGGCTGTCAGTTCCAGCTGTCCGTTGCAGTGGCCGGTATATTGGGTCCAGGTCAATGCGCTTATTGATTGAATCTGTGGATGAGTGCCATGCCTCTAGGAATTCCCTGGCTGTTCTCTGTTTGGCTTGTCCACTACTACTTGTCCAACACTACTATTATAGGACAAGCCAAACAGAGAACAGCCAGGGAATTCCTAGAGGCATGGCACTCATCCACAGATTCAATCAATAAGCACATCGACATGGACCCAATATACTGGCCACTGCAACAGACAACTGGAACTGACAACCGGAAGCGGCAGATACAAATCACTTCAAATGCTGGAGGAAAGATCACAGAAGCGCTTCACAGGAGGCTCCCAAGCACTGAGGATGTCACCTAGTCAGGGGACAAAACGTCTGCAACACAAATTCCCAGCTCGGCGAACAGAACCACAACAAAATTAAAATCTCTCATCACCACTATTCTGTTGCTCCTACAGCTTTCCATGATCTGTTTACCTGTTTGTAACTCTATCTCAGATTCGCTGTTGGGAAGCCCATAGTACAGCATAAATATTGTTACCACACCTTTCCTATTTCTGAGCTGTGCCCATATTGCCTCACTACTCGAGTCCTCCATAGTGCCCTCCTTCAGCACAGCTGCGATATCCTCCCTGACCAGTAATGCAACTCCTCCACCCCTTTTTACCTCCCTCTCTATCCCACCTGAAGCATCTATATCCTGGGATATTTAGTTGCCAATCATGCCCTTCCCTTAACCAAGTCTCAGTATTAGCAATGACACCATACTCCCAGGTACTAATCCAAGCCCTAAGTTCATCTGTCTCACCTACCACACTCTCGCAATAAAACAAATGCACCTCAGACCATCTGTCACTTTGCGTTCCATCATCTGCTCCCTGCCTACTCTTACCCTTAGTCACACTGACTTCATTATCTAGCTCCCTACAGACTTTAGTTACTACCTCCTTTGGTTCCCATTCCCCTGCCACATTAGTTTAAAACCTCCCCAACAGCGTTAGCAAAAGCACCCGTAAGGACATTGGTTCCAGTCCTGCCCAGGTATAGACCATCTGATTTGTAACAGTCCCACCTCCCCAAGAACCAGTCCCAATGTCCCAAAAATCTGAACCCCTCCCTCCTGCACCATCTCTCAAGCCACTCATTCATCCTGCCTATACTTTAATTTCTACTCTGACTAGCAATTCTGAGATTACTACATCTGAGGCAGCAATTTAAGGAGAATTCAAAGGGTTTTTACAAATACATTAAGGACAAAAGTGTAACTAGGGAAAGAATAGGGCTCCTCAAAGATCAGCATGGCGGCCTTTGTGTGGAGCCACAGGAGATGAGGGAGATACTAAACGAGTATTTTGCATCAATGTTTAGGACATTGAAGATATAGAATGTAGGGAAATAGATGGTGACATCTTGAAAAGTGCCTATTTTACAGAGGAGGAAGAGCTGGATGTCTTGAAATACATAAAGGTGGATAAATCCCCTGGACCTGATCAGGTGTACCCTAGCACTCTGTGCTATGATGGGAACTGATTGCTGGACCCCTTGCTGAGATATTTGTATCATCGATACTCACAGCTAAGGTGCTGGAAGACTGGAGGTTGGCAAACATGGTGCCGTAGTTTAAGAAGGGTGGTAAGGACAAGCCAGGGAACTACAAACCAGTGATCCTGACGTCATCGGTGGGCAACTTGTGGAGGGAATCCTGAGGGACAGGTTGTACATGTATTTGGAAAGGCAAGGACTGATTAGGGATAGTCAACATGGCTTTGTGCGTGGGAAATCATGTCTCACAAACTTGATTGAATTTTTTAAAGAAGTAACAAAGAGGATTGATGAGGGCAGAGCGGTAGATGTGATCTATATGGACTTCAGTAAGGTGTTCCACAAGGTTCCCCATGGGAAACTGATTAGCAAGGTTAGGTCTTATGGAATACAGGGAGAACTAGCCATTTGGATACAGAACTGGCTCAAAGGTAGAAGACAGAGGGTGGTAGTGGAGGGTTGTTTTTCAGACTGGAGGCCTGTGTCCAGTGGAGTGCCACAAGGATCGGTGCTGTACCCTCTACTTTTTGTCATTTACATAAATGATTTGGATGTGAGCATAAGAGGTACAGTTAGTAAGTTTGCAGATGACCCCAAAATTGGAGGTGTAGTGGACAGTGAAGAGGGTTACCTCAGATTACAACAGGATCTTGACCAGATGGGCCAATGGGCTGAGACGTGGCGATGGAGTTTACTTTAGATAAATGAAAGGTGCTGCATTTTGGGAAAGCAAATCTTAGCACGACTTATACACTTAATGGTAAGGTCCTAGGGAGTGTTCCTGAACAAAGAAACCTTGGAGTGCAGGTCCATAGCTCCTTAAAGTGGAGTCGCAGGTCGATAGGATAGTGAAGAAGGCATTTGGTATGCTTTCCTTTATTGGTCAGAGTATTGAGTACAGGAGTTGGGAGGTCATGTTGGGGCTGTACAGGACATAGGTTAGGCCACTGTTGGAATATTGCATGCAATTGTGGTCTCCTTCCTATCGGAAAGATGTTGTGAAACTTGAAAGGGTTCAGAAAGGATTTACAAGGATGTTGCCAGAGTTGGAGGTTTGAGCTATAGGGAGAGGCTGAACAGGCTGGGGCTGTTTTCCCTGGAGCGTTGGAGGCTGAGGGGTGACTTTATAGAGGTTTATAAAATCATGAGGGGCATAGATAGGAGAAATAGACAAAGTCTTTTCCCTGGGGTCGGGGAGTCCAGAACTAGAGGGCACAGTTTAGGGTGAGAGGGGAAAGATATAAAAGAGACCTAAGGGGCAACTTTTTCACACAGAGGGTGGGACGGGTATGGAATGAGCTGCCAGAGGAAGTGGTGGAGGCTGGTACAATTGCAACATTTAAGAGGCATTTGGATGGGTATATGAATAGGAAGGGTTTGGAGGGATATGGGCCGGGTGCTGGCAGGTGGGACTAGAATAGGTTGGGATATCTGGTCAGCATGGACGAATTGGACCAAAGGGTCTGTTTCCATGCTGTACACATCTATGACTCTATGACTCTACATCCCTGATCATTGAAATTTTTTTGAGTTCTTTCCTTCTTTTCAGTTACTGATCAACAACGTTTTCCAGGATGCTACTTGTATTCTCTCTCGTGAAGAACAATGCACAATATCAGTTCAATTTGACTGCCGCCTCTTTATCCTCCATTCTGATTCCCTGGACTCATTTTCTTATAAGACCAATGCTTACTTTATCAAATCGTTTCATTTTTAATGCCTGAAGAAATTATTCCTACTTTTATATTTTTTGGCAAACTTCCTCTTTACTCTAAAGCAGAGCTCAGTCTCAGGCAGGGGCCGGTTAATTGAATTGAGGAGATGGATACAGGGAACAAAGACAAAATTGCGAATGGTCTAAATGGTTCATATGGAGAAAGACACCGGTGCAGATGTGATTGTCTGGATGACCCATTTTTCGCCTGTCACATTCTCTGGTGCGAGACAGAGCTCTAATTCTAAACATAAATGAATTTTGGCAATGTGACTTTTGCTTTCCCCTTGTCAACGTTGGTTAATACTGCAGCTTGCAAAAAGGACGAAATGGTTATAAAGACTGGCTGTGGTACTTTATTTATCAGCTTACAAACTCTCTCAGTACTCATTCAGGACATAACAATTGTGATTTCAGCACTTTGGAGAGTGTATTTTTCCAAGTTGGGTGAAACTTACAGGTCAAGTTTGAATGTGAAAGTGGAAAATATTTGACCAGAATCCCAAATGGATCGAATTAGTTATACATTAGTTGGCAGGAAGAACATACTATGCAAATAAGGAGATAATGCCGGACTCAGTGATACAGAGGGACCTGGGAGTCCTGTTGCAGGGTTAGTTACACAGATTCAGCAAGTCATGGGGAAGGCAATTGCAATGTTGTTGTTTATTGGAAGGGAATGAAATGTAAAAGTAGAGATGCTTCACAACAATTATACAGGATATTAGTAAGAACACGTCTGGAGCATCCACCTTATTTGAGAAAATATGTAAGTGTATCACAGGGGGTTCCTAATTTACACACATCTGTACGAACGCGGTCCCATAGAGAGACATAATTTTCAAAGACCAAATATGCGAACATTTCCTGTGCTTCCAAATATCTGTTTTACATTTTCCTGCATTGTGTTCCAAGTTATATACAATTCCATTTGCAAAAGATTTTCAGAACCGAAGTGGACTGCCTGTCAAAGAGTTCAAGTAGGTTCACTTGACTCATTCCCGGCATGAAGGGCTTATGTTTTAAAGCAAGGTTGAGTAGGTGGGACCTGTATCCATCCAAGTTCAGGAGAATGAGAGATAATCTACTTATGTTTTCAAGGAAGTAATTAAGTCATGCATTACAAAAATAGACTCTTTGGTTCAACTTGTCCATGCCAACCAGATTTCCCAAACTAAACCAATCCTACTCGCCCCTATCCCTCTAAACCTTTCCTATTCACTTATCTGTCAAAATGTCTTTTAAATGTTGTAACTGCACCTGCATCTGGCAGGGCATTCCACATATGAACTACCAAGGTTCCTTTTAAATCTTTCTCCTGTCACCTTAAAATTATGCCGTCTAGTTTTGAACTTCCTACCTCAGGAAAAAGGCCTTTGCTATTCACATTATCTAGGTGCCTCATAATTTTATAAACCTCCTATGTTCTTGAGAAAATAGCCCCAGCCAATCCAGCCTCTCCTTATACCTCAAACCCTCCAGTCCCGGTAACATTCTTGTAAATCTTTTTTTAATGGAATCCCTATAGTGTGGAAACAGACCCTTCGAATCAACATGTCCACACTGACCCTCTGAAGAGTAACCCACCCAGACCCATTCCCCTACATTTACCCCGACTAATGCACCTAACCGAGACATCCCTGAACACTATGGGCAATTTAGCATGGCCAATTCACCTGACCTGCACATCTTTTGAATTTTCTGCACCTTTCCAATTTAATAATATCTTCCATGAGCAGGGCAACTAGAACTGCACACAATTCTCTAAAACTGACCTCACCAACATCCTGTAAAACTGCAACATGACTTTCCAACTCAGATACTCAGTGTTGTGAGCAATGAGGCAAAAGTGCCAAATGCCTTCTTCACCTCCCTGTCTACCTGCAACTCCACTTCCAAGGAACTATGGACCTGAACTCCCAGATCTCTCTACTCGATAACACGCCCCTGGGCCCTACCATTAACTGTGTAAGTCCTTCTATGTTCGTATTACAAAAATGCAACACCTCACATTTATCTAAATTAAACTCCAGCTGCCACTTCTTAGCCCATTGACCCAGTTGATCAAGATCCCATTGTAACCTTAGATAACTTTCTTCACTGTTGATTTTACCACCAATTTTGGTGTCATCCACAAATTAACCATGCTTCCTATATTCTTATCCAAATCATTTATGTAAATGACAAACAGCACCGATCCCTGCAAAACACCATTGGTCACAGGCCACCAGTGTAAAAAACAACCCTCCATCACCACCCTCTGTCTCCTACTGTCAAGCCAATTTTGTATTCAATTTGCAGTGTCCAGGTTATTGAGTCCAGCATTTACCAAAATAACATCAACATCCTTGAGAATTTGCTGTGCGGAGGCTAGAATGCAAATCCTTAATCTGTTTGTTTTAAAATCTCGTCCTTAATTTTAATAAGATGTTCACCCATTATTTAATATTTACTGTCTTAAGTTCCACATGACATCATTGCATTTAATGTTTATTTATCACATTATTGTTGGCAAATTATTGTTGTCAAGAGATTCAATGAAAAGTTTCGGGTGCCATTATGTGTTGTTAATTTTGCAAGACTTCCATCTGTCTCTGTGGGCAGCTTGGGAGCTGACAGCTCAGATTCTCCTCTACTGCACAACATCTTTAGGTTTCCCACATCTCTCCACTTGACAGGAAAATCAGACTGGATATTTTCAGAAAAGTTTGTTTAAGAAGGATCCAGAGTCATTTGAGTTTCCACTTCCAGAATGTTCCAAGAAGGGTGTGAATGACATCAAAGAGTACCAGGAAGTCAAGGAATTGATGTCAGACTCATGGAAGGGGCCTGAGGAACCAAATGATTTCATGATCTTGCTTCATCTTGTGCTGTCACGCCAGTCATGTTGGCATCTTCCACACTTCTGTTGCTGTAGCAGTTAAATTTGGCTGATAAAGCTGCTAAAGTTGGTATAGATAGCATAACATTTACGCGTTGTATTTATAATTTATATTGACTAATAATGTTGATAGAAACATAGAAAATAGAAGCAGGAGTAGGCCATTCAGCCCCTCTCACCATTCTTTATGAACATGGCTGAACATCCAACTCAATAGCCCATTTCTGCTTTTCCCCATATACTTTGATCCCACTATCCCCAAGAGCTATATTAATAAAGTCAGAAGTCACATGACACTAGATTATAATCCAGCAGGTTTATGTGAAATCACAAACTTTCTGAGATCTGCTCCTTGATCAGGTGAAGTGATTATACCTGACGAAGGAGGAGCGCTCTGAAAGCTTGTAATTTCAAATAAACTTAAGTTGGACTATAACCTGGTGTGATGTGACTTCTGATTTTGCCCACCCCAGTCCAACACCAGCATCTCCTCATCACAACCTCCTGATATCATACAATGTTTTGGCCTCAACTGATTTCTCAGTGAGAATTCCACAGGCTCACCACTCTCTGCATGAAGTCCTCAATCATTACTCCTGTAAACATAGACTATGACCCACTGGATCTGGACTCCCCTGCCCATCAGGAACATCCTTCTTGCATTTACCTTGTCTAATCCTGTTAGTTGGTGCTAATGATGCTCCATCTGTTGGTTTGGTGACTTGCCATTGTGCGGTTCCTTTGATTTTTAACTTGGTAATTGTCCCATGTGTTGCTGTAATTTAAAAAGCACTGAGCTGGCTTACCAATGACCAACATTCAGTTGTTTCTGGAAATGAGTTGGTAACATAATGGATAATGGTGGACAGCTTTTTGCTCTTTTGGTGCGGAGTCACCAGAAAGAGACAGTCTCACCAAAAGTTGTAACACCACCAATAAGGTTTCCTCATTCAAGCTGTCAGTGTGCGGGTTCTTCTTTATGTAGAAATTGTGTATTTTCTAATTCCATTCGCACGTTCTGCAAGGCCAGGCTGTTGTAGTAATTAGATTATCATCGCATAGTACTTGCACTGTGCAGAGTCCTCAAATCAATTTGTATTTTGATATCGTTGATGAAATAAGTGGTGTTATAAACTCTAAAATTGAATGTATTTTTCATGTGAGAATGGAATCGGGTGAGTTAACACATGTTTGTTCATTACTGTGTCAAACTACAACTAGACCACAAGGGGATTTGGAGGGGCTGGTCAGATGGACAAATAGAATTAGAACATAGAACATAGAACATAGAACATAGAAAAATACAGCGCAGTACAGGCCCTTCGGCCCTCGATGTTGCGCCGACCGAAGCCTACCTAACCTACACTAGCCCAATAACCTCCATATGCTTGTCCAATGCCCTCTTAAATGACCATAAAGAGGGAGAGTCCACCACTGCTACTGGCAGGGCATTACATGAACTCACAACCCGCTGAGTAAAAAATCTACCCCTAACATCTGTCCTATACCTACCACCCCTTAATTTAAAGCTGTGTCCCCTAGTAACAGCTGACTCCATACGCGGAAAAAGGTTCTCACTGTCAACCCTATCTAAACCCCTAATCATCTTGTACACCTCTATCAAATCTCCCCTAAACCTTCTTTTCTCCAATGAGAAAAGTCCCAAGTGCCTCAGCCTTTCCTCATACGATCTTCCTACCATGCCAGGCAACATCCTGGTAAACCTCCTCTGCACTCGTTCCAGTGCCTCCACATCCTTCCTGTAGTATGGCGACCAAAACTGCAAACAATATTCCAGATGAGGCCGCACCAGAGTCTTATACAACTGCAACATGACCTCAGGACTCCGGAACTCAATTCCTCTACCAATAAAGCCCAGTACACCATATGCCTTCTTCACTGGACTATTTACCTGGGATTCAACCTGGATAAATGTGAAGTGATGTGCTTGGGTAGGAGAAACAAGGAAAGGGAATACAAGATGAATAGTAGGACCTTGGGAAGCACCAGGATCAGAGGGACCATGATGTTCATGCACAGGACAAAGGTAACAGGACAAGTGGACAAAGTGGTTCAGAAGCATATAGGGTACTTGCCTTTATTAGCCAAGGCATAGCATTTTAGAGCAGGGATCTGGATGCTGGAACTGTATAAGATAATGGTTAGGGCATAGATGGAGTATTGTGTGCAGTTCTGCAAAATACATTTTCTAGGAGGGATGTGATAGCACTGGAGAAGGTACAGAGGAGATTTACTAGGAGTTGCCTATGTTGGAGAGATTCAGTTATGAAGAGACATTGAATAGACTGAGGTTATTTTTCTTAGAGCAGACATGATTGAGAGGGAACATGATCGAGATGTATAAAATTATGAGGGACATATATTGGATGGACAGGAAGAAATTATTCCCCTTAGTGCAGGGATCAATAACCAGGGGCCATGGACTTAAGATAAGGGAAAGAAGGTTTTTGGAGAAGATTTGAGAAAAGACATTTTCACCCAGAGGGTGGTAGGAGTCTGGAGCTGCTTTAAGGATTGTACAGGCAGAAACCTTTTAGATGTGCACTTGTGATGCCAAGACACACAAGGCAATAGGCCAAGTGCTGGAGGATGGAGTTAGAATAATTAGATGGCTGTCTTTGATTGCTACAAATGCAATGGGCCAAAGGGTCATTTTCTGTGCTGGAAATCTCTACAGCTGTATGCCATTTGGTTTAATTATTTTAATTATACTTGTGATGTTGTGAGCAGTGACGCTAAAGGTTTGCTTGCCCAATGAAATTCATATTGATTTGATTGATTTATTGTCATGTGTACCAAACTACAGAGAAAAGGTTTGTTTACGAGCAGTACAAGCAGATCATAGTAAACAAGGATGTACAGATTAAAAATACTTAGACAGAGGCACACAGGCTACATTGCACAGGGCATGCGCTAGGTGAAATCAACATTAGCAAGTTCAACATTATTTGAGGCTAGATTAGAGTGGTGCTGGAAAAGCACAGCAGGTCAGGCAGCATCTGACGAGCAGGAAAATCAACATTTCGGGCAAAAGTCCCTCATCAGGTTTCTTGCATCTGCAGTCCTTGTTTTTACTTCATTATTTGAGGCTAGACAGTCCATTCATCAGTCTAATAACAGCAGGGAAGAAGCTATTCCCGTGTGTGTGTGTGTGTGTGTGTGTGTGTGTGTATGTGTGTGTGTGTGTGTGTGTTCAAGGTTCTGTGTCTTCTGCCTGATGGAAGAGGTTGGAGGTGAGCATTACCGGGGTGCGATGGATCTTCAATGGTGTCGGTAGCCTTTCTATGGCAACAAGCCGTGTAAATGGAGCACAAAGATGGAAGGTTGGCTTCCATGATGATCTGGGCTGTGTGCACACCACCTTCTGTAGATTCTTATGGTCCAGGCTGTTACGAACCCAGACAGTGTGCTTTCAATCGTGCATCTGTAGAAATTGGTGAGGGTCCTTATGGACATGCTGAATTTTCTGAGCCGCCTGAGGAAGAAGAGACATTGTTATCGGTTATTGTCACTCTGAGGAACTTGATGCTCTCCACCCTCTTGATGTCAGTTCCATTGATGTAGATGGGACATGTTTTCCTTTCTTCCTGAAGTCAGTGATCAGTTCTTTAGTTTTGCCAACATTGAGAGAGAGGTTGTTCTCACGTCACTGAGTTCTCTATCTCACTTCTGTATTCATCTTTGTTAGATATCCCTCCCACTACTGTGGTGTCGTCGGCAAACTTATAGATAGCCTTCATTTGGAATTTGGCAACACAGTTGTGGTTGTACAGGGAGTACAATAGGAGGCTGAGGACACATCCTTGGGGTGGCTCCAGTGTTGCGTGTTATTGTGGAGGAGGTGCAGTTAACTATCCACTCTGATTGCAGTCTGTGGGTCAGGAAGCTGAGGATCCAGTTGCAGAGGGTGGAGCTGAGACCAGTCATAGAGTCATAGATTCATAGAGATGTACAGCATGGAAACAGACCCTTCGGTCCAACCTGACCATGCCGACCAGATATCCCAACCCAATCTAGTCCCACCTGCCAGCAGCCAGCCCATTTCCCTCCAAACCCTTCCTATTCATATACCCATCCAAATGCCTTTTAAATATTGCAATTGTACCAGCTTCCACCACTTCCTCTGGCAGCTCATTCCATACACGTATCACCCTCTGCGTGAAATAATTGCCCCTTAGGTCCCTTTTTTTATCTTTCCTCTCTCAACCTAAACCTATGCCCTGTAGTTCTGGACCCCCCAACCCCAGGGAAAAGACTTTGTCTATTTATCCTATCCATGCCCCTCATAATTTTGTAAACCTCTATAAGGTCACCACTCAGCCTCCGAAGCTCCAGGGAAAACAGCCCCAGCCTGTTCAGCCTCTCCCTCTAGCTCAAATCCTCCAACCCAGGATTGTAAATCTTGTAAATCTTTCTGAACCCTTTCAAGTTTCAAAACATCTTTCCGATAGGAAGGAGACCTATATTCCAACAGTGGTCTAACCAATGTCCTGTACAGCTGCAACATGACCTCCCAACTCCTGTACTCAATAATCTGACCAATAAAGGAAAGCATACCAAACACCTTCTTCACTATCCTATCTACCTACGACTTCACTTTCGAGGAGCTATGAACCTGTACTCCAAGGTTTCTTTGTTCAGCAACACTCCCCAGGACCTTACCATTAAGTGTATAAGTCGTGCTAAGATTTGCTTTCCCAAAATGTAGCACCTCACATTTATCTGAATTAAACTCAGATTTATCTGCCACTTCTCAGCCCATTGGCCCATCTGATCAAGATCCTGTTGTAATCTGAGGTAACCTTATTCGCTGTCCACTACACCTCCAATTTTGGTGTCATCTGCAAACTTACTAACTATACCTCTTATGCTCACATCCAAATCATTTATGTAAATGACAAAAAACAGAGGACCGAGCACCGGTCCTTGTGGCACTCCACTGGTCACAGGCCTCCAGTCTGAAAAACAACCCTCCACCACCACCCTCTGTCTTCTACCTTTGAGCCAGTACTGTATCCAAATGGCTAGTTCTCCCTTTATTCCATGAGATCTAGCCTTGCTAACCAGTCTCCCATGGGGAACCTTGTCGAACGCCTTACTGAAGTCCATATAGATCACATCTACCGCTCTGCCCTCATCAATCCTCTATGTTACTTCTTCAAAAAACTCAATCAAGTTTGTGAGACATGATTTCCCACACACAAAGCCATGTTGACTATCCCTAATCAGTCCTTGCCTTTCCAAATACATGTACATCCTGTCCCTCAGGATTCCCTCGAACAACTTGCCCACCACCAACGTCAGGCCATCTGGTCTATAGTTCCCTGGCTTGTCCTTACCACCCTTCTTAAACAGTGGCACTACGTTAGCCAACCTCCGGCACCTCACCTGTGATGATACAAATATCTCAGCAAGAGGCCCAGCAATCACTTCTCTAGCTTCCCAGAGTTCTAGGGTATACCTGATCAAGTCCTGGGGGTTTATTCACCTTTATACGTTTCAAGACATCCAGCACTTCCTCCTCTGTAACATGGACATTTTGCCAAGTGGCACTATCTATTTCAGTACTTTCTACATCTTCCATATCCTTTTCCACAGTTAATACTGATACAAAATTCTCATTTAGTATCTCCCCCATTTTCTGCGACTCCACACAAAGGCCGCCTTGCTGATCTTTGCGAGGTCCTATTCTGTCCCTAGTTACCCTTTTGTCCTTAACGTATTTGTAAAAATCCTTTGGGTTCTCCTTAATTCTATTTGCCAAAGCTATTTCATGTCCCCTTTTTGCCCCCCTGATTTCCCTCTTAAGTAAACTCCTACTGCCTTTATACACTTCTGAGGATTCACTCAATCTATCCTGTCTATATCTGACATATGCTTCCTCCTTTCCCTTAACCAAACCCTCAATTCCTTTAGTCATCCAGCATTCCCTATATCTACCAGCCTTTCCTTTCACCCTGACAGGAATGTACTTTCTCTGGGTTCTCGTTATCTCATTTATGAAGGCTTCCCATTTCCCAGCCATCCTTTTACCTGCCCCCAGTCAGCTTTTGAAAGTTCTTGCTATAAATTGATGCAACTGTAAAGCTGTTTGTGGTTTCATTTTGTAAACATGACAGATGTTGACAGATTAGACAAAACTTGAGGTAACTTGAATTTTGATGCTGGTTCTGACGCCACTGAAGCCAATAATCCAAAGAGCACTAAAGTTGATCTAGTTTTTGAAGTTACTCTGTCAGTGTGATTTATCGTGAACTCTGTAGCTGATACCACTAAAGTATTTAGATACCATTCTTCCTCTGATATATATTGCTTCAGATATATGTTGTATCAGATTTAAGATTTATGGCTGATACCAGAGTGAAAGTTGGTGCATTATCTTTATTTCTAAAAACTTTCCCGTTTTAAATCTGGGTCTTTCTGATGTAATGTTTGGACGATGTTGCATTGGAGTATGCAGTGACATAGCACATAGAACATAGAACAGTACAGCACAGTACAGGCCCTTCAGCCCTCAATGTTGTCCCAGCCATTTATCCTACTCAAAGATCAGACTAACTTACATATCCTTCATTGTACTATTTTCCATGTGTCTATCCAAGAGTCAATTAAATGTCCCTAATGTATCTGACTCTACTGTGACTGCCGGCATTGCATTCCACGTACCCACTACTCTCTGTGTAAAAAACCTATCTCTGACATCTCCCCTAAACCTTCCTTAAATTACCTTAAAATTATGCCCCCTCATAACAAACATTTTTGCCTTGGGAAAAAGTCTCTGGCTATCTATACCTCTCAATATCTTGTATACCTCTTTCAAGTCACCCCTGCTCTCTCAACGTTTCTTCATAAGCCATGCCTTCCAGTCCAGGCAGAACCCTGGTAAACCCTCTGCACCCTCTCTAAAGCTTCCACATCTTTCCTATAATGAGGTGACCAGGACTGAGCTCAGTATTCCAAGTGTGCTCTAACCAGGACTCTATAGAGGTGCGGCATAACCTTGCAGCTCTTAAATTCCTGCTAATGAAAGCCAACACACCATCCACCCTCTTGACAACCCTATCAACTTGAGTGGCAACTTTGAGGGATCTATGGACACGTGCCCCAATATCTGTCTGTTCCTCTACACTGCCAAGAATCCTGCTTTTAACCCTGTATTCTGCATTCCAAAGTGAATCTCTTCACACTTTTCCAGGTTGAACTCCATCTGCCACTTATCAGCCCAGCTCTGCATCCTGTCAATGTCAAGTTGCAACTTACAACAGCCCTCCACACTATCCACAACTCCACCAACCCAGGAATTGGCTTTGTATTTATCCTTCACTCAGATTCACTGTATTAAGTTCTACTTACACTGCTCTTGCCACTAAAAACTGAATCTTTTCCAAAGTATCATGCTTAATGTAGAAATCTGGCAGTGGCTGAAAACTTAAGTATATATATTTGAACTTTTACTAACGCGCATCATGAAAATCTATCTAAAAGGTTTTGCAGACACAACGTGTTGGTACATTTCTATATCAGATAATAATCAATTATTATTATTCCATACCAAAAATTGCTGGTTATAGACAGAACACAAACTGTATCACTGAGAGCCTTTGAAAGGTCATTCCCCGGTATCAGAAAGAGGAAGTGGAATACTTGAAATGAGTTTCCAGTAAAAGAGCTACAATAAAGACTACTTTATACAATATGTCAGTTTTGATTTTACTTTTAAAGATTCAGCAATATTCCACAACGCTGTAACAGAAGTTATTAGGGTGAACCATGGTTTAATTGGTACAAATGTACATTGCATCACAATATTGAGCTGACTGGCTACAACAATTCTGACTCTGAACACTCAGGAAGCAATGCTCTTGGTTTCACACTTAATTAATGGGGAAGAGCTTGTCCATTCAGCAAGCTGATATTCTTGGTGCAGGTTCTGGGAATCAACATTCATCATGGTCTAATCGCATTGGTCTGAATGAGGCAAGAACAAACCATTACCTTTGCTTATTTTAATCAACCTATTTTAGTCATTCCATGACACATCTTGGAGTAGGTGGAACTTGAACCTGGATTTTCTAGCTAGCAGGTAAGGATGCTACCACATGCCACAAGAGCCCCAGAACAGCAATGACAAGACCTACAGTCATCAGGATAGAAACCTGCACCAGGGTACCTTAATGTAATTGTAAACCAACACCTTCACCACTCTGCCACAAATAAACAACCGAAACCTCTCACCTTTAACATCTTGCTGGTGCTCTATTCCTGAGGAAGGAAGAGTAGCACAACACTGCCATCTTGTGAAGGAAATATGATCAGATATCCATGCATTGCTGTACATATCATAACAGTAAGAAAACTGTTCAGATTTGATAGCACTATTTGAAAGCACTGGTCAAACTATTCTTGTTTTGTTCTGGTTCTAGTTGCATTATTGCATACTGTATGCTATGCCATTTTTAAAAAAATAAACAGGAAGTGCAGGACAAACTCAGCAGGTATAGCAATAACTGTGGAGAGAGAAACAGAGTTAACATTTTGACTCCAATGTCCAATTTCAAGTTTTCTGAAGAAGAGTCATATCGGGCTTGAAACATTAACTGTTTCTCTCTCTTCACAGATGCTGCTAAACTTGTTGAGATTCTCCAGCAGTTTCTGATCCTGTTTCAGATATCCAGAATCTGCAGTATTTTGCTTTTAACTGAGTGTCTTTTTTATTTTCCTTATTCCACTGATCTTCGCTTCCATTCTCTCCGAAAGGTGTTAGTATCCTTTCACATCACAGTTCAATAGATGACAATCAGCCTGTTTTCCCACTAAATGTGCCACTCTCCATCATAAGCCCGGCAGCTAAGCAACCATAAGCCTCCCAAACATAAACAGACAATCACACAGGTATGCCTGTAGCATAGGATACTAAGAGCAACTGAGGACAGCAGCCCCAGCCAATTTGTCCTGATGTAAGACCACAGAGAACTTTTCAACTGTCACTCGGAGTGAGATTAACCAGCTCAACAAAAAAACAGTGGCAGAACCACAAACTTTCTGGTGCTTCTGTTGTACCTGGACCACGATGAACGCAGTTGTCATTTTCTTTGTGGTATTTGTTATGGACCAGGCCAGACCCCCTCAAAATATTTGAAGAAGGTAGCCTAGACCCTAACTTTTTCTTATTTTAAAGGCAAATGTGAAGTGTTGTGTCCCAGATGCAAAGCAACTGGTCATACTAATCAATGTTAAGCAAAAACACAATTTATTTAAACACTATGATTAAAATACAAACAAAAGAAAGAAGAGCTTAGATTCGCTTAACTCTATTGGAAAACATAAGCGAATAATAGATACAGCAACTATTAAACTGGGCAGCATGGTGGCTCAGTGGTTTACACTGCAGCGCCAGGGACCTGAGCTCGATTCCCACCTCAGGCGACTGTATGTGTGGAGTTTGCACTTTCTCCCTGTGTCTGCGTAGGTTTCCTCCGGGTCCTCCGGTTTCCTCCCACAGTCCAAAGATGTGCAGGCTCAGTGAATTGGCCATGCTAAGTTGCCCATAGTGTCAGGTGCATTAGTCAGGAATAAATGTAAGGTAGGGGAATGGGTCTGGGTGGGTTACTCTTCGGACGATCAGTGTGGACTTTTTGGGCCGAAGGGCTTGTTCCCATACTGTAGGTAATCTATTTAATCTACTAATTAACTGTTCCAACACAGTAACATCCCATAAACACACCCCTTGGCAAAAAGGCAAATTCAGACACAGATAGTCATATAGAGCTCTCCAATCGAGGAGAGGGAAAACATCAAGAGAAAATTCCAGAGAGTAGCCAGCCAGGAGATGTTTACTAAAACTTACAATTCTGCTGAGGTCACCAATAGCTTCTCATGCTACAGAAAAACCAAAACCTGAAATGCTGATCTGTGAGAGTTGGTCACACTCATTCAGGCTGTTTAAAAAAGCCCAAGGCCTCCCAAGCTGTTTACACAAGTGCTTTTAGTTGACAGCTCAGTACCACTGCCTTACAACCTCTCTTCAAAACAAAAAGGAGAAAATAACCTCTTAAAGCCACTGCATCATCACATAGTTTACCATCATTTTCTTCATGGGAACAAGAATTATTTATAAATTATGATCTGGAAATCCAGGGAGGCTTGTCATTGCTCAGTTATTGGGCTTATGTTGGAGAATAGTACTTCTGATTGGTTTGCTCTTAGAAACACAGGAATAGAAGTAGGGCATTCAGCCCCTGCCTGCTCCACCATTCCTGATTATGGTCACTCATCCACCATACACCATATTCTCATACTACCCCGTGATGTCCTTAATAACTAGAAATTTATCAATATCTGTTTTGAACTTCTCAGCCCTCTGGTGTAGAAAATTCCAACGTTTCACCACCCGCTGAGTGAATAAATTCCTCCTCTCCTCAGTCCTAGATAGTTTGTGTTATATTCTAGACTTCTTCAAATAGTGCAAGTGAGGGAACCTTTGAAAATCAATATAAATAAACTGATAGGAATTTGGTTAAACAGCTCACTCAAATGATGGTACTTTCAACAATCCCACACTCAACTGGAATATGAACTCAAATCCTTTTGTGGAGTTTAATAGCACAAACCTCTTAAGCAAAGGCTAAAGGTTTTTGTACAATCTCAGTTACATCCACTATCTGATATGTATTAACTGTGCAGAAACCACACTCAAGAGATTGTCTAACAACTCTCTTTGTGCATTTAAAATATGACCTGTTTTTCTTGTATAACCACCTAGGGAATACTGATCATTACAAAGTTTCTATTTTCCATCACTGTGTATGTTTCCACCTGCTTCCCAGCGATTAACTTCAATGGCAGTTCATTTATATAAATTTATTATAACTTTTTTACAATTGACCAATCCCATCCTCTTAAAGATGGTTAGGTGAATCTCTTCAGGACATTCTGACGCTGAAAGAACAAAAGATAAAGATGTAGATCTGGAATATAACATTAATGATTGGAAAGTAGCAGAGAGATTGCAACGATTTTTTGTGTGATACCAGATCTGCACCACAACAACAAAACTGGAAGTTAAAGGATTACGTGAGTGGAGAGAGAGGAGATGGTAAAGTGACAGTATCACTAGAGCATTAACTCAGAGTAATGTTCTGGAGATGTGGGCTCAAATTCTGTCACAGCAGATAGGGGAATTCAACTTTTTTTTAAATCTGGAATTAAGGGTCTAATGAAATTGTTGCTATTTGTCAGGAAAAACACACCAACGCCCTTTAGAGAGGGAAATCTGCCATCCTCACCTGATCTGGCTGACATGTGACTCCAGACTCTCAGAAATATGGTTGACTCTTAACTGGCCTCTGGGCAATAAATGCTGGTCAGACCAGTGATGCCTGCATCCCATGAGTGAATACTTTTTTAAAATTCCATTGGACAAAACTCTGATTTAAACACCACATTTTGATCTATTCGGGTAGGATTTGATTATATTACATTTTCCATTATGATGGATGAATGTATTTTTGCAAATGGAAAACTGTTGAACTTATGCATGATTTAACTTGATTAGAGTTTAAGGATATATGCTGAGAAATGTCAGAACACATAACTGATGGACAACCTGTTTCCACCTGAACCTGCCTGATAATGACTCACTATCTACAAGAGAAACATTTCTACCACAGAGCCCATTATCTCGATACACAAGAGTTAGTCAACCAGCTCCTCCTGGTGGATTCAGTATTTCCAAAGGTTAAAAAAAATTGGTTTACATTCTGCAAGCAATAAATGCTGATTTTGAAATATATGAATAAACTTTCTCACCGTCTCCTGAACTGTTGACTATCTGAACTTGCCTACATGGTCTTCAATGATAGTTTGATTGTGGAATCACATTTCAATGTGAAAATGTTTGACACAAAATGGGAATATGCGTCATAAATATATCCCTTGATGACAACTTTGTGTAATGTGTTTTTAAAAATAGATTTATTTATACTTTATGTAACGTCAAATTTGAGATATTATGTAGTTTCATAACTTCTACAAATAACTTTTTTTGGGAAAAGGAAATGAATCAGTACTTTTTGGAAGGGGGAGGAATTATTTTATAATTTCCACTGGTATTAGATCATTTTTCATGGGCTCTGGGGCATCACTGACAAGGCTGTATTTCCTGCCTATCCCTAATTGCCCTTAAAGTGAGTGACTGGCTGAGGGCAGTTAAAAGTCACCAATAACGCTGTCATATGCAAGCCAGACCAGATAAGGACGGTGGGTTTTTTTACCTTAAAAGACATTAGCGACCAAGATGGATCTTTATGGCAATCAATAGTTGTTTCTTGGTCACCATTTGATTAGGTTTTTATTCTATACTTTCATGGAATGCAAATATCAATGTTAAGGTAAGATTTAAACTTACCTCTAGAACCTCTAAACTTACCTCTAGAACATTAGTGTGGGATTCTGAATTCCAGTGACACTATCACTGTACCGCCGCCTCACAATAGTTATCTTATCAGTCCCTCTCCACTCCAAATTCAGATTAACAGAGAAAATGAAACCAGCAGATCATGGGGAAGAGTCACTTTCTGCAGATTACTTACAACAACAACTTGTATTCTTATAGCACTTCTAATATAGTTAAACATCCCTGGATGTTTCATAATCAAAGAGAATCTGACACCAAGCCATATAAAGAGACAAAATACTATGGACGCCGGAAATCTGAAATACAAACATAAGTTGTTGGAGAAACTCAGCAGGTGTGGCAGCATCAGTGGAGAAAGAAACAGAGTTAATGTTTCGAGTCGGGTATGACTCTTCTTCAAAACTGAAAAGTGTAATGTTTTTTAAATTTTTATATAATGTATGAAAAATGTTTTGTTCATGACCTGCTGAGTTTCTCCAGCAGTCACTGTGTTTGTTTCACGTGAGGAGGCACTTGGACAGGCGATAAAGAGCTTGATCAAAGAGGTAGGTCTTGGTTCCTGCCTTGAAGTAGGGAAGGAAGAGGTGGGAATGCCAAGAGGTTTAAGGGTTTTACGTCACTTGGTAGCTGTCCCAGCTCAGGGGGGATTTGGTCATCATTTTTAACAAGCAATACAACTTGTGTTTATGCTGGACAGTAGACCAGCAAGGGTATGTTGAATTAGACATGTGAAAGATGGTATAGAATGTGGATAAGGTTGTCAGCAGTGGCTGAGCTGAGGAAGGGCAGGTCAGGGAATGTTAAAGAGGTGGAAATAGGCAGCCCTAGCGATGGCGTGGATGTGGTCATTACCTCACCTCAGAGTCAAGTACAGCACCAAGGATTAAAAACGGAAAAGACAGATGCTAAACGGCTTTTGGTGACTGCATAGCTCAAATGAAACCATTCAAGATGAAATTAAGTGTGAAGCCAGAACAAGTCAAAGCACCAACTGACCCAGGTCTTTTATACCAACCACATCAGGAAGAGTAAACGTTAAACAGAATCAAAACAATCAATTGGGAACATAAACTTTGAAACTTAATATTTCCTTTCGAGGTGATGTGGCTGACTGCTAACAGTATGGGATAAATGCCAAAGTGCAAGGGCAGATAATGAGCCAGGTTCACCATCCCAATAGACAGGGATTTACTACAGTCAGGGCCTGCAAGTTAATTGGCAATTTAGGTATTACATTTCTTCCACTGAGCCCCACAGTTTATATTCTGATTATTCAGGATAGGTCTTTCATCATCGTCAGTGACTGGCGACTAGGCTAAAGGTTCAGTACAGTCTATTTACATGTTAGGGTACAGATAAGAAGGTTTACTTCAATAACAGAAATATCTCCCACATTGACACATTGCAAAAAAAGGTTCAGCTGTCACCTCTCCATCCAGTTCACCTTCAGACCCTGTATCGATGCTCTTCAGGTCCAGTGTTTACTTGTGGGAACCTACATCTAATGTATGATATTACCAACATGCTTCGATGGGACATTTTTTAAAAAAATGTAAGCTGATAGTGTCACTGTGACATAAAAGAGTATATTCCAAAGCATTGTACTGTAACCTAAACCCATCCAGCCAATGTCCTGTCCACAAATTCCAAACAAGAATTTTTAACACCAGGCATCCATTGTTTTCAATCCATGAAAATTAAAGAATAGAATAATATGGCTGGAGGTGTATAACTTCCCAATATCCATTCCCAACTTCTGCTCAAAGGATCAAATGGAAACTCTCCTCTCTGTTGTGTTGTGACATATGCGTCTGTCTGTCACTTTAGGGGAGGTACAAGAATGTCCTATGAACACACTTAATTTACCTCTGCTAACATTATCAACAACAATTTTCCAGTTTAAACACTCCACAAAAATCAAAATATCAATGTTTGAAAATAATTCATTCAATCACATTTCCAACTCTCAAAGACACAGCACACAGGAGAAGTCATGTTGTGATTTTGCAGCACAATGTGTAACCAGTATTCCTAGCTCAGTACTGGGAGTGCACTATCTGTGAAGCTGCCATTAATGAACCAGATTCCCAATAACACTACTGAGGAGAAATCCAATGTCAAAATGCTTCACAAAAAAGGGTTCCTTTTCATCATAAGATATCAAAATATAAAGGAAGCCTCTCTAACAGTGAAGCATGAAGTTCGGGAAATACTGCAATATTGTCAGACTCACCTCCTGTGGAGTAAGAAGTTCCTTTCTTTTTCCTTGGATTGTCATATTATTTTCATTTATTGACTAGCATCTTCTGGAAATAAAATAGGAAGTCCCACCATCTCTGAGAGGGGCTAATATTTCACTTAACCTTAAAAAAGGGAAGGATCCGGAAGACTGTGCTTCATACAGGCCCATCTCGCTCTTAAATGTGGACTTTAAGATCCTCTCTAAGGCTCTTGCATTAAGGCTGGAGACTGTGTTATCCTCTATTATTAAAGAGGATCAGAAGGGCTTCATAAAGGGTCGCAGATCCTCCAATAACGTTAGGAGGCTGCTTAACATAATTCAAGCATGCCAACAGTAGTCAATACAGGGATTGGTGATTTCTTTAGATGCAAAGAAGGCATTTGACCGAGTTGAGTGGCCGTACCTTTTCTATACTCTAGACCGGTTTGGTCTGGGCGAAGTTTTCATAAGATGGGTAAAGGTTCTCTACAGTGTACCTCTCGCGGTGGTCATTACCAATGGGGTACGATCAAGCAATTTTAATATTTCTAGGGGCAGCCGGCAGGGCTGTCCCCTTTCATCATTACTTTTTACATTGGTGATTGAACCGTTGGCAGAGACCATTCGTGGAGATCTCAATAGATCAGCTCCAGAAGTGGGGTCAAAATTACATAAGATCTCGCTGTATGCAGATGATGTTCTAATTTTCTTGACAAATCCAGCAGTCTCAGTGCCTTGCCTGATACAATGCATTCACGTGTTTGGCGCTTTTTCAGGGTATAAGATTAATTTTGCTAAATCAGAGGCTATGCCTATGGGTGGTCTTATGAAAGAGTTGGCTCTTGAGAGTGACTATAGATTCCCATTTAGGTGGTCACAGGGGGGGGTTTTGTGTATTTGGGCATATTCATTACTCCAGTTCTGGACTGGCTGTTCAAAGCCAAGTTTACTCAATTATTTGAAAAAATTAAACAAGATCTCCAAAGATTGGAGGCACTTCCAGTCTCATGGTTGGGTCGGATAGCGCTTATTAAGATTAATATTCTCCTTCGTTTGCTATACCCTATACGGATGCTCCCCCTGATTTTCAATAAACAAACACTCAGGAGACTGAACAGTTGGTTCAGCTCCTTTATTGAGCACCGTAAATGGCCCCTCATTAAATTAGCCAAACTGCAGTTGCCTCACAGATTGGGGGGAGTAGACCTTCCGGACATTAAAATTACCAATTAAGCTCGCTCTTGACCTACGTAAGTGATTGGGTTTGTGAGGACCCTCTTTCAATATGGCTAGATATCGAAGTCTCCCAGGCAAGGTGCCCCCTTACCAGTTTGCTGTTTTTGGATAAGGTGAGGACAGTTAGGGAATATTGCCACAACCCAATAGTCATCAATACTGTTAAAACATGGAGGGCAATTCGGTGGAGGGAAGGTAATATTGGCAAAACATCTTTGTTTACACCTTTAGTGAGTATGCTGAGTTTTCAACCAGGAATGATAGATTCAGGATTTAAACGTTGGGCAGCTAGGGGTATATCTTGCATGGGTGATTTATTTGAGGGAGATGTAATGATGTCCTTCAATCAGTTAGTACGGAAGTACGAGTTACCTGATAGAGACCTCTTTCGTTTTTTCAAGTTAGGTATTTTATTATAAAAAAGACCACACTTTTGACTGATTCCTACAAATCTGACATAGAAAGAGGGGTACGAAGGGCTAAGAGTACACTCTCTGTCAGTACTCTTTATCACCAATTGGGGGTGCCACCTCAGATGAGTCTGATCGACTCTGCAAGATGTGGGAGAGAGAGCTGGGTGTTGAAGTTTCTTCAGAGGCATGGCAGGATATTTGGGAGAATGCAAGGAAGATATCAATTTGCAATAGGACCCATGCTTTACAGTTGAAGATTCTCCACAGGGTCCACTTAGCCCCAGACTGTTTGTCAAAATTTAAACCAGGGGTATCTTCAGCATGTCCCAAGTGCAAGGTCTGCACGGGTACTCTTACCCATTGTCTTTGGTCTTGTGACAGGCTTCAAACATATTGGAGCGCTGTGGTGGGATGGAGAGGATTTTAGGTGTAGGGGTGGAGAACGACCCTATTTCGCTCCTTTTGGGCCTACCCATTGTATTTCCTGCAGACTCGCATAAGGCAAAACTTTTCAATATTCTTACATTCTGTGCAAGGAAGAATATCTTGTTCGGTTGGATATCAGAAAAACCCCCAGGCCTGTCGGGTTGGCGGAAGATTGTTATGGAGCATATTCCCCTGGATTTTCTCACAAATATGGTACACCACAAAACTGAGAATTTTTACAAGATATGGTAACCCTTTTTGAAATACCTGGACACAGATTTATCTGCCACACTAACAAGGGTTTTTATATAGTCGTAACGATTGTGTTTCATGAGTCCAATATCCAGGGAGGAGGAACTGTGAACGTATGAGTGTTTTGTTTGGCTGGGCTGAGTTATTACTAGTTATTTGTTTGTTGTTAGGTATTTATTTAGTTAGTTAAATAGTGAGTTTAGTTTTTTTTTAATTTTATTACTTCTCTATATATGTTTATACATTCGTATAGGAGGGTGGGTTGGGGAATTTGTTTTATTATTTGGGTTTAGTTTTGTTCTATTTTTGTACTGTTTTGAATTGCATGGTTTTGTATTTGTTGTAATATTTAAAAATCTATTTTTTCTTAATAAAAATATATTATAAAAAATAGGAAGTGCTGGAGAAACTCAGCACATCTGGCAGCACCTGTGGAGACAGAAAGTGAGTTAATGTTTGAAGTCCAGTGTAATGCTTACTTGGGTCATACCTGAAGCATGAACTCTGTTTCTCTCTCCAAAGAAGCAGCTGAGTTTCTCCAGCACTGTTTTATTTCAGATTCCCAGCATCAACAGTATTTTGCTTTTATCAGCCTCTTCCAGAGCCAGCAATCATTTACCTCAAAATAAATTAGACAGAGGCGGTACTGTGGTACAATTGTTACCGAACTTGTAATCCAGGGACACAGGGAACGGTCTGGGAACATGGGTGTGAATCCCACCATCACCCATGGTGTAATTTGTATTCAAAACATCTAGAATTAACAGTCAAATAGTTAGTATGTAACCATTGTTTACTGGCATTTTAAAACATCCTCTGGGTCACTAATGCCCTTTTGAAAAGGAAATCTGCTGTCCTTAAGTGGTCTGGCCAGGAAAGTACAATTGTGGTTAATTCTTAATAAAAACCGAAAGAACTGCAGATGGTGTAAATCAGAAACAAAACAGAAGTTGCTGGAAAAGTTCAGCAGGTCTGGCAGCATCTGTGAAGTCAGAGTTAACGTTTTGGATCCGGTGACCCTTCCTCAAAAGTGATGGTAGCTCGGAAAATATCGGTTAATATGCAAACCAGAGGGGGGAGAGGGGAAGGAGTAAACACTAGGTATGGATAGAGTCCAACGTTAATTCTTATCTGCCTTCTGAGTTGGCCTAGCAAGCCATACACTCAGTTCTATCAAACTGCTATAAAATCTCAGGGGAATGAAATCAAACAGACCATGGGCCATTGACCTCGGCACTGGAAAAACAACAGCAAACAGAGCCCTGTCGAACCTACATAGTCATCTTCACTGATCTCGGAGGGCAAGTGATAATGTTGGGAGAGCCAGTCCACAGACTAGTCAAACAGCACTCTAACACAGTCATACCTTAAATCAGCACCATCACCATCCTTGTCCCACTGGTAGGACAGGCCCAGCAGAGTGGTGGTACAGTGGAAATAGGGAGTTCGCCTGGGAGTCCTCAACAGTAGCTCTTGGCCTGTTATCATCTAATATGGTCTGAACGGATATATAAAACTTCATGGAATGTGGCAACAGATAATGGACACATTAATTAAGGGTTAATTGGGTGAGATTTGACTGCATAAATATCAAGGGAATTAGTAATCATTTGGGGTCAGTTTGACGGAGCATGGTTAACACAAATAAAAGTGTGGAGTTGGACTCAGTTTAAATGGAATTATCTTCTTGTGCATCACAGGACTCCATGAAGTCTCATGGCATCATGTAAAATGTGGAGAAGGAAGCCTATTGCTCATTAGCACTTACTGTTCCCCATGCCCAGTTGAAGAATCAGTCCCCTTCCAAGTTGAATACCACTTGGAAGGAGGGCTGAAGGTGACAGAACATATCCAGGCTGGGAGACTTCAAAGATCATCACCAAGCATGTCTCCATAGCACCACTACTGATTGAGCTGGTCAAACCCTAAAGGACGTGGCTGCTAGACCAGTTCTGCAACAGATGGTAAGAAAACCAACAGAAGAGAAAAACCAACTTGATTGCATCCGAACCTGTCAGAAATGTATCTGTCCATAACAGCATGGGTAGAAGTGGGCACCAGGAGCAGAACCTGACATACCTAAAGCTGAGGTGACAATATGGTCAACCTACAACTCAGGTCTATACATGCGTGTTAAATAGCAGAAACAACAAGTGATTGGCAGAGCTAAGCAATTCGACAGTGATGCATCAGATCTCAGCTCTGCAGTCATACCGCATTTAGCTGTGAGTGGTGGTGGACAATTAAACAATTCACAGGAGAAGAAGGCTCCACACAAATCCCCATCCTCAGTAATAGTGGAACCCTGCACATCAATGCAAATGATAAGATTGAAGCATTTGCTTTATCTTCAGCAAAAGTCTCTTTTCAGATCCCTATTTTGGCTGCCAATTGCCACAGGAAATACAGTAGCGCCTTGACATACAAACTACCCGTTCACGAACAAATCAGTTTACGAACAGGATTGTACGTAAAATTTAATCCTATTTAGCAAAGAGATTGCTCACCTTTCTGTTTGCTGTTCTGAACAGATCAGATCCTAGACTGAAATTTGGCTTGATAGATCATATTTATGTTTTGATTTGGTTTTAACAAAGTCTTTCGCTGACACAGAAGTCTGCAATATTGCAAACAACTGGATTAGTGGTGCTGGAAGAGCACAGCAGTTCAGGCAGCATCCAACGAGCAGCGAAATTGACGTTTCGGGCAAAGGCCCTTCATCAGGAATAATGGCAGTGAGCCTGAAGCATGGAGAGATAAGCTCGAGGAGGGTGGGGGTGGGGAGAGAGTAGCATAGAGTACAATGGGTGAGTGGGGGAGGAGATGATGGTGATAGGTCAAGGAGGAGAGGGTGGAGTGGATAGGTGGAAAAGAAGATTGGCAGGTCGGACAAGTCATGGGGACAGTTACTGAGCTGAAAGTTTGAAACTAGGATGAGGTGGGGGAAGGGGAAATGAGGAAGCTGTTGAAGTCCACATTGATGCCCTGGGGTTGAAGTGTTCCGAGGCGGAAGATGAGGCGTTCTTCCTCCAGGCGTCTGGTGGTGAGGGAGCGGTGGTGAAGGAGGCCCAGGACCTCCATGTCCTCGGCAAAGTGGGAGGGGGAGTTGAAATGTTGGGCCACGGGGCGGTTTGGTTGATTGGTGCGGGTGTCTCGGAGATGTTCCCTAAAGCGCTCTGCTAGGAGGCGCCCAGTCTACCCAATGTAGAGGAGACCACATCGGGAGCAACGGATACTATAAATGATATTAGTGGATGTGCAGGTGAAACTTTGATGGATGTGGAAGGCTGCTTTAGGGCCTTGGATAGAGGTGAGGGAGGAGGTGTGGGCACAGGTTTTACAGTTCCTGCGGTGGCAGGGGAAAGTGCCAGAATGGGAGGGTGGATCGTAGGGGGGTGTGGACCTGACCAGGTAGTCACGGAGGGAACGGTCTTTGCGGAAGGCGGAAAGGGGTGGGGAGGGAAATATATCCCTGGTGGTGGGGTCTTTTTGGAGATGGCGGAAATGTCGGTGGATGATTTGGTTGATGCGAAGGTTTGTAGGGTGGAAGGTGAGCACCAGGGGCGTTCTGTCCTTGTTACGGTTGGAGGGGTGGGGTCTGAGGGCGGAGGTGCGGGATGTGGACGAGATGCGTTGGAGGGCATCTTTAACCACGTGGGAAGGGAAATTGCGGTCTCTAAAGAAGGAGGCCATCTGGTGTATCCTATGGTGGAACTGGTCCTCCTGGGAGCAGATACGGCGGAGGCGGAGAAATTGGGAATACGGGATGGCATTTTTGCAAGAGATAGGGTGGGAAGAGGTGTAATCCAGGTAGCTATGAGAGTCGGTGGGTTTGTAAAAAATGTCAGTGTCCAGTCGGTCGTCACTAATGGAGATGGAGAGGTCCAGGAAGGGGAGCGAGGTGTCAGAGATAGTCCAGGTAAATTTAAGGTCAGGGTGGAATGTGTTGGTGGAGTTGATGAATTGCTCAACCTCCTCGCGGGAGCACGAGGTGGCGCCAATGCAGTCATCAATGTAGCGGAGGAAGAGGTGGGGAGTGGTGCCGGTGTAATTATGGAAGATCAACTGTTCTACATAGCCAACAAAGAGACAGGCATAGCTGGGGCCCATACGTGTGCCCATGGCTACGCCTTTGGTCTGAAGGAAGTGGGAGGATTCAAAGGAGAAATTGTTAAGGGTGAGGACCAGTTCGGCCAAACGAATGAGAGTGTCAGTGGAAGGATACTGTTGGGGATGTCTGGAGAGGAAAAAATGGAGGGCTTGGAGGCCCTGGTCATGGCGGATGGAGGTGTAGAGGGATTGGATATCCATGGTGAAGATGAGGTGTTGGGGGCCGGGGAAACTGAAGTCTTGGAGGAGGTGGAGGACGTGGGTGGTGTCTCGAACGTATGTGGGGAGTTCCTGGAATAGGGGGGATAGGACAGTGTTGAGGTAGGTAGAGATGAGTTCAGTGGGGCAGGAGCATGCTGAGACAATGGGTCGGCCAGGGTGGTCAGGCTTGTGGATCTTGGGAAGGAGGTAGAATCGTGCAGTGCGGGGTTCCCAGACTATGAGGTTGGAAGCTGTGGGTGGGAGATCTCCTGAGGTGATGAGGTTCTGTATGGTCTGGGAGATGATGGTTTGGTGATGGGGGGTGGGGTCATGGTCGAGGGAGCAGTAGGAAGAGGTGTCCTCGAGTTGGCGTTTGGCTTCAGCGGTGTAGAGGTCAGTGCGCCAGACTAACACTGCGCCCCCTTTATCCGCTGGCTTAATGGTGAGGTTGGGATTGGAGCAGAGGGATTGGAGGGCTGCGCGTTGTGAGGGTGAGAGGTTGGAGTGGGGGAGGGGGGCAGACAGGTTGAGGTGGTTAATGTCTCGGCGGCAGTTGGAAATGAAAAGGTCGAGGGCAGGTAATAGGCCAGCGCGGGGTGTCCAGGTGGATGCAGTGTGTTGGAGGTACTCTATGCTACTTTCTCCCCACACCCACCCTCACCCTCCTCTAGCTTATCTCTCCACGCTTCAGGCTCACTGCCTTTATTCCTGATGAAGGGCTTTTGCCCGAAACGTCGATTTCGCTGCTCGTTGGATGCTGCCTGAACTGCTGTGCTCTTCCAGCACCACTAATCCAGTATTTGGTTTTCAGCATCTGCAGTCATTGTTTTTACCAATATTGCAAACAAGTTTGTTAAGCAAAACAATTGAAAATAAGGTAGAATAAACCAATCTATTTACTTATAACACAAATTCAATACATGGTAAATTTATAATCTCATTAATCCCAAAACATTCCTTTACAAGTTTCAAGTAAAAACAATATCTCTTGAAAGTGCCCAATAGCAACTGTTA
This sequence comes from Chiloscyllium punctatum, assembly GCF_047496795.1. Lineage (NCBI taxonomy): Eukaryota > Metazoa > Chordata > Chondrichthyes > Orectolobiformes > Hemiscylliidae > Chiloscyllium > Chiloscyllium punctatum. Next base: position 4,188,370 of record NC_092754.1, on the reverse strand, counting down.
GACGTATTCACACCAGAATCCATTTCTCTAACATCTTTAAGATCAATGTGATTTTATCTCCTCATCTGAAACCTCTGATAGCTTATTCTTGGAATGTAGGGGACTCATAACCCCACCCCGAATGAAGTCAAAAGTCACCTGATGAAGAAGCAGAGCTCAGAAGCTTTGTGATTTCAAATAAACCTGTTGGACTATAACCTGGTGCCATATGACTCTGACTTTGTCCATCCCAGTCCAACACTGGCATCTCCACATCTTGACTCCCTGAAATGGGTTTAGGCAGCCACTCAGTTCAAGGGCAGTTCGGGATGGATGACAAATACTGGCCCTGCTGGTGACACCCACATCCCATCAAAGAATTTTAAAAAGGGATTAAATGGAACAGCTACAAAGAAATGCAATTATTGGGATGAAAATTCCAGTTTCTCTCAGACATATATTTTCTTTCCAGGATTCAGATGTGTTGTTAAAGTTGTTGACAAATATGGCATGATGAATTGCTAAGTTTCTTCCAGCTCCAGTCTTGTTACTGCACTATATTTTAAAAAGTGCTTAAGCATGTTGGCACTTTTCACAGCAGATGCTGCAACATCACGATGTTTATCCAATGGTTGCTTTTATTTCAATAATAAATACCGAATAATCATAAAATATGAATCTGTATCACTGATACTTAAGCAATAGGGAACTCACTTGTCACAATGGTGGCACAGTGACACAGTGGTTAGCACTGCTGCCTCACAGTACCAGAGACCCAGGTTCAATTCCAGCCTCTGGCGACTCTCTGTGTGGAGTTTGCACATTCTCCCCGTGTCTGCGTGGGTTTCCTCTGGGTGCTCTGCTTTCCTCCCACAATCCAAAAATGTGCAAGTTAGGTGAATTGGCCATCCTAAATTGCCTGTAGTGTTAGTTGAAGAGGTAAATGTAGGGGAATGGGTCTGGGTGGGTTGCGCTTCGGCTGGTCGGTGTGGACTTGTTGGGCCGAAGGGCCTGTTTCCACACTGTAAGTAATCTAATCAATCTGCAACTGTTGTGTAATTATCCTGTCTTACCTCAAGCTGCAGGAGGAGGAAGAAGCCATTATACTGAACTTAAAAGGGATTATTTCAACTTCGATCAGTGGTGAGGGAGTAGTAGCAATCACCCAAGAAACTGTTCAATTGGTCCATAGTCTCTGAGTAATCTGGCAAAAACAGAAATGGTAAGTAGCATGGCAAATCTAGCAAACTATATTTAATAAAAACAAAACACTGGAAATCCCAAATAAAAACAGAAAGTGCTGGAGAAACTCAGCAGGTCCGGTAGCATCTGTGGAGAGAGAAGCATAAGAACATAAAAAAGGGGCAGGAGTAGGCCATCTGGCCCATCGAGTCTGCTCCCCCATTCAATAAGATCATGGCTGATCTTTCTATGGCCTCAGCTCCACTTACCTGCCCTTTTACCAAAACCCTTAATTCATTTACTGTTCAAAAATCCATTTCTCTTTGTCTTAAAAACATTCTACAGAATAGCCTTAACTGCTTCATTGGGCAGGGAATTCCATAGATTCACAACCCTTTGGGTGAAGAAGTTCCTCTTCAACTCAGTCTGAAATCTGCTCCCCCTTGTTTTGAGGCTATGCCCCCTATTTCTAGCTTAAATCTCCCTGCTTCTATCTTATCTTGTTTTTATAAGATCCCCCTCACTCTTCTGAATTCCAATGAGTATAATCCCAGTCTACTCAGTCTCTCCCCATAAGCCAACTCCCTCCACTCCAGAATCAACCCAGTGAACCTCCTCTGCACCCCCTCCAGTGCCAGTACATTCTTTCTCAAGTAAGGAGACCAAAATTGCACACAGTACTCCAGGTGTGGCCTCACCCTCACACTATTCAGCTACAGCATAATCACCCCTTTTTAAACTCCATTCCTCTAGCAATGAAGGACAAAATTCCATGTGCCTTCTTAATTACCTGCTGCACCTGCAAACCAATGTTTTGTGATTCATGCACAAGGACACTCAGGTCCTTCTGCACAGCATCATGCTGCAATTTTTCACCAATTAAATAATAGTCCGTTTTGCTGCTATTCCTACCCAATGGATGATTTCACATTTACCAACATTGTACTCCATCTGCCAGACCCTTGCCCACTGACGTACCCTATCTCCATCCCTCTGCAGTCTTTCATTAACCTCTGCACACTTTGCTCTACCATTCATCTTAGTGTCATCAGCAAACTCTGACAAACCGTACTTGGTTCCCAACTCTAAATCATTTATGTAAATTATAAACAATTGCAGAGGTGATGTTTTGAGCCCAGTGTGACATCTTCAGTTAGAAGAGTCATATCAGACTCAAATGTTTTCTCTCCACAGACACTGCCAGACCTACTGAGTTTCTCCCACATTTTCTGCTTTTTAAATACATATCTAATGTTATCTCTTGGTCAATTTGGTTATGAAGACCCTGTTCCATTTTCTCAGATTGCCCTTTGGGTTCTGGAGTCATGGCAACCATTGGCATGTACATGAGTCAGGAAATGAGCAGCAATGATGTGCCAGTTCCAGAGAATTTAATTTGTAGGTTTCTGTCACTATACATCTAGCAGCATCCTCAAAGGAGCCCCTGAAACATTTATATTTATGTACTATCAAGTGATTATTTTTGATCTTAAATTGCAATAACTAAAACTATTTTTATTTGTGATCAGAGATCATTGCAAACCACTTGTTGAATTGTATGGATAATCGGATATTACGCCCCTGGAACCCAGAGTGATCCTGCGGCATGTGTCCAGTGAGCAGTAATAACCCAGCAAGGTGACCAAATAAAAGTAAAATCCTGCAAATGTTGGAAATCTGAAACAAATACAGAAATCTCTGGATTCACTTAACGGGTCTGTAGCATCTATGAAGACAGAAGGAGAGTTAGTGTTTTGAGTCCTTTGATAACTTTAGAATTCAAAGAAGTTCTGTTGGCCACTCGCATTATACCAATGTCATGACATCCATCACCTAAATCTGTTGGTATCACAGCCTCATGTACATTTCACTAGAGGGTTCCTATTTTCAGTGCCAAAGTGTTAAAAGAATTTCAAGCTAATTGCAACAATCCAGCCTTCCCCATTCCCACCAAGACTTTAAGTAACTGTAACTTTTTTTAAAATTTCAGTTCATACTTTAGCTTTACATTAGTCAAATGCTTAACAAGATGAAGGTTCTCAATGCTGAGGAAGAGAACAGAAATCTCAACTTAGAACATCCAGACTCAGCAGTCTGTATTCACAGGTTAACCATGGCACTGTCAGACAAGATTTAGAAAACACCTGAAAAATTTCCAACTTTATGTCTCAGATTGTTCATTTATTACCAATTTGGGACAAATAGCAAGCTATTTTACAGTCTGAACTTGAAACTGCTCAGCAAAAAGTTCAGTTTTTAAAAAATTATTCATTCCTGAGATGCAGGCATCATTGACACAGCCAACATTTAGTTACCCATCCCTACTTGTCCATGAGAAGGTGACAGTGAGGCACCTTCTTGAACAGCTGCAATCTTTTTGATGTCAGTAAACTCACTGTGCAGACAAGAAGGAATGATGTGGAGGTACCAGTGTTGGACTGGAGTGGACAAACTCAGAAGTCACATCACACCAGGTTATAGTCCGACAGGATTATTTTAAGCTCCGAAAGTTTGTGATTTCAAAAAAGACCTATTGGACTATAGCTTGCTATCATGTGACTTCTGGATAAGAAGGAAGGTGTATAATTTTGACCCAGTGCCCATGAAGGAATGTTGATTTCTTTCCAAGTCAGGATGGTGTGTGGCTTGGAGGGCCAGGTTTGAAGGTGGTGGTTTTTCCAGGTCTCTGCTGCCCTCCCAGGTGGTACAGGCAGTGAAGGTCTCGAAAGAATAAAAGGAGGACCTGCTTTTAGTAGTTGTACTTTTTACCACCATTGGACCTTGCAAAGTGCTTCACTGCAAGTTTGGAATGGCTGTAAGGATTACGCCTAATCTTAATCAATACAGAGGGCCATTACAAGTAATAAAGTGAAGATAATGCTGTGCTTCCATCTTACAAAGCACCTCGTGGTGAAAGACCATTATTTAATACACTGCAGTAACAGATACCATTCCTTTAAATAAGCCTGGCAGTTTCAGGGAGCATAACAGATAAATGAGAAGAATTCTGAGACAGCCAGAACTAATAATTGCACTTTAGCCATTTATAATACATTGGCCTCGTGCTAGTTCACTCAGTAAAATTCAAATTTCCAATGCAAGTGAAGCTTCAGTCAAAAGGAACTGAATCAGACGATCAGGCCCCTGGGACAACACATGATTCAGGACTTTCCTATTTGTTTAGTTGGAAGTCACATGATACCAGGTTAAAGCCCATCAGGTTTATTTGAAATCACAAGCATTTTCCTTCATGAGGTGAAGGAACAACACTCCAAAAGCTTGTGATTTCAAATAAACCTGTTGGACTATAACCTGGTGTCATGCAACTTTTAACTTAGTCCGCCGCAGTCTAATACCAGCTTCTCCATATCACTTACTTAGAACAGAGAGTGGGACTAACTAAAAAGCTCTTTCAAAAAGCTGGCAGAGCCACGATCGACTGTGTGGCCTCATTCTGTGCTGTTTGATTCGCTACTGATTTCTTTTGCCGGTGCGAACAGTGCAATACACCTGAGACGGGAGTAGATGACATCTTAAACAGGACGTAAAGTGAACAGCGCTCCCTTCCCAAGGATTATCACATTGAATATGGAAAAACATAACATTCATCTCTGAACAGGAATAAAAATGAATAAAAGAAGATGCTACTGTAGTGGGATGTGAGGTCCCAGCAGTGAGTAATGCTTAAAATCCCCAGAAGCCTAATATCTTTTGTCAGTTCTTGGCGAGAATCCTGCGGACGATTCCTTGTGGACCCATTTCTGCTGCCAGTTCGGCGTTAACAAGAGTAAGCAATGTTGCATTGTCAATCCCTGCTGAATGTTGTATATTCATCGCAAGTGAAGGAAGAAACAAATCGAGTACATATTTCACCATAGTCCCCAGAGACATAGACTTCACTTCCTCAAAGTGAGGCTTATGTTTCTGGAATATTCTGTAAATGAGGCCAAGCCACTCCAAAGTGACCAACTTTGGAATAGATTTCAAATGACTTCCATCAGAAGCATCACCTCTGACCTCGCTCACATCATCTCTCCCTGTTTACTGATTGGGAGGAAATTCAGCCAATCAACAAGGTCTAGGATTGACTTATTAGCAGATTTTTTTCAACAGGCATTGAAGGTCTCTTAAAGAATAAAAGGAGGACCTGCTTTTAGTTATACTTTTTACCACCATTGGACCTTGCAAAGTGCTTCACTGCTAAAGATAAATAGTCACTGGTGTAATATTGGAAATGCCAAGCCTTTTTTTCAGCATAGCAAGATCCTACAAGAGCACCATGGTGATGAGAAGATAATCTGGTTTTGTGATGCTGGTTTTAAGATAACTGATTATGTCACCACAAAACTGCATTCAGGATGGAGCCAGTGGAACCTGGACTAGCCAGATGGAAAAGGTCAGTCACTACTTGGTTAAAAGTCACACAAAACCAGGTTATAGTCCAACAGGTTTATGTGGAAGCACCAGCTTTTGGAGCGCTGCTCCCTCATCAGGTGGTTGTAATAGTCACTGATTGATATCTGTAAAGCTTTAATCAGCTGTTGTTCCAGCACATCAATTCTCTCTTTCTGAATCCAGAGCTCTATATATTCAGAAAAATATTCAACATCTTTGCCTGAAAATGTGTTTCACAGAAACCGTTAAATAGGGCTCTATTTATGAGGCTTTTTATGGTCTATAATCTTAAAGCAGTTAATATTAATGGACATATAATCAGTGGGTATATATTAAGTAATGGAAATCTGCACAATCTCATCATTTGTAGGATATTATTTCCACTCATACCATTGTATACTCTCACTCACATAGACCCAGACTCCAGTGACTCTCTCTCTCTCTCTCTCTCTCTCTCTCTCTATTATTTCCCAGATGTTGAGCTGGTTTTGATCTGATCTCATGCCATTTCTTAAAACCATCATTTCCCATCTCTCCAACAACATCTGATTCCACTCTGCATTACTTCATCTGCTGCTAAAACCATCATCCTTCGTTACCTTGAGGCTTACATGGGATGAGAAGAAATATGAACAGGAGTAGGCCTTTCGGCCCATCAAGCCTGGTCCGCCACCATCCAATTCAAGCATGGCTGATTATCTATGTCTGCCATTTCTTTCCCCAGTCCTTGCATCCTTTGATGTCTTTAATGTCCAAAAATCTATCACTTCTGTCTTGAACATGTGCAATGACTGAGCTTCCCCACCCTCTCAGGTAAATTGCGAAGATTCTTCACAAGACATTTCTCCTTATCTCATACAAACAGGAAGCAGAAGTAGATCCTTTAACCTCTCAAATCTGCTCTGCTATTTAATGAGATCATGGCTAATCCGACTGAAACTTCAAATCTCAGATAACCTTTCACGCTTTTGCTTACGAAAACACTATCTACCTCTACCTTAAAAATATTCAAAGTCTCTGCCTCTATGAGAGAATTTTGCTTCATTTCTATCTTAAATGGACAGTACCTTATTTTTAAACAATGGCCCCTAGTGCTAGATTAGGAAACAGCCACTTCTCAACTATCCCTCACCCTCAGCGCACAGTGTCCTTGCTGCAGCATTACAATGAGAGTTGCCAGTGCAGCATTGAAGTGAGGAAGTATCCTGTAAATGGATTGGAGATGTACCATGAGAGTTCTTAGAGGCTGGCACAAATTGGATGCTAATGTCTGTGAAAATGGGCTAGTTCCCATGGAGTATGTCTTCAGATGCTGCAGCCCAGTGACCAACATGGAACTCCTTTGGAATAAGTGGCCAGTTGATGTTACCAGGTGCCTGCTCTGACTACCATGCCAAGAATTCTTGACATCTAGCTTGTCTGGCACATTTGGTAAGATAGGAAGCTGAATATTAATGCAGCAGGTTTGGCCATTAACAGGCATTTAACAAGAAATAATCCTCCTTAATTAGTAACTTGACACTGCCTAGCAAGAAACTCGCCTTGTCACGTGTCAAAAAACATTAAAGGATAGAGCGATCTCCTGGTGTCAAGATCGACCATGCCAGATCTCTTATCCAATTCTACCACAAACCTCGCCAAAGATCATCAGATCCCAATAAGAACCTGCCCATAAGTCTTTACATTCCAATGCGTTTACATCCTTCCTGAAACGAGGTAACCAAGATGGCTGGGAAGACAGCTGTGTAGTGGCGAGTAATTCAGAGCCCGAGGATAATATCTGGGACACAGGTTTGAAACCCACCATCATGGGCAGCATGGTGGCTCAGTGGTTAGCACTGCTGCCTCACAGGACCACTATCCCAGGTTCGATTCCTGCCTGAGTGTAGTTTGCACATTCTCCCCGTGTCTGCGTGGGTTTCCTCCGGGTGCTCCGGTTTGCTCCCACAGTCCAAATATGTGCAGGTCAGGTGAATTGGCCATGCTAAATTGCCCATAGGGTTAGGTTCATTAGTTAGAGGGAAATGGGTTTGGGTGTGTTACTCTTCGGAGGGTCAGTGTGGAGTTGTTGGGCCGAAGGGCCTGTTTCCACACTGAAGGGAATCTAATCTAATCATAGCAGATAGTGAAATTTGAATTGAATAAAATCTGGAATTAAAATAAAGTGAGCCTAATGGTGGCTATGTCTCAATTATCATAAGTCCATCTGATTCATTAACATTCTAACGCTTCCTTACCCAGTTTGGCCTATGTAGCTGACTCTTAAATTTCCTCTGAAATGTCCCAGAAAGCCATTCACTTCAAGGGCAATTAGGGATGGGCAACAAATTCTGGCCTTGCCGGCCACAGCCACATCTCATGCAAGAATGTTAAAAACACAAAACTTCAGATGCGGTCTCACTAGTCTCCTGTATAACCTTGCTACTTTTGTATTTAATTCCCTTTACAATCATATCTTTCCCAATTACTTGCTGTATCTGCATACTACTCTTTTACGATTCATGCATTAGGACACCCAACTCCCCCCTGCATCTCAGAATTCTGCAATCTCTCCCCATTTAGATAATATGCTTCTTTTATTCTTTATTTCATAATGGATAATTTAATCATTCCCCAAATTCTACTCCATTTGCCAGATCTTTGCCCATTCACTTGAGCTATCTATGTTTTTTTTGTAGGCCCCTTATGACCTTTTCACAATTTACTTTTCCCTATTCCTGTGTCAGCAGCAAGTTAGGCAACCATACCTTCTGTCCCTTCATCCAAATAATTTATCTAAGTTGTGAATAGTTATGGTCCCAACACCAATGACTCATTATAATCTACCAACCTGAAAAATACTTGTGAATGCCTACTTCTCTATTTCTTGTTAGTCAGCCAATCTTTTGTCTACACCTACATATTCCCCTCCACCATGAAGTTTCAGTTTCCTCAATACCTTTTGATGTTGCACATTAGCTAATGCTTTCTAGAAATCTAAGGACAGTACATCCAACTTTATCTCCATTATCCACAGGTGATGCTTCCTCAAAGATCTCCAACAGATTGGTCAAACGTGATTTCCCTTTCATAAAACCATGTGAACGCTAACTGATTACCATGAACTGATCAAAGTGCCCTGATATAACATCTTTAATAATAGTTTCTAACATTTTCCCTGTGACAGCTGTTAAGCTCGTGTACCTGTAGATTCCTGCTTTCTGTCATCCACACTTTTTGATTTATGGAGTTACATTCACTATCTTCCAACCTAATGGGACCTTCCTCAAATCTCAGGAGTTTTAGAAAATTAAAATCAATGTACCAACTATCTCACCTGTCACTTTTTTATGTCTCTTTCAAGAGATTATACAAATTAGGCCTGTTTTCCCTAGATTTTAGAATGTTAAGGGGTTAGGAAGCATGTCTACACACAAACAGTGGTAGGGATTTGGAACTCTCTTCCACCAATGGCAGTTAATGCAGGCTCAGTTGTTAATTTAAAACCTGAGATAGATTTTTTTTTTGATAACCAAAAGTATTGAGAGATATGGACCAAAAGAAGAAAAATGGAGTTAGGTCACAGATCAGCCATGATCTCATTGAACGTTGGAACAGGCTTGAGGGGATGAATGGCCTCCTCCTGTTCCTATGTTCCTATATATATTGTTAAAAATTCACCCATTCCATTCGAACGATCACCTACATGGTTTCTGTGCCTGACCTTGTCCAGTTTGGAGGCAACAATACGTAAACAGCTGGGAAAAGATGTTGAAAGATGCTCCAATGATATCTGGAACCATGGGGATGATGGTCAGTGACCTTATCGCCCCACTTAGGCCTTGCCTGCAAACCCTCATTGATACAGCCTCCTCCTCATTGTGGAACTATTGAGTAATACCAGGCTGGAGGATCCTGTGTCACATCTGAGGAGAAGAGTGGGAGATTGGGGTGTTAATGGCAGACAGAGCTGGGAGAAGCTACCCTGGAATGGATTTCCCAAGATTGAGAGACCCTCAATACAGACTGAAATCCCACTGGATCCTACTGTGTACTGCAGCTTTCTCTCCTTCCCCAAAGTTTAACACCAGGGAGACTCAGTCTCAAGGGGTCCTGAACGCTGCGTCCCCCATCAACCAGGAGAATTGACATTTTAAAGAAAAAGGTCAAACAAATTTGAGTTTATTACATGCTTCTGCAAAATGGGGAGTAGTTTGAATAAAAAGTATTCCCTGCAGACTTCCTTCTCCCTTCAGCAAGTTAATTAATATGTGAGGAATGAATTTATAACTGCAATTTAATTGTAAATGCGTTTTACAATAACGTGGAATCTTGCAGGATTGTACCAAAGAACTAAACCATGTGGTATTACTGCTGCCAATGTCAGCTTCAGATGGTTCTTTTTGGTTCATATCAAAGGTGTTAAAGCAAAAAAGGGATATTTAAACTTACTACTTCGTCAAATTTAAATACCTGGTTTAAAGTTACTTCTTGTGATTCTATATTTCTAGATAAAATTATATCATTTGGCAGTTATTTAATTTACTTCAGCCTGAATTAAGTTTCTTTTTTATTTCAAAAACATGCTTTATTCATAAAAATATCTTTATATACATATACAGTCACTGAAGCACTTTCTTTCTTTCTTATTTTACTGAGCAGAACCAAACAAACATTGGATTTGACTCTATCTCTTAGAAAGGCTTTATGATTCTCCAACCTGTGTAATCCCTTTTGAGCTCCCCAATGTTTTCTGGGGTCAACAATTTCACGTTCAGCTTCCATGACCCCTTGCTCGCCCCCTGGTTGTCCTGTAGGTGACAGTCAGCAGGAGGCAGTGGTCAGAGAGGAGAACCAGCCTGCTGTTGGTAGATCTGACCAAGAGCGTTCGGGACACAAACAGGAAATCTATCCTTGAGTGGATAGACCTGTCTAGCTGCGACCAGGTATATCTACGCTGCGCTCCGTCTGCAGAGGGGGCTGAAGCTGTCATGCAGCTTGACGACTTTAACTGTTTCCATCAGGAATCTGGCCGTGGAGTCCACATCATTGTCAGCCCCTCCAGATCATCCATCCCCATCAATGATGCAGCTGAAGTCTCTGGCCAGAATGACCGGCCTGGACATCCCCAACAGCAATGGGAGCTGCAGCAGGACCCCCAGTCACTCACTCTGTACCCCAGGGTGTACATGTTATTTAGTCTCAGGGGACCATTTTGGAACATAACGTCTGCTATCTTTCCTTTTTTAATTTCAAAAATATACGTTATTCATAACAGTATCTTTGTAAACGTACACAGCTATTGAAGCTGCTCAGTTCTGTTTGACTCTATCCAGCAAACAAACCAAAGGCATCTCTTACTTGTACAAGATTTTATTTACATATATTTGAAACATTGGGAGGGGCCAATAACTGGACACCTATTGTACTTTGGCAGAAAGCCCTTAGACACTGGTCTTTCCCCCACTGTGCCTTAGCAGCTGCTGGCCCAAGCTTAGTGCATCCCTCAGCACAGAGTCCTCTGTCACAGAGCTGCTGGAGACAAGACTGAATAAAAACCACTGCATCTTTCCCCAGACTTCCTTCATGAAGGCATATTCCGGCAGGTCTGTAAGGTATGACTTTAAGAGTATGAATATGTCAGGCTGTTGCTTGACTAATCCATGCAACTGCTTTTTCTTTTATTTCAAAAATATACTTTATTCATAAAATATTTGATGATCTGTACAATTGGTCATGCCATACATACGTAAACATTCCATTTCTTTGCATACAGAGACAGAGTAATCATTCATATATACAAGTCTGTATGTTTACTATCCACATATTTAGCTGGGGGGTCAGCAGAGCCCCCTTACTGCATGGGCCCCCTGTGCTTAGTCAGGCAGATGTTACACGGTGGCCCCAAGCTTCAGTGTGTCCCTCAACACGTAGCAACTGTCCTTCCAGTGAAGATATGGACGCCTCCCGAGGGGCCCCTTGGCTCGAGATCAAAGAATCACTCTGTGTACAGTCTGTTTAAAGCAAGGTTACCAGTTTAATAAACTAAAGCTGCGTGGCACAGATATATTCAGCAACACCGAGGTTAAAAGCTTCTGTGTTCTGTGGAGAAATGGCGCAATTACATTTGAAAATTACACATTATTTAGATGTATTTTAAGAGACAGCACAACCTTTTTTACGAGAAAAGACCAATCAAATGTAACAAGGCGACACGATTGACAGTAGGTTAACCCAATGCTATTTCCTTGGAAAGGGTTCTTAATTACAAGAACAGTCCAATCAACTGTAATATAGTGACATGATTGACAGCAGGCTAATCCAATGACATTTCCTGAGAAACAGATTGTTTGACGCACAAAATCATCCCATGCTTGCTAGTTCAAGGTTATGGTATAGGTTTGCTCGCTGAGCTGTAGGTTTGATATCCAGACGTTTCATTACCTGGCTAGATAACATCATCAGTGGCGACCTCCAAGTGAAGCGAAGCTGTTGTCTCCTGCTTTCTATTTGTTTGTCCTGGATGGGGTTCCTGGGGTTTGTGGTGATGTCATTTCCTGTTTGTTTTCTGAGGTGTTGATAGATAGTATCTAGATCTATGCGTTTGATTATGGCATTGTAGTTGGAGTGCCAGGGCTCTAGGAATTCTCTGGCATGTCTTTGCTTAGCTTGTCCCAGGATCGATGTGTTGTCCCAGTCGAAATGGTGGGTTTTTTTCCTCAGTGTGTAGGGCTACGAGGGAGAGAGGGTTGTGTCTTTTTGTGGAGAGCTGGTGTTCGTGTATCCTGGTGACTAACTTTCTTCCTGTTTGTCCTACGTAGTGTTTGACCAGTCCTTGCATGGAATTTTGTAGACTAATTTGGTTTTGTCCATGGGTTGTGCTGGGTCTTTTAAGTTTGTTAGTTTTTGTTTGAGAGTGTTGGTGGGTTTGTGTGCTACTAGGATTCCGAGAGGTCTTAGTAGTCTGGCTGTCACACAGGGGAAAAAAAAACACCATTTCGAATGGGATAATACATCTATCCTGGGACAGGCTAAGAAAAGGAGGAGAAAGTGAGGACTGCAGATGCTGGAGATCAGAGCTGAAAAATGTATTGCTGGAAAAGCGCAGCAGGTCAGGCAGCATCCAAGGAGCAGGAGAATTGACGTTCCTGAAGAAGGGCTTATGCCTGAAACGTCGATTCTCCTGCTCCTTGGATGCTGCCTGACCTGCTGTGCTTTTCCAGCAACACATTTTTCAGCACAGGCTAAGCAAAGACATGCCAGAGAATTCCTAGAGGCCTGGCACTCCAACCACAATGCCATAAACAAACACACAGATCTAGATACCATCTATCAACCCCTCAGAAAACAAACAGGAAATGACATCACCACAAACCCCAGGAACCCCATCCAGGACAAACACATAAATAGAAAGCAGGAGACAACAGCTTCACTTCACTTGGAGGTCGCCACTTATGATGTTACCTAGCCAGGTAATGAAACGTCTGGATATCAAACCTACAGTTCAGCGAGCAAACCTACACCCTAAACCTCAACCTGAGCTACAAACCTTCACAAACCTTGCAAAAATGTTCAAGGTTAGTTTGAATGCCAAATTACTGTCTTATGATTCATATCATGAAAAATCCATTGTTTTTTTTCTTTTTTTCTAAATGCAAGCAACACAGTAAAGCATCAGTTCAAGTTCAGTGTCAAAAAAAACTAAAAGCCATTTTGTTATGTTATTTTAAATTGAAAAGCCATTTTGTGGTTAATAAAAATCTACATTACTGACAACAGCCTAAATTCAAATTTTAGATCCTCACCAGTTTTGGTATTAGCCCCCATGTGCATGAGGAGGACATTGCAGGGTCGATAGGGCTGTTTCTGCTGTTGGCAAATAAAGGAAAATTCAGACACAGATGTAGTTCTCCAATCTGGGGAGAAACAAACATCAAGTGAAAATTCAGAGCAAGTGGCAGCCAGGAGACAGTCACTGAAGCTTCCAACTCTGTTGAGACCCCAACAGCTTCTGATGCCTTTAAAACCAATATCTAGGAATTCCAATCTGAGAGCTGGTCACAGGCTGCTTTAAAAAAACCCAAGGCTTCCCAAGCAGTTTACTCAAGTGGCTTTCTCTAGCCAGCTCATTACCTCTCATTAAATCTCTCTTTTAAAGGAAAGCAAGATTAAATAACCTCTTAAAGTTACAGCATTGTCACAGTGACATGTTTCTACTAATGAACAGCCATCACCCTAAACCTATATTCGCCACAGGTCACAATGGGTATATTTCCAAAACACATTCAGGAAAGCTGAAACATTTTAACCAGGCAGTGGTTCCATCCTATTTACTGTATCTTGGATCTCGATCTCGGGTTTTAATTTAGCAACTGATGCAGTATTCAGTTCAAGAGCACATACTGAGTTATTTTTCTTAATAGCTCCTGAACTTACACAGCCCTAAATCCATTTAATGTGCCAGGAACAATGGTGATTTTTTTTTTGGAACCCACTTAGCTGAATATTCCTTTGCTGACAAGTTTAAAACTATTTCCTCTCCTTTCCAACTTTCCCTCTTCCCCCCACACACCACAGCCCTCTTTCCTCTCTCCCTTGAAGTCTGCCTGATCTCTCCCTAAACCACTCTGAAATCACCTCCTTCTCTTACTCCTGCCCTCTTCTGGCAGAAGCCCCACTTCCCAAAGCTGTGCTGGCACAAAGACTCACATCTCAACCAATGTTACATCGAGGCAGACCCCCAGGGTTCTGAGTTTTAGCAATCGTGACTTTATCATTCACTTCATGAAAGTTTTGGCTGCAGCTCCATTAATAGAAATTCACAGCATCTCAACAAAACACCCTTTCCCAATATCCTTCAGAACCTACACCTTCCCACTTGGTAACACTGCAGTGTCAACATTTCAAATTTCTTTCAAATTGATAAAAGCTGGTAAATGAAGAATCACTCTCTCCATAGATGCTTCCAGACCTGATGAGTTTGCCTGAAATAAAATCAAAGTATTTTGCTTTCATCAGATGGTGATCGATTTTCTTTTTTTAAATCTGAACAGCATGGAAACAGGCCGGAAAAGTTCACACCAACCCTCCAAAGAGCATCACCCACGCCACCCCTCAATCCTACATCTCCCATGGCCAATGCAACTAGCCTGCTCAGCCCTGGACACTACGAGCAATTTAGCATAGCCAAACCCACTGTATAGTTTCAGAGTTTTCCATGGATTCATGCAGTTTCTAAGCAGAGTTACATTTTATTTTGCTCAAAAACTGCATGAATCTAAGTTAAACTCTGTATAGTTTTACAGAGGGTTTGTCAGTCTGGCATAGCATTGGGACACAGACAGACTTCACACCTATTGGTTAAAAAGCTGAGCTGTCTTGAGAATGTAATTTAAAAGGAGTTCTGGCATTTACAGATCAAAGAACAGAAACCAGCGTATCCCATTGTATACGATAAAAGTTTTAATCTAAAATTGTTTACTGTATCACATCTCCATGACACTGGACTCCTTTGGCTATACATCGTGATCTCCAAGATCTTAACCTCCACAACCACCTGAGGAAGGAGCAGCGCTCCGAAATCTAGTGCTTCCAATTAAACCTTTTGGACTATAACCTGGTGTTGTATGATTTTTAAGTTTGTCCAACACAGGCATCTCCAAGTCATGCCTCTCAGAGAAGAAATTCTTCCTCATTTCAATTTTAAATTGACGCCCCTTTATTCTGAACCATGAGGGGAAACATCCGGGTGCTCCGGTTTCCTCCCACAGTCCAAAGATGTGCAGGCCAGGTGAACTGGCCATGCTAAATTGCCCATAGTGTTAGGTAAGGGGTAAATGTAGATGTAGGGGTATGGGTGGGTTACGCTTCGGCAGGGCGGTGTGGACTTGTTGGGCCGAAGGGCCTGTTTCCACACTGTAAGTAATCTAATCTAATCTAATCCTTTCAGCTACCGCAGTTAGGTGGTAGTGTGGGGGTTAAAAAATAGGGGGGAAAAAACAGGAGATTCAGCCATCCTGCTGACTCCTGGCTCTTGAGGGAGCTGGACCAGTGTGTGTGCACTGCAAGGACTCTCCTCCTTGACTGTGTTAGAGGGGAAGGGGACTGTCTCTGGACCAGCTGCCCCACATCCAGTGTGCTCGATTAAAAAAAACCCACCCTTTCAGCTTTACACTGTCAAGCGCTTGCGTTTCAATGAGAATACCTGTCATTGTTCAAAACTCCAATGAATTACCATTCGTCTAACTGAAATATCGATAAGCAACAGCTGAGGACGCTGCAGACTGATCAATGATCAAGCATTATTGATGAGAAATGTGCCCCCTGTCGGATGGTGCAGATATTGCAATGCACTTTGGCATTGTGACCAACGGGAGGCGCCATTAAGCTATTTCAACGTTTCGGGTTTTGGGCGGAGACCTTCCTTCCTGCAATTGTTTCCGTTTTATGAGAAAAACAACTCGGGTCAGACAAAATAATGCAGAGATACATGAATCACAAGCGTTTACGTGTCACCCTGACAGTAGTTTCTTTTTCGGGTCAAATAATTTTGATGTTTGTTTCACTTATTGTTGAATGATTCGTGTTTCCGGGTTACAACAGAAACTGCGCCCTGACAACAGGGAGCTGATGCTAATATAAAATGTAATGTTATATCGTGGATATAAACACAGGCTTATTCCCACTTCACAGAAATGTGAGCAACCTATAAAAACATTCAGGCAGGCTAAATATCCACATATTTAGCTGAGGAGTCAGCAGAGCCCACTTACTGCGTCAGCCCCCTGTGCTCAGTCAGGCAGATGGTACACAGTGGTCTTTCCCCACCGCGCCTTGGCGGCAGCTGTCCCAAGCTTCAGTGCGTCCCTCAGCACGTAGTCCTGGACCTTGGAATGTGCCAGTCTGCAACACTCAGTCGTGGTCAGCTCCTTCAGCTGGAAGACCAACAGGTTTCGGGCAGACCAAAGAGCGCCTTTCACCGAGTTGATGATCCTCCAGGCACAGCTGATGTCCGGCTCGGTGTGTGTCCTGGCGAACAAACTGTAGAGCACGGAGTCCCGCGTCACAGAGCTGCTCGGGACGAACCTCAACAAACACCACTGCATTCATCTCCAGACTTCCTTTGTGTAGGCACATTCCAGAAGGAGATGTTAGATTAGATTAGATTAGATTAGATTAGATTACTTACAGTGTGGAAACAGGCCCTTCGGCCCAACAAGTCCACACCGCCCCGCCGAAGCGCAACCCACCCATACCCCTACATCCACCCCTTACCTAACACTATGGGCAATTTAGCATGGCCAATTCACCTGACCTGCACATCTTTGGACTGTGGGAGGAAACCGGAGCACCCGGAGGAAACCCACGCAGACACGGGGAGAATGTGCAAACTCCACACAGTCAGTCGCCTGAGGCGGGAATTGAACCCAGGTCTCTGGCGCTGTGAGGCAGCAGTGCTAACCACTGTGCCACCGTGCCGCCGCAGCGTGCGGTGTGGCAGAGAGTCTGGGCGTACATAAAGGATCTCGCAGGCAGAGCCCTTCTCACCACCAGCCAAGCCATGTCTTGGTGCTTGTTGGGAAGTCCTGGCGATGAGGCATTCTGCCAAATGACTTTGACAGTCTGCTCAGGGAACCACTCGATAGGATCCGCCCTCTCCTTTTCCCGAAGGGTCTCAAGGACACTACTTGCTGACCACTTCCTGATGGACTTGTGGTCAAAGGTGTTTGTTTTTCTTCATAAATTTCTCTACAAAGGGCAGGTGAAAAAGAACAGTCCAACTACTCGGAGTGTTCCGTGGCAGCGAGGCCAGGCCCATCCTTCGCAACACCGGGGACAGGTAGAACCTCAGTACGTAGTGACACTTGGTGTTTGCGTACTGGGGATCCACGCACAGCTTGATGCAGCCACACACAAAGGTGGCCATCAGCGTGAGGGTGGCATTTGGTGTGTTTTTCCTGCGTTGCCCAGAGCGTGCTCATGCCCAAAACGTCGATTCTCCTGCTCCTTGGATGCTGCCTGACCTGCTGCACTTTTCCAGCAACACATTTTCAGCTCTGATCTCCAGCATCTGCAGTCCTCACTTTCTCCTCACACCTGATGACCAGGTTTTACCCGCGAAGGAGAGCGACCGTAGCTTCCATCTGCCCAGATTCTGCCTCACTTTCTTGATATGCTCCCCCCAAGACTGTGCACACGCCCCAGCCCCTCCGAACCAAATACCCAGCACCTTCAGGTGGTCAGTCCTGACGGTGAAGGGGATGAAGGATTGGTCAACCCAGTTCCCGGAGAGCATGGCCTCGCTCTTGCTTCGGTTTACCTTGGCCCCCAAGGCCCGTTTGAATTGGTCACATATGCACAAGAGTCTGTGCACAGACGGCAGATCCGAGCAGAAAACGGCAACATCATCCATGTACAGGGAGGCCTTAACCTGCAGGCCCCCGCTGCCAGGAATAGTCACCCCTCTCAGGCTCGCATCCTTCCTGATGGACTCGGCAAATGGCTCTATGCAGCACACAAACAAGGCAGGAGAGAGAGGGCAGCCCTGCCTGACTCCAGATCTGACTGGGAAGCTATCTGATTCCCACCCATTGACTGAGACTGCACTGACAATGTTGGTGTAGGAGCAGGAGCAGGAAAATCAACCTTTCGGGCAAAAGCCTTTCATCAGGAATACAGGCAGGGAGCTTGCAGAGTGGAGAAATAAATGAGAGGGGTGTGGGGGCAGGGAGAAAGTAGCATAGAGTACAATAGGTGAGTGGGGGTGGGGATGGAGGTGATAGGTCAGAGAGGAGGGTGGAGTGGATAGGTGGGAGGGAAGATAGGCAGGTAGGACAGGTCATGAGGTCAGTGCTGAGCTGGAAGGTTAAAGATGGGGTGAGGTGGGGGAGGGGAAATGAAAACATTCAGTTAAAAGCTGAGCAAAGCTGTATTCAGTAGATACTGATCGCACCCAATCCTGAACATCTGAACATAAGACAAAAACCACAAAAAGTACACCAGATCTCTCATGGGTGGGAAGTAGAAACGAACAAAGTATTTCCCTTCTGCTTCTACCTTGTAGTTTAAAAATACAGTAATAAATCCAGTTCCGACTCGACTCTCAACACATTCCAGCATCTGCAGTCATTGTTTTTACCTCAACAGATTCTGTCAGTCTGTCAAGAACGAAGTAGCGATTGGCTGCCTCCGACGATGGTGGAAGCAGATTTAATCAACGTTTTCATTAGAGAATTACACTGTTATCTGAAAATGAACAATGTGCAGGGTGATGGGACAGACAAGCAGGAGGCTGGAAAAACAGCAATCGAGCAGTTTCAGGAGCTGGAGAAGCCACTTCTTTTTGTTATCCTGTTTTTATCAAGTAAGTCAATGTTCCTTTCAGTTACGGGGGAGGACAGGAGTCGTTAACTGCTTTGTTAATATTCAGTGAATTGCTTACTCCGAGAGTCGGTGCAGACACGATGAGACCAATAGTTTCTTTCGCTGTTGTGGTAATTCTGATGTAGAGGTGCCAGTGTTGCACGGGGGTGGACAAAGTCAGAAGTCAGACAACACCAGGTTATAGTCCAACAAGTTTATTTGAAATCGTAAGCTTTCAAGAGTACAGCGCTTTATTCTGTGAACTGTAGTCCAGGAAGGCCCCCTGTCAATTCGATTTCCAGCCGTTTCTCTGTTGGTCATCATGTTCAGCCTTGTGCAGTGCTCACTGTTGATGGTTTGTTCTCTGTTCTGTCTTGAAGATCTTGAATTTCTCTGTGAGTGGGAGCAAGGCATGGAGAGGTCCCCAGATAGGTAAGTGCAGGAATAGAGAAAGATCTGGCTGTACTGAGTTTTTACTACAAGTTCATTTTCTCAGGCAGCTTGATGTTAAGGTTAAATAAGGGGAAATAGAGGCAGTTCTTATGGTTTTAAGTGGCTTCATAAACTGGAATTCCTTCTACACACACCCACTGTGCCCTGAGCAAACTGAATATCAGTCAGGTACCAAGGTTCAGTGCAGTGGGGTTGTCCCACTTACAGATCCTGGAAACAGATACAGGGAAGATGTTAGTGCTTTTAGAAAGGGGTTAGAGAGTGTGAGAGAGAAGAAGTGGGCAAGAGAGTGAAGTACAAAGAGAAAGTGAAAACATGGAATACACTTATGAATATCAGTATGAACGTTTGACCTCCACAACTACCTGATGAAGGAGCAGAGCTCCAAAAGCTTGTGCTTCCAATTAAACCTGTTGGACTATAACCTAGTGTTGTGTGATTTTCTTTTAAAGTATGAACTTTGTATTCCTCACTTTGTTCAATCAACCAAGATCTTTGTGTCCTTGTATGTTATGGTCTGCCTGTACTGCATACAAAACAAAACTTTCCACTGTATTTAGGTACATGCAACAATAATAAATTAACTGCAAAACAAGCGATTAGATTAGATTAGATTACTTACAGTGTGGCCCTTCGGCCCTTCGGCCAAACAAGTCCACACCGACCCACCAAAGCGTAACCCACCCAGACCCATTCCCCTATATTTACCCCTTCATCTAACACTACGGGCAATTTTAGCATGGTCAATTCGCCAGCGAGTGTGTAAATGACTGAAACAGTAAGCAAGTGTGAGGGAGACAGCAAGTGGATGGAGGTAGAGAGGGTGAGAAGGTGTCAATGAGAGATGTCCGTGTTAGAAATGAAGGTATTTTTCAAACAGAACCACTCCTGAGTTTATTTAATCTGGACAATACTCCTTGGAGATTATATTTAAGAGCTGGGTTCTTGCCCTTAACAGGCTTTGCACGTGACCCAATATACCGGCCACTACAGCGTACAGCTGGAACTGACAACCGGAAGCGGCAGAGACAGGCCACTATAAATGCTGGAGGAAACATCACAGAAGCGCTTCACAGGAGGGTCCCAAGCACTGAG
This sequence comes from Chiloscyllium punctatum, assembly GCF_047496795.1. NCBI lineage: Eukaryota > Metazoa > Chordata > Chondrichthyes > Orectolobiformes > Hemiscylliidae > Chiloscyllium > Chiloscyllium punctatum. The sequence goes on along the minus strand of NC_092754.1, from coordinate 4,167,925 downwards.
GATGTCACCTAGACAGGGGACGAAACATTTGCAAGACAAATTCCCAGCTCGGCGAACACAACCACAACAACGAGCACCCAAGCTACAAATCTTCTCCCAAACTTTGCACGTGAGTTATTCAATTGGAAACAACAGCAATTTACTGGTGGGGGGTTAATAGAAAAAAAGCACCAGGGATTTGGCAATGGGGGAGAACCCAGTTCAGTTATGTCTAAGAGCAGTTCTGGATACAGTATTTATGAAAGGAAAAATAGCTGTGCTTTTTGGGGCTTTAGTAGCACAATGGTAGTGTCCCTACCTCTAAATCATCAGTGGTGTGATGGGCAGTGCTGCCAGGGGACTTGGATTAACTGCAGAGTTGGGCTGAGAGGCGGCAAATGGAGTTTAATGCAGATAAATGTGAGGTGATTCACTTTGGGAAGAATAACAACAGGAAGGCCGAATATTGGGTCAATGGAAAGATTCTTGGTAGTGTGGATGTGCAGAGGGATCTTACGGATCTATGTACATTGATCCCGGAAAATTGCCACCTAGGCTGATAGTGCTGTTAAGGCATCCGATGTGTTAGGTTTTATTGGTAGAGGGATTGTGATCTGGTGATATCATGCTGCAACTGTACAAAATGCTAGTGCGATCTCACTTGGAATATTGTGTACAGTTCTGGTTGCCCCATTACAAGAAGGAAGTGGAAGCATTGGAAAAGGTGCAGAAGAAATTTATCAGAATGTTGCCTGGAGTGGAGGTCTTATGAGAAAAGGCTGTGAGCTTTGGGTCTGTTCTCATTGGAAAGAAGAAGACTAAGAGGGGACAAGTACAGTTCCATCATATAGTAACGGTCTTATTTTAAAATAAGGTTCATTTTGGAATCACCATGTTGAGCCACTTTGCACAAGTCTATAAAGGTCGTGCGTGACATTGTATGACACATCAGTGTCTATCTGCCTTTAGGTTGACCTGATCTCCTCCTCTTACACTTCTCAACCCAATAGTAATGACTCACCAATCATCAAATCTGAAACAACCCATAATGTGTAGGTTAATTCACCAGAATCAGTTTCTGATTTCATTAATTCAAAAATTCCACCAACATTGCAACATTGCTCTCTCACTCACTCTTTCGCATTCCTTGGGACTGAATTCAAACAGGAAGACTTCCTGAGGAAACTGGGAATTTAGCCCAGTTCTCCCTAAGACCAAAAAGGACCCTTGTTTGTTGAGAGCAGGAATGGATCCTGTAGTCAGCTTCTTGAGAATCCTCCAGCCCTCACCTGAGGCCAAATAAAAGAAAAGGCAATTGATCCCAGAAGTACTGAAACTACAGCTTTGTGCCCACAGGTTTAAAGAAGTTACCGCCAGAGTGTTACACAAACTCACACACTCGTACCAAATCAACAGCTTTTCAGCCCAAAAACCACATCTCCTTTTCAAAGTTTTGCCAATGTCATTTCATTTTCTATAAACTCTTGCAGAATACAGAGATTGTTACTGAGAATTTATTTCTCACTTCAACTCAAAGCTGTATTGTGAAGTTCTTGACCTTTGTCAGTATACAAAGTGAAAACAGAAACTTGACTCCACATTGGAAACCCCCTAACCAAATTAATCATAAGACAGTTCTCTGTGACAGCGGCTAAGTACTGCTTTCTGAACTGTGTCAGTTCACTTCCACTCAGGCAAGTTGAACATTCTCACTCTCTGACTTTATGACTGCACTTCTTTTAAAGATATAAAGGAAACTTTTGTGTGCAACTGTTTTGAAGTCTGTTTTGCCAAAATTGCCTCTCATTTCTAAACTGAACAGAAAAGTAAGATGGTTACCACAGATACTGGTTAAACCTGCTTTAGAGACTTTTTGATATCCAGCTTGTATTCTATTTCTGAATGGTTGGTTAGCTCAGTTGGCTGGGTGACTTGCTTGAGTTTTAGAGTGACACAAGCCTATTATCAGTTCAATCCGTGTACTGGATGAGATCATCATGAAGGTCCTGCTTTCTCAGTCTTGTCCTTTGTCTGAAGCACAATGACCTTCAGGTTAAACTCATCAGCTCTCTCTCCCTTGTTCCACCCCCCCCCCCCCCCCCGCCACTTTTTCTCTCTCACGAGAGTGTGGGTCCATTGTGACTTATTTTTAAAGTTTATCTCTGAAATCTGTCAGTGACCCTTGTGTTTACAAAGAAACCAGTTTAAAAACCCAATGGACAAAACTCACTGTTAATACAGAACAAATGATAACTTTTTTTTTATTTCAAAAATATACTTTATTCATAAAATGATTTGATGGTCTGTACATTTGATCAAGCCATACATATGTCCACATTTACAAACACAGATTCGAATTTATCCTTGTCATATACAGGCCTGTGCATTTTTCAGTCTTGTACATATATTTGGCTGAGGCATCAGCAGAGCCCAAAAAAACATCCGCATGGGCCGCCTGTTCTTCTTTAGGCAGGCCGATCTTACACGGTGGTCTTTCCCCACCGCGCCTTGGCGGCAGCTGCCCCAACCTTCAGCGCGTCCCTCAACACGTAGTCTTGGACCTTGGAATGTGCCAGTCTGCAACACTCGGTCGGGGTCAACTCCTTCAGCTGGAAGATCAACAGGTTTCGGACCGCCCAGAGAGCGTCCTTCACCGAGTTGATGATCCTCCAGGCGCAGTTAATGTTCGTCTCGGTGTGAGTCCCGGGAAACAGGCCGTAGAGCACGGAGTCCCGCGTCACGGCGCTGCTCGGGACGAACCTCGACAAACACCACTGCATTCCTCTCCAGACTTCCTCTGCATAGGCACATTCCAGAAGGAGGTGTGTGACAGTCTCGTCCCCCCCGCAGCCACTTCGAGGGCAGCGTGCGGTGCGGCAGAGAGTCCGGGCGTGCATAAAGGATCTCACAGGCAGAGCCCTTCTCACCACCAGCCAAGCCACGTCTTGGTGCTTGTTGGAAAGTTCTGGCGATGAGGCATTCTGCTAAATGGCTTTGACATTCTGCTCAGGGAACCGCTCGAAAGGATCCGCCCTCTCCTTTTCCCGAAGGGTCTCAAGGACGCTACGTGCTGACCACTTCCTGATGGACTTGTGGCCAAAGGTGTTTTTCCTCATAAATTTCTCCACGAAGGACAGGTGATACGGAACGGTCCAACTACTTGGTACAGAACAAATGATATCACCATTTTCATACAAACTGACCTTTGTAAAATGAAGTAGTACAGTCAGTATCTGATATATTACATACTCTTGTGGAACCTCCTATTCATTGGAGTTAAAGTAAATGAGATTATGAACATTAAGCAAAACTAAAATTTGCATAAATTATGTTTCTGGATGTGTTTTACAGCTGTGAACAAAGATCTGACCAATTAGTTGCAGATCACTTTGCATAGCAAACGTTTAGTGATTCAATGACAGTATATTTGCATTCAGAGCACAGACATTGTTACAAGAAAATCACCCCCGCCTTATTAATTCCCCATCTCAGGTACGTCATGGGGTTTTGTGATTTGTAGGCCCAGTTTCTTCACAAGGTGTCACCCCAGACTCTCCCACGCATCTCCCTGTCCTCCAGTCCAGCCCCACACTGAGTGGGAGGCCTGCGAGAATCGTTCCTCCCACATCATTGGAAAATAATTCATCACTTGAATGGGGAATTCCAGGCAGAGCGACAAGCTAAACATATTTTGAAATAACACCAGGTGAAGCAATAGAAAGATGCTTAGGGCATGTTGTCCAGGGAGAACTAAAAGAAATGGGAATAAAAACGTATTAAAACCCCACTGAGCAGAACCAGATGCAGTTTTGGGTTTCACACCAATTAGATCCTTATCTCCAGCTGAGCAGGATGGAGTTACATGAAGACTGATATCTCACATTAGAGGGCAGGAATATCAGAAAATGTGACTTTTGAGGACAACTTCTTGATCAATTGTACAGCACATTCCTGGTTTGGGGAGAATGGCAGTGACCATCCAACTGCAATGGTTAAATCACAGACATCGGGGATGGGAATACAATTTCTCCTCTTTCAGACCACTTTTCCACTCCAGAGTTGTGGGTGCTGAGGTGGCTAAACAGTAAAATACTGGATCTACACCTGTCACAAATGCTTGAAATGATTGGCACCTTCCTGGTTGCTGCTTCTCCAGTTTCAGCAATCAAGAGCATGAAGTTCCCATAGGACAGTGGGGATATTGCATTTTGCCCAGAGTACTTGGAGGACAGAAAGGCTAACACACCCCAGAATATCTTCATAAACAGAAAGTCGAAAGTTTGTTTTCTTCTCTTGCCCTTTTTCCTAAATTATTCAAGTTTGTTAATTGACACAAACAGATGAAAATAAATCTCTGGATAGAAAAGATGTAAAGAGTCTATGAGGAAACCGTTGTTACAGCATATCCAATATTACTGAACCTTGACTGGCTTTGGAAGATATTTGCTCAATCTTGGAGGTTCAATAGTTCAAACACAATTCAAAACTAACTGTCATCAATTTGAATATTCTGAGAGCACTGTTTCAATTCACTGTTGTGCCCTTGTTAGATTCAGGCACTTGGACATCAATTCAAAAAGATTCCATGAAATCCCACTTGTTGCTAACAAGCAGCACCCATCTGTCATGGGAGATTATAGACCGTGCCTCGGGTATATATCACTTCTCTATTGTGGGTGTAGAGGACGATCCATAAGAGGATGACACTCCCACAGCTGGGACAGACAAACAGAGACTACCACAATGAATGCTTTTGTTTTCTTCTGCCTGAAGGATTAAGATTAGATTACTTACAGCGTGGAAACAGGTCCTTCGGCCCAACAAGTCCACACCGAAGCGCAACCCTCCCAGACCCATTTCCCTACATTTACCCCTGCACCTAACACTACAGGCAATTTAAGCATGGCCAATTCACCTGACCTGCACATTTTTGGACTGTGGGAGGAAACTGGAGCACCCAGAGGAAACCCACGCAGACACGGGGGGGAATGTGCAAACTCCACACAGACAGTCGCCTGAGGCAGGAATTGAACCTGGGTCTCTGGCGCTGTGAGGCAGCAGTGCTAACCATTGTGTCACCGTGCCACTCAAATGAATCACAACATATAATTTACAAATCAAAGGAGAAACAGAAAATATTATAAAAGATTTAAGTGAATCATGTCTAAATATAAATTACTGTTCATTATAGAATATTGACTGAAATGAAGAACATTAATTTCCACTGATTCTAGAAAAATCCCCATCAATTTTGATGAAGACCCATATAGAGTCATACAGCACAGAAACAGACCCTTCAGTCAAATCTGTCCACACCAACCATGTTACCAAACTAAACTAGTCCCATCTACCTGCGTTTGGGCCATATACCCCAAACCTCTGATGAAGAGTCATCTAGATGCAAAACATTTGCTTGCTCTCTCTCTCCATGGATGCTGTCTGACCCACAGTGATCTCCAGCATTTGTTTTCTGTACAGATTCCAGCATCTGCAGTAATTTATCCCCCTAAACCCTAAACCATTTGTACTTATCCAAATGTCTTTTAAATGTTGTAACTGTACCTGGATCCACCACTTCCTCTGATAGTTCATTCCAGACACACATCACTGTTTAAAAAAAAGTTGTCTCTCGTGTCCTGTTTAATCTTTATCCTCTCACTTGAAAAGTATGCCTCCTACTTTTGATATCCGCCACACCCCACCACCTCCAGGGAAAAGACCCTTTGCTAGTCACGTTATCTATGCCCTCATGATTTTCTAAACCTCTGTAAGGTCATCCCTCAACCTCCTACAATCCAGTGAAAGAAGTCCCAGCCATTTCTATAACTCGAACCCTCCATCTGCTGGCAATATCCTGCTAAATCTTTTCTGAACTCTTTCCAATTTAATAAATCCTATAGCAGGGCAACCACACTGGAGACTGATAGCTCACAATGTCCAAGGAGAGTTGGCAAATTGGATCCAGAATTGGTCGAGTGGCAGGAAGCAGGGGTTAATGGTTGGGGATATTTTTGTGACTGGAAGCCTTTTGTCTAGTGGTGTTCCACGGGAATCAGTGTTGAGGCAGTTGCTGTTTACAATATATATATAAATGATTTAGATTTGAATGTAGAAGGGTTGATTAGTTTGTGGACAATATGAATATTGGGTAGTGGCAAATAGTGAGGAGGGTAGCCTTTGATTACGGGAGGATATAGTTGCGCTGGTCAGATGGACTGATTAGTGACAAATTCAATTCAATCTAGATAAATGTGAAGTGATGCACTTGGGCAAGACAAACATGCAAGGGAATATATGATGAACAGTAGGATGCTGGGAAGCACCAAGAATCAGAGGAAGCTTCAGAGTCAAAAAGTGTGGTGCTGGAAAAGCACAGCTGGTCAGGCAGCATCTGAGGAGCAGGAGAGTCAATGTTTTGAGCAAAAGCTCTTCTTCAGGAATGTCAGAAGACCTTATGCTCTTCAGAATCTGCTGTCTGACCGGCTGTGCTTTTCTAGCACCATGCTTTTTGACTCTGATCGCCAGTCTTCACTTTCTCCTTTCAGAGGGAGCTTGGTGTGCACCAGTCTCTTAAAGGAGTGAAACAGGTAGATAAAGTGGTTAAGAAGACATGGGATAGTTCGCTTTATTAGCTGAGGTACAGAATTTAAAAGCAGGGGGGTAATGATGAAATTGTATTAAATGTCCATTTGGCCACAGCTACACTGTTATGAGCTATTCTGGAATCCACATTTTATGTGAGGGATATGATAACATTGGAGAAAAAATTCAACAAGTTGTTGCCGGGCTGGAAAGTTTCAGTTGTGGAGAGAGATTGGATAGGATTTTTTTTTGCCTTGCAACAGAAGACATTGAGGAGGGAGGGGACATAATTGAGATATATCAAATTATGGGGCACATAGAAAGGGTAGACATAGAGACCTTTCCCCTTTGGTGGAGGGATCTGTGGAAGGGGGCGCAGCTTTAAGGTAAAGGGCAGAAGATTTACAGGGGATGTGAGGAAAGGTGTTTCTCTCCAGATGATGATGGAAATCTGAAACACAATGCCTATAAGGGTGTGGAGGCTGAAACTCTCACAACACCTAAGAACTGTTTAGATGAGCACTTGCAATGCCAAGGCTATAGAACAGGTTCTGGAAAATGGGATTAAAATTGTTACGTGGTTGTTTTTGACTGTCGTCCTGAGCAGAAGGGTTTTTTCTATGCTGTAAGACCTCTTCAACTCTATGACTGTAATTTCAGTCACTTTCAATGTATTTTCTTGCAGAAGATTAGGACTTCCTTACAAAACAAAAGATACAAAAATGGTAAATACATCCAAAAACTAATTTTATTAATTTATTGACTCCCATGGTGCAGTTTCTGGGCAATGCAGATTAATGATGAGTCAGAATGAATGTCAGGGTCAGGTACGAGGAGAGACTGGAGATAGGCTGGATTGACAGCACAGAAAGCCAACTAGTACACGATAACTTTAGGAGAAATATCATGAAATTCCTCTTCGCACTGTGTACAAATCATGGGACAATTACTGAAATAGAACAAGAGAATAAAACTCCAAAATGTTTTACATCATTCTTGCAAACCCATTTCCTTGATTCAGATCTCAGTCATCTGTTCCAAAGGCTCTTTATGTAAAATCTTGATCTGGTAACATTCAAAGTGCCTTGGGATGTTTCATTACCTTTAAGGCATTATATAAATGCAAGTTGTTATTAAATCATTTAAGGAATAATATTATACACTTGGAGGAAGTTAAGAACAAGCAGCAAGAATCATCTGATCATCAGAACTGGCAGACTAATATGGCAATGCATGATGGGATTGGTATGCATCATAACCCCTTGGGAATCAAACATCTGTGTTTAAGTAAACAGGGCTGGCTGCACTGCTATTCCAGCAGGATTGAGCAAGAATTAAAAAGTACAGATTGCAACATAAACTGTCCAAGTATGTATTCAGGCTGATTCGGGGGGGTCAAAGGCTGCAGTGAATGAACTTAGTTCATTTTTACAAGGGCCTGGATTATCAGAGCACTCAGCTCAATGCTATGCAAGAGACAACTGTGTTCCTGTTCAAAATCCAGGAACTCAGTTTAAACAATACTGTGTATGAATCTACACCTCAAGTTCTGCAGCAGTTCCAAAAACAGCTTATCTCATCACACCTTCTCCAGGGTAATTAAGGATGGGCAATAAACGCTGCCTCACTAGCAATTCACACAACCACTGAACAAATAAAAAAACACTACTCTCCACAGCAAATACTGTAGGAAATGTATTATCTTGTGAACAAATTATGGTGCGTCAATTGACCTTGAAAGAAGAAACTGGTGAAGGCTGCATTTTGAATTTTGCTGAAAACAAACAAGTACAGATGCTGGAAATCTAAAACAAAAACAGAAATCGCTAGAGAAACTCAGCATATCTGGCAGCATCTGTGGAGAGACAGCAGAGTTTCTTTCGCAATTTATATTGTTGTTTTAAATCTTGCTCCAGAAAAGTTAGTAATTTGTTGCATCAGGAAACCAGCTAACAAAAAAAAGTTCAACCTGATAATTATTCTGAAGTCACATGACATGAGGTTATAGTCCAACAGGTTTGTTTGAAATCACAAACATTCAAAGTGCTGCTCCAATAGCTTGTGATTTCAAATAAACCTGTTGGACTATAACCTGGTGTGGTGTGACTTCTGACTTTGTCCATCCTAGTCCAACACTGACATCTCCACATCACAGATACATTATTAAGCAATCTAAGAAAAGACCAAATTCTGTCCTGATGGCTCCTCCACATCAAATTTAAGTACCAAACACTGTTTATTATGGAACTTCTTTTCACATTGGTTGACATGTACTCTGCGGTTAAAACTTGTAATACTTTGTAGAAGTACATTTGATCTTGTAAGAGAACACTGTTTGAGCTTACCAGGATCTCATTTTTCTTTCCCAACACAACTCTTAAGAGCCATACATCAGACTCTTCGGTCCCACCAGTCCATGCCAGCCATGTTCTCAAACTAAGAGTCCCACCTGCCTGCACTTCGCCCATATCCCTCTAAATCTTTCCAATTCATGAGTTTATCCAAATGTGTTTTAACCATTCTAACTGTACCTGTATCCACCAGTTTCTCCGGCAGTTTGTTTCATATATGAACCATTTGCTGTGTCAAAAAATGTTGCCCCTCCTCCCTAGTTTGAATTCTCTCACCTGAGGGAAAAGACCCTGGTCATTCACCTTATCTATGCTCCTCATGATTTAACACATTTTAATAAGGTCACCCCTCACTCCACCATTGCAAATGAGAAAGTAATACATTGAAATGTCAATCTCTCCTAACAAAAACAGAAGTCCTGGAGAAACTCAGCAGGTCTGGCAGCATCCATGGAGAGAAACAGAAGATAACATTTTGAGTCCAGTATGACCCCTTTTCAGAATGGAATTGTTCACACTGTGCCTGATATGCTGTTCATGCAAGTAGGTTTGGAACTGGCTTCAGTAGGCCAATTTCTCCAATTTAAACCAGTTCATCCACCCCACTCCCAAATGCACATGCTCCTCCAAAGTTAACAATTACCTTTTAGGCAGAGACTGACACTTAGCTAAGTAGGATGTCCCCAAGAAAAAAAACACTTGCATTCATATTCATGACCTCATTGCTGAAAAAGTAGCTTTGAAATGTTGTCACTGTTATAAGGCAGAAAGTGGGACATTGCTAAAGGCAAGCTTCTACAATTTGAAATCTGTTAATTTTCCAATGTTGATTCAGCGATAAGTGTTGACCAGGACACGAGGCAGAACCTCTGAACTCCTCTTCAAAATGGTGATGGGACTTTTTACATCTATCAAAGGACAAAAGGTGCCTTGATGTATCTCATTCAATAATGAGATACAGCATAACCTCTGTACTGCATGGCAGGTTCAGCCTGAAGTTTTACAAAAATTTACTTTCATATAGAGATGAGAACTGAACCATGTTTGACGTGACAGAAGGTGTGCATTCTGCACCAGGCAAATGGAAACTTTACCTGAAATTCTACTGCTTTGTCAGCAGTTTGAGGTTGAGTTGCCAGATGTGACAGAGCCAGGATTACCAAACAACCCCACAAACCCACTCATGTCATGTCACAGATACAGTAAACAATGCAGTAAAATCACTGGACACAAAGTTAGGGAACAAACAATAAAAGCAGCGAAAAATGGCATGTGTGGCCAACAGTTCTGTGCCATAGTCAGATGACAAATATTCCATACCCTCACAATGGATGTACCTACTGAAAAGGATAATCGGATTGGTGGCTCCCAAAGTTGAATGCCACCGATCCTTTGAAGGATAGACTGATTGCTGGGAAGTAGGGCTATTCCAAGGCCCAATCAGATCTCTTGAAATGCAATTCCCAAGCAGATCCTATCTTTTAAAAAGAAAATAAGTCCGTGGAAGTAAAATAATTATTTAATGTTTTTCTCATAAACTATGTTCAAATATGAAATAGTCCCAAATGCAAGCTGTAAATATGTGGTATTTTTACACAAAATAACTATTCATTTGGAAGTTACATTTCCCTTGGAATTTTAATTTGTTTGAAGTTTCAGTCAACAAGTTACCAAGACTTTATTTCTGGTCCAGCTTGAATTCCTGAGCTCAAATAAACTGTTATGTTGGTTCGATACGTTTGGATAGAGCTGTATGTTTGCAAAAGTGAACAGTCAACAGAAAGAAGTTTCCTTTAAATAACATTGTCACGGTGTTTCCCATGGGCAATAACTGTTGAAATGTAGATAAACGCAACAGTCAAGTTATACAGAGTACAGTCACAAAAATATAAATCGAATGATCCAATTAATTTGTTCACATGACATTGATGGGAAATTGAACGTACAAGTCTCTGACTCTGAACTTCAGAAGTGAGTCTTACTTACATTTCTGTTCAGCTGGGATGTAATCTGTCACAAGATGATTTTAAAAAACCAGACTATGTTCATTTCTCAACCTGTACTAAGAAGAAGAAAGAGGAAATACTTTTGCAAACCCCAATTCTTGTCAAGCACTTGAGATCCTGACAACACAATTCTAGATACTTCACAGGAATTAGACAAGCGAATTCATTTAAATCGACAGAACAATACTGGATATCAGTCACCTCCTGACAATAAGATGGGGATGTTGAGAGGAGAGGAACATGTCAGAACATTACAGGGATAAGCTTGTCAGACTTGGAGGACATTATTTCAATGATTGAGCTTGTGAGGGCGGTATTGGTCACAAACAGTCACTCTCCCGTTTCAGCCTCCATTAAAACTGGAAGTGAGAAGATTGGATGTGAGTTGGGGTTCAGGTTTGACAATTTAAAATGTTGCCATCTTTCCATCCACCACTCTGTCTTTGGGTTAAGATTCTTCTCAAAGGCTCCACTTTATACTTTCACTTAAATTACATCAGTATTGATTTCTCGTTTAGCTACATTTAGTTTCACTTTTTTCTTTTAAATTTATTCCTGTCACAAAAGTTTAAAAGCCTACAATGCAAATCATTATAATCTCATTTCCAAATTACAGGTGCAACTCAGTTGAAGAGAACAGACACTGAATAACAGAGTTCTGGTTATGGACAGCTTGAAAGCCAAAGAAAGAAAGAAGTTTGGAATCTTGCATGGCTGTTTGATGTAATCCTGTTTAATGTCAACCTTAACAGGGAGGAGTGGAGCTAGACCTGGGGACATTTATCCAAATGGAGCAGAATTTTTAATTTAATTGAATGATAATACTTGCACAAAAATTGTTATTTCCTGAAAAAACATTAATTCTGTATGGACTTTAATGAATATGCTCAAATGTTTATAAATATGATGGCTGCTGATTGGTCAAACGTTGGGTATTAATGAGTAATGTAAAATCAAACTTTAGCCACTTATGTCATTGTCATAGAATGAAGAAGAGACAGATTGAAATTTTGTTCCTCATTTTAACTTTCTTTCTGCCTTTCCAAAACCATTAATTGTCAGCATTTTTTCATTTCATGAATTGCTGCAGTCATTTCCTCCTCCAAAGTCAACACTGCCAAAATATTAGATTAGATTAGATTAGATTCCCTACAGTGTGGAAACAGGCCCTTCGGCCCAACAAGTCCACACCGACCCTCCAAAGAGCAACCCACCCAGACCCATTCCCCTACACCTAATACTACGGGCAATTTAGCATAGCCAATTCACCTAACCTGCACATCTTTGGACTGAGAGAGGAAATCGGAGCACCCAGAGGAATCCTACACAGACACAGGGAGAATGTGCAAACGCCATACAGACAGTTTCCCAAAACAGGAATTGAACCCAGGCCCTGGCGCTGTGAGGCAGCAGTGCTAACCACTGAGCCACCATGCTGCCCTTTTGGATTTCTTTGATATTTATGTAGATTTATGTAGATTAGTTAGTTTTGTTAGCATTTCTTCTGGGTCACTTTATTTTCTCCCTCGTTACTGAAGATTTATAAATAGGTAATGTGAATGGAAGAAATAAAGTAAGAAACAAAGACGATAAAATCTATAAAGAAATCGATAAAGAAATCGCTTCATGGGGACAGGGCCTGGGAAATGAATATTCAAGGCTACACGTGTTATCGTAAGGATAGACTGACGGGCAGAGGGGGTGGGGTGGCCTTGTTGGTAAGGGAGGATATTCAGTCCCTTGCGCGGGCGGACCTAGAGTCAGGGGATGTAGAGTCAGTGTGGATAGAGCTTCGAAACACTAAGGGTAAAAAGACCCTCATGGGAGTCATCTACAGGCCCCCAAACAGTAGTCTGGATGTTGGAGGTAAGTTGAATCAGGAGCTGAAATTGGCTTGTCGCAAAGATGTTACTACAGTTGTTATGGGGGATTTTAACATGCAGGTAGACTGGGAGAATCAGGATGGTATCGGGCCTCAAGAAAGAGACTTTGTGGAGTGCCTCAGAGATGGATTTTTAGAGCAGCTGGTGCTGGAGCCGACCAGGGATAAGGCGATTCTGGATCTGGTATTGTGTAACGAACCAGAATTGGTCAGTGACCTCGAAGTGAAGGAGCCATTGGGAAGTAGTGACCATAATACAATAAGCTTCAATCTGCAATTTGAGAGGGAGTGGGTACAATCTGAAGTGACAATATTTCAGTTGAATAAAGGGAAATATGGAGCTATGAGGGAGCAACTGGCCAAAGTTCAATGGTTCAATACCTTAACAGGGAAGACCGTGGAGGAACAATGGCGGATATTTCTGTGTATAATGCAGAAGATGCAGGATCAGTTCATTCCTAAAAGGAAGAAAGATCCCAGGAGGAGACATGGGCGGCCGTGGCTGACAAGGGAAGTAAAGAAACATATAAGGTTAAAAGAGAAAAAGTATAACTTAGCGAAGATAAGCGGGAAAACGGAGGACTGGGAAGCTTTTAAAGAACAACAGAGGATTAGTAAGAAGGAAATACGCAGAGAAAAAATGAGGTACGAAGGTAAACTGGCCAAGAATATAAAGGAGGATAGTAAAAGCTTTTTTAGGTATGTCCAAGGCAAAAAAATGGTTAGGACAAAAATTGGGCCCTTGAAGACAGAAGCAGGGGAATATATTACTGGGAACGAAGAAATGGCAGAGGAATTAAATGGGTACTTCAGATCTGTGTTCACTGGGGAAGACACAAGCAATCTCCCTGAGGTAACAGTGGCTGAATGACCTGAACTTAAGGGAATTTCTATTTGCCAGGATTTGGTGTTGGAGAGACTGTTAGGTCTGAAGGTTGATAAGTCTCCGGGACCTGATGGCCTGCATCCCAGGGAACTGAAGGAGGTGGCTCGGGAAATCGTGGATGCGCTGGTGATTATTTTCCAGAGTTCAATAGAATCGGGGTTGGTTCCTGAGGATTGGAGGGCGGCTAATGTTGTGCCACTTTTTAAGAAGGGTGGGCGGGAGAAAGCAGGAAATTATACACCAGTTAGTCTGACCTCAGTGGTGGGAAAGATGCTGGAGTCTATTATAAAGGATGAAATTACGGCACATCTGGATAATAGTAACAGGATAGGACAGAGTCAGCATGGATTTATGAAGGGGAAATCATGCTTGACTAATCTTCTTGAATTTTTTGAGGATGTAACTCGGAAGATGGACGAGGGAGATCCAGTGGATGTAGTGTACCTGGACTTTCAGAAAGCTTTTGATAAAGTCCCACACAAGAGGTTAGTGAGTAAAATTAGGGCGCACGGGATTGGGGGCAAAGTACTAGATTGGATAGAGAATTGGTTGGCTAATAGGAAACAAAGGGTAGTGATTAACGGCTCCATTTCGAAATGGCAGGCAGTGACCAGTGGGGTACCGCAGGGATCCGTGCTGGGACCGCAGCTTTTTACAATATATGTAAATGATATAGAAGATGGTATCAGCAATAACATTAGCAAATTTGCTGATGACACAAAGCTAGGTGGTAGGGTGAAATGTGATGAGGATGTTAGGGGATTACAGGGTGACCTGGACAAGTTAGGTGAGTGAGCAGATGCATGGCAGATGCAGTTTAATGTGGATAAATGTCTGGTTATCCACTTTGGTGGCAAGAACAGGAAGGCAGATTACTACCTCAATGGTATCAAATTAGGAAAAGGGGCTGTTCAGAGAGATCTGGGTGTTCTTGTCCACCAGTCAATGAAGGCAAGCATGCAGGTACAGCAGGTCGTGAAGAAGTATAATAGCATGCTGGCCTTCATAACAAGAGGGATTGAGTATAGAAGCAAAGAGGTGCTTCTGCAGCTGTACAGGGCCCTGGTGAGACCACACCTGGAGTACTGTGTACAGTTCTGGTCTCCAAATTTGAGGAAAGACATTCTGGCTATTGAGGGAGTGCAGCGAAGGTTCACGAGGTCAATTCCTGGAATGGCAGGATTGCCTTACACGGAAAGACTGAAGCGACTGGGCTTGTATACCCTTGAGTTTAGAAGACTGAGAGGGGATCTGATTGAAACGTATAGGATTATGAAAGGACTGGACACTCTGGCAGGAGGGAACATATTTCCGTTGATGGGGGAGTGCCGAACCAGAGGACACAACTTAAAAATACGGGGTAGACCATTTAGGACAGAGATGAGGAGAAACTACTTCACCCAGAGAGTGGTGGCTGTGTGGAATGCTCTGCCCCAGAGGGCAGTGGAGGCCCAGTCTCTGGATTCGTTTAAGAAAGAATTGGATAGAGCTCTTAAAGATAGTGGAGTCAAGGGGTATGGAGATAAGGCTGGAACAGGATACTGATTAGGAATGATCAGCCATGATCATATTGAATGGCGGTGCAGGCTCGAAGGGCAGAATGGCCTACTCCTGCATCTATTGTCTATTGTCTATTGTCTATTGAAAGTAAGCCGCTAATTACAGTCAAAGCTCTAAAGATGACTTATTGGCTTCACTTGATGATTAGATGTCTATGAATTTATGAGATTGGAATGTTGAAAGTTTCAACTTTTACAAAATTTGTGGTTTCTGCTGCAAAGAAACAAAAATCCAAATCTAAAATAAATTTTGATTCACGTTTACTTTCTCTTTTCCTATTATAAATTTGGAATGAATGTTGGAAATCCCCAACCCAAAATTCTCATGATAGCAAATTCCTCTTTAACAGTGAAATGTAATCTTATGAAATCCAGTAAGCCCTCCAAACATTAAATTACAAACTTCATAAAACTTTAATTTTCAACATTCTAAACTCAGATTAATAGATACTTACAGCACAGAAATCTGCCCTGGCCAATAGATACCTGGACCACACTAAGCCTATTTGGCAGCTCTTGACCATAGTCATGGAAGCTATGTCAACATATTTAGTATATAAATAATGATTAAATATAACAGTTCAAGAAGGCAGGTCACCATCACTTTTTCAAGGGTAACTAGGGATGGGCAATAAATGCTGGCTAGCCAGTAAAGCCCATGTCCCATGATTAAATAAAAAA
Source organism: Chiloscyllium punctatum (assembly GCF_047496795.1). Lineage (NCBI taxonomy): Eukaryota > Metazoa > Chordata > Chondrichthyes > Orectolobiformes > Hemiscylliidae > Chiloscyllium > Chiloscyllium punctatum. Next base: position 4,151,999 of record NC_092754.1, on the reverse strand, counting down.
GAAACCTCATCTGGACCTGCAGATCTATCCACTTATAACCCTGCTTAAGCCTCTAGTATCTCCTCACTCACGATCCTAATTTCTTCCAATATTTCACGGTCCTTCGAGTCAGTTATGCATCCAAATGGCTAATTCTCCCTGTATTCTATGTGATCTAACCTTGCTCACCAGTCAATAATGAAAAACTTTGTCGAATGTCTTGCAGAAGTGCATACAGATCACATCCACCACTCTGTTCTCATGAATCCTCTTTGTTTTGAAGGGGGAGTTGACATGGAGCATGCTGACATGGGGCACACAAACACAAGATGGTCACTGAGTCATAAGTTGGTCACTTAGCACACAAGATGGCCGCTGAGCCATTACATGGAAAAGTACAGCGAAGCAAACACAGCTACTGCCTGAGGCCAACAGGATACCAGCTCAGTAGACACAAAACACAGTTTAAAGTGGGTGGGGGAGAGAATACACATCAGTAATGTCTACTGCCTGCCGAAGTGTCTGAGTCCAGCCACCACCTTTAATAGAAATGTTAACTACCTGAGACTGGTTGTATACAAGTATTAATATCTTAGATTTGCAGTAATGGAAAACAATCTTCCTTCTCAGGAAGAATGATCACGACCAATTATTGTGGTAATGGACTTCTGTGTAGCTGCTGAAACTGACAATGACTCTGTAATATTTTCTGTAAACAAACCATGCTGCACAAACGAAGACTTGATATCTGGACCATTATACTGTGAAATGTATACAATATTGTGATGTGCTCCGAGGGCGAGAGAAGGCTCGTCGCTGACAGCTGTGCTGCCGGATGTCTCTCTCTCCCCCACCATCATCTCAGGCTGACGTCATGAGGATCAGTAATTCCTTCTATGCCAGTCTGTATGACACGAAACCGACTGACAGCGCGGCCTCCCAGTCGTTCCTGTCCTCTATCACGGAGGTCTTAGACGACAGAACACGCGAGAGGCTGGACCAGCCGCTATCTCTGGACAAGCTGACCAAGGCCCTCAAGTCCTTCGAAAAGAATAAAACTCCCAGAAGCGACGGCTTACCGGTCGAGCTCTATTCTGCTCTGTGGGACTTGATTGGCCAGGACCTGCTGGAGATAAATGTCAGTATGCTTCAGGCAGGTACCATGAGTGAATCCATGAGGAATGGCATCATCACCCGCATCGACAAGCGGAAGGGGGAGAGGGAGGAACTCAAAAATTGGAGACCAATCTCACTGCTGAATGCGGATTACAAAATTCTGTCAAAGGTAATCGCCAACCGGGTCAGGTCTGCTCTGGGGTCGGTGATTCACCCCAACCAAACCTGTGCTGTGCCGAGCAGGAAGATCGCTGAGAGTCTCGCACTCCTCAGGGATACGATCGCCTACGTGCAGGACAGAGGGTTGGACACCTGCCAGATCAGCCTGGACCAGGAGAAAGCCTTTGACAGGATATCACACAGGTATATGAGAGATGTTCTCTCCAAAATGGGCTTTGGGGAGGGAATCTGCAATTGGATCAGACTGCTCTACACCAACATTGTCAGTGCAGTCTCAATCAATGGGTGGGAATCAGATAGCTTCCCAGTCAGATCTGGAGTCAGGCAGGGCTGCCCACTCTCTCCTGCCTTGTTTGTGTGCTGCATAGAGCCATTTGCCGAGTCCATCAGGAAGGATGCGAGCCTGAGAGCTGACTTTAACAGATAGCCCCAGGAAAGGTCTGACCAGTCCACTGACAAAGTGTGTCCCTTACCACATATTCCTGGACCTTGGAATACAGCAGTCTGAAAGAAGGATTATATCCAAAACGTTGACTGCTCCACCTCCTGATGCTGCCCGGCTTGCTCTGCTCTTCTGGTCCCCTGTTTGTCTACTTTGGATTCCAGCATCTGCAGTTTGTTTGTGTCTCACATTTGGTTGAGGGCAACAGTTTGCTCTGGAAGATCAATAAGTTTCAGACAGATGTAACAGTATTTTCACCAAGTTGAAGGTGCTCCAGGCATAGTTGTATGTTTGGCTCGGTCTGCATCCCAGGGATCAGCTTGTATTGCACAGGGTCCTGTGTCATCGAGCTGCTCGCGATGGGCTTCAACAAAAATCAATGCATCTCTCACCAAACCTTCTTTGCAAGACACATTCTAGAATCGGCTATGCTAAGGTTTCTTTACCACTGTAGCCATTTCAAGAGCAGAATGCAGTGACACACAAAGTCCAGTTGTGGATGAGAGATCTCACAGGTTTTGCCCTTCTCTCTACCAGTCACATTACATCTTGGTGCTTGTTGGTAACTTGTGGTGATGAGGCATTCTGCTCCAAGTCTGATCAAACGTTTCCTTTCTTCATAGGCTCAAAGTCTTTATGTGTTGAACACTGCCTGTTATGGTCCAACAAGTTTATTTGAAAGTACAAGCTTCTCCACAAATGGTAGAGGCACAGTATAGTCCAACAACATGAATGTTCCGTGGCAATATGGCTGGTCCCATCCTTCACAATCACAGGGACTGGTGGAGGTGTCAGCATGGAGTGCCACTTGGTATTTGTGCAGCAAAGGGGCTATACAGAGTTTGGTACAGCCATCAATCAAGTACAAATGTAACCATCGGGATGAGTGCAATATTGGGTATGTTCTTCCACCTGCTCTATGTGATGTCCTGCTGACTCAAAACATTTTGAGTTCTAGGCGAAGTTGAAGATAGCTTGGATGAATACTGCAATGCAGGTTCAGGGTATGGGCCAGACCTACATCACATGAAACAACGCCAAGAGCACCTCACACCTGATGACCAGGTTTTTACCTGCAATGGAGTCCCACGCGCACAATTTCTGCCTCAACCTGGCCATATGGTGGGTGGCATGGTGGCTCAGTGGTTAACACTGCTCCCTCACAGCAGGGTAAAAACAAGGGCTGCAGATGTTGGAAACCAGAGTCTAGATTAGATGGTGCTGGGAAAGCACAGCAGGTCAGTCAGCCTGTTGTGTTAGCAGATGTGTAGGTTAGCTGCATTAGTCAGGGGTAAATATTTGAGATTAGATTACTTACAGTGTGGAAACAGGCCCTTCGGCCCAACAAGTTCACACCGACCCTCCGAAGAGCAACCCACCCAGACCCATTCTCCTACATTTACCCCTTCACCAAACACTATGGACAATTTAGCACGGCCAATTCACCTAATCTGCACATTTGTGGACTGTGGGAGGAAACCGGAGCACCCAGAGGAAACCCACACAGACACGGGGAGAATGTGCAAACTCCACACAGAACCAACATCATCTATAAAATTCCATGCAAGGATTGCCACAAACACTACGTAGGACAAACAGGAAGAAAGTTAGCCACCAGGATACACGAACACCAGCTAGCCACAAAAAGACACGACCCTTTCTCCTTCATACCCCTACACACGGATAAAAAAACCCCACCATTTCGACTGGGACAACACATCTCTCCTGGGACAGGCTAAGCAAGAACATGGATTAGTGGTGCTGGAACAGCACAGCAGTTCAGGCAGCATCCAGCGAGCAGCGAAATCAACGTTTCGGGCAAAAGCCCTTCATCAGGAATAAAGGCAGTGAGCCTGCAGCATGGAGAGACAGGCTCACTGCCTTTATTCCTGATGAAGGGCTTTTGCCCGAAACGTTGATTTCGCTGCTCGCTGGATGCTGCCTGAACTGCTGTGCTCTTCCAGCACCACTAATCCAGTATTTGATTTTCAGCATCTGCAGTTATTGTTTTTACCTAAGCAAGAACATGCCAGAGAATTCCTAGAGGCCTGGCACTCTAACCACAACGCCATAAACAAACGCATTTGACCTAGATGCCATCTATCAACCCCTCGGTAAACGAACAAGAAATGACATCACCACAAACCCCAGGAACCCCATCCAGGAGAAATATATAAATAGAAAGCAGGAGACAACAGCTTCCCTTCACTTGGAGGTCTCCACTGATGCTTCAGCTAAAAATGTAATCATACAGACCTGTAAATAGGAATGATTACTCTGTTTTCGGTATGCAAACAAATGGAATGTTTACATATGTATGGCATGTCCAACTGTACAGACCATTAAAGTATTTTATGAATAAAGTATATTTTTAAATAAAAAACAGCTAGTTAATGAAACGTCTGGATATCAAACCTACAGCTCAGCGAGCAAACCTACACCCTAAACTGTGGGGATTCTTGATACGCTCCTCACAAACTGAAAGCCCAAAATTAGGAAGCCACAGAGTCTCAAACCCTCACTTGAGACTTGATTATTGTCGGGGATGGAAACTGATTAAAAGACACTGAACACGTTTAAGATTTTGTTTTAAACACCCATTTCACGTACCCCCTGCGCAACTGGGAGGCCGCAGGAACAGCAGCAATTTTCAATGGTTAATCTTTAATCTGCGGGGACAGGCGTGTCCTGTGACTTCAGGCGGAAATGAAAGTGAAAGATTCTTCCGATCCTAGACGTGGATCGAAGTCCATCGGTGGCGGATCTGGGGTGGTTTAAATCGCAGTTTGTTGAGGGGGTTCCCGGCCCCTCGGGGATTGTCCATGTCTCCGGTGAGTAACTGTGTGTGAACCCGGCTCCCGGAGCTCGAGCGGGATCATCCGGGGCCTTGGCGTTTGAGCGGGATCTTCAGCTTCAGGCCCGTCCGTCCTCACCAAATGGCGCAGGGCGAAGGAGACGGATAGTTTACTTTGTTTTTATATAGAGATGGAGGTGAGCGAGACAGAGGGAAATGCGGAGGAAACGTTATTATTTGATAAGGTAAAAACAATGACTGCAGATGCTGAAAATCAAATACTGGATTAGTGGTGCTGGAAGAGCACAGCAGTTCAGGCAGCATCCAACGAGCAGCGAAATCGACGTTTCGGGCAAAAGCCCTTCATCAGGAATAAAGGCAGTGAGCCTGAAGCGTGGAGAGATAAGCTAGAGGAGGGTGGGGGTGGGGAGAAAGTAGCATAGAGTACAATGGGTGAGTGGGGGAGGGGATGAAGGTGATAGGTCAAGGAGGAGAGGGTGGAGTGGATAGGTGGAAAAGAAGATAGGCAGGTAGGACAAGTCAAGGAGACAGTAACTGAGCTGAAAGTTTGAAACTAGGATGAGGTGGGGGAAGGGGAAATGAGGAAGCTGTTGAAGATCCGAGTTTAACAAACGGAACAAAACCAGAAAGTGTCTCTGCGGTTTCTGTGGAGAGAGAGAAAACGTATATGAACGTCTTTGGGTGCAGCTCTGAAGACTGCATATTGTTTGTCTTTTGTAAAGAAATAACCCAGATCTACATTGTAACCTCATTCTTGCACTTGTCAAACAGCTAATTTTCAGGAAACAAAGATGGGTAATCACACTCTGCAACATTACATTTTTACTTAACCATCTTTTGCTACTAATGTTATACACTAGAACATAATTATTTAAACAGAGTCCAAGTCCACACTTTTAAAGAGAAGTTTATTTCTGTTAAATATACTCCATAAAACCCACACTCCACTGATTACAAACACCTCATACTTATACACCAAATCTGACCCAATTAACACTTACTTAATATTTCCATTGCCTGATCTTTAACTGCATTAGGCCTCTGGCCTTCTTTCAGACCATTTAGATGATAACACTGTAGATCGCTAGCCTTGTGATCTTGAACAAAAACCAGAAATTACTGGAAAAACTCAGCAAGTCTGGCAGCAGTTTGGAGGAAGAGTCACCCCACCCAAACCGTTAAATCTGATTGCTCTCCATCGATGCTGAGCTTTTCCAGAAATTTCTGTATTTGTTTCTGATTTACAGCATCTGCAGTTGTTTTGGTTTTTATTTAGCCTTGTGACCTTATTGTGCGGTGACAGAGTCAGATTGAGTGTGATATAGTAGAGAGAAGACGGTGGCACCTAACCGTGGGATCATTAACTTTCTTCCTGCATTGCTGAGTATTTTATTTGTGCAGAGAAATGGCATACTATTTGGGTCGAAGCTTGGACGTGTCCTATTCAGTTATGGTCAGACACCATATTGTGAAGGCATGTTCCTGCACTAAATCATTTAAACTGGTGTATAGCTGGGTTTTAATTATGGCATCAATGTTGTGAATGCTGGAAGGCCCCAGCAATGGTAAGCATTTCCATCTCTGCTCCCACATGAATGCATGAGAGGGGTATTAGATGACCAGGATACATAGCGAATGAGGTGAGCAGTCACAATGAGATGAGTAAGCTATGATGGGATACCTGCCATGAAACTGTCTGAAAATACCACAGCCTACAAATGTGAAAAGTCAAACCTTTGTAACTCTTTGTGTTCAACAATCCTAGCTGTCAAGAGATGGTTCACATTCCAATCAGTGCAGAAAAGATGAACATACCAGCTGCAATCCCACTTGGAACCATACTGCTTGGTAGTCTCTTGGGATGGATATCAAGTTATTGTGAAGAAGATACAAAGTTTTATTCAGGTACTCAGTTTGGAAGCACATTGGACAGGCTTTTTGCTGGAGCTTTCCTTACACAATTGTATTTGCATATTTATGTTGAATAAAAGTAATTATTAATTTTTGTTTTAAATTCCTTCCCACTAACTTTCCAACTATCATAATACAGAGGACCTTGTAGAAATGTTGGTGCATACATTTAAAATTGTGACTGCTTTAATGGTAATCCTAAATCTGGATAAGTATGGATTGGAAAATGTGTGATCGACTTGCAACTGGTATAAGCATTAATCCTAATCCCTCTGGTTCACACAATCCTCCCTACTGAACACTAAAAGCATGTGTTCTTCATGATGACACTTCCCCTTACAAAAGGAAAGGTTAATGTGAACACTGAAATAGATCCCAACGTAAGGACAAAATTGATGGAGTTAACTAAAGAAACAAAGCTAAAAATCATCAGAGATAAGAACAACTGGATAAATTCCCGGGGCAACGAAGCAAAACATTACATAAAAACAAAACCGAGTTTTAATTTGATACAATGTTCTTTTCATTGATCTGCACACAAATAAAATGAACAATAAGGAGTAGATAGATAATTTTAAAACTGACTTGTACCTAAAGGAATAGAAGTAAGAGGTGGCCCAGCTGGTTGACAACCAACAAGAAAATGCATTCAGCATGATCAAGATAACATTTCAGGCTTGGGCTGATAAATGGTAGGTAATATTTAAGAAACACTAATTATGATCTCCAACAAGGAGGAATTCCTTGATGTTTGACAGGATTACTGTTGCTAAATTCCCCACAATCAACACCTTGATGATTACCATTAATCAGAAATTCAACTGGACCAGTCACTTAAATACTGTGGCTACAAGAATAGGTCAGGGTGGGAACTCAGCAAGTAACTCAGTGCTTGACTCACGAACTAGGACAAGGTAACCCATTTGATCAGCAATCCATCCACTACCTTCAGCCAAAGTTCTTAAGCTGTGCAGCTGCTCAGATGTTCCTTACGCACCATTCGGAAGTTGCCGCCACAGATGGACCTTGGAGATTTGCTCACTGAGAAAGCATTAGAGGGAATGTTACCTTCAGCATTCACTTCATATTGGCAGGAATGTGTACATCTACAAAGTGCAATACAGCAATCCACTTAGGTTTGGAATGTTCTGTTTAAGAAGCTTATGATCTCAGTTATCGAGAGGAACAAAGGACAGATGATGTATGGAAATACCATCATATGCAGGTTATCCTCACCACTGTCACTTGGAACCTTATCATCATTCTTTCGTTGACTTGGAGACAAAATTCTCCATTTTCTTAAAGTTGTCAAGAGAGCATTCCGTTAGAAATCCATGAAAATAATGCTGCAGAACTTTCTCAGCAAGACATTTTGTGGCTTGCCTTGTTAGTTGGAGATTTTTGCTTGCCCTTCATTTTTAAAATGATTGGTTCAAAAAAAATGAAGGAATTATGAACTGATAACAGTGCAGCAAGGTTGATGGGACTCCTGGGGTCTTGATGAACATTAAGATCAACACTCTATTCATCTTGCTTTCTCTATCCTATCGATGAAGGAAATAATGTAGAAAAAAAAATTGAATTGTTCATTCGGTGTAGATAAAAAGAATAGAGAATGAAAGAGATTAAAGGACAGTTAAGGGTTTTCTAATTCTGAAAGCCTCAGTCGAAGAACAAGCTATCGCCCACAACAAGATGGTAATGTTCCAGTTGGTCCCTGTTAGTTTAATTGTTAAAGTACTCCGTTTGTTACCTGCAATTTTAGTGCAGTTGACAAAAGTGATTAGTAATTTATAAATGATTCAATTGTCATACCTAACTGGGGTAGTGTACTGGAAATCAAGAGCTCCTATTCCTATAGCCATCATAAAATGTTAAAGATTTTAATCAACGTTCACAAAATTCTGCAAATTAATTGTCTTTTTAGAGTAGGTCAACACTGTTCAGGTTTCTGTCCTTAACAATAATTACTATTTATTGAAAATAAATAGATTATAGCTCTACAACTAAATAATGAACTGTGGGCATATAACTCTACTGGTGAAAACTATTCCCTTTATAACATTCCCCATACATGCAGACAAACACAAAAATAATATGTTGGTGTATGGATGGAGTGAAATACCAGAAAGGCAATACAATGGTCCTGGGCCATAGGGATCACCGAGATCATCCTTTTTGATTTGTCAGAACTTATTGCTCCTCGTTCTTGCTTCTCCTGATGCTTGCATTTACTTGGACAAGGCACAGGATGTTCTGAAATTATAACATTTCTGACTCATTTGTTAAAAGCCCTGGTTTACCATAACTGGTAAATAGAAAATGACCTGGATTTCTGCAAGCTGTAGGTGGATTTATTGCAGACCCCTTCCAGAGGTCCAAAGCGTTATGGTTGTATCATTCACACCCATCACTACCTGGATCCAATGACGTTGTCGTCAGGCAGAAGATCTCTGCCATCAACAACTGGTCACCAGCCCACAGACCAATCAGACTACTTGCTAACAGCTAAATCTCACTTTGTACACAATACCTGGTGTCAGTTTGTCTGCAAAAATCTTTCCCCAGTGGTTGAACAAATAATTGTATAAACAGAACTTAAAATAATTGCAAATAGCTTGCTTTGAAAAACAATCCTTTGTCTCTAAAATCCCATTTCAGTCCACAATCAGAAATACAGAGAAATGGAAAAATTGTCTTTACACAGTATGTTTTAGTTTGAACAAGACCTTAACATGGTCATCCAGACTTACAGATGCTAAATTAAGTTTATTTAAAGGACAAGGTGTTCTTATCAATACAAGACAGATTTCTACAAGTTTAGCCCTGTTATAAGGACAAAATGTGTATTCCTCTTGCATTCTTCTTTGATAGCAATTCTCCAATGATACTATCTCAAAAGTTTACAGTGACTGGCTAACAAGGAAAATTCTTGAGACCTGTTTTTAATCCCAAAAGAATCATCACAAATTGGTCTGATTCGAATTTGATAAATGGTCAGCATTATTACTAAATTAATCCGTATGGATTATCCCAGGCAAGAATACCATGCAATTCCTATCTGATTTTCTACTAACTTGTAAGTTCTTTATAAGACCATATAGTTCTGGCCAAGGCTAATCAAGGTCAGGGGTGATTTGTTGTTTGCACGTTTCATCTGATTGGAAGGAATGTACAGCAGACAGAAACTATTATGGCTAATTGATGACATTAAAACAAACTTATGGGATTTTGAATATTCTTTGAATACAATGATTAGTTATTGTTTCTTAAAGCATAACTCAGTTGATCCTTACTACTTCATCATTTGCTTTTGACTAATTACTAATACTATAATTCCTCATTAGTATATTTTAAGTAATTACATAGAGTCATAGAGATGTACAGCATGGAAACAGACCCTTCGGTCGAATCCATCCATCCCGACCTGATATCCCAACCCAATCTAGTCCCACCTGTCAGCACCCGGTCCATATCCCTCCAAACTCTTCCTATTCATTTACCCATCCAAATGCCTTTCAAATGTTGAAATTGTACCAGCTTCCACCACTTCCTCTGGCAGCTCATTCCATACACGTACCACCCTCTGCATGGAAAAAGTTGCCCTTTGAGTCTCTTTTATGTCTTTCCCCTCTCACCCTAAACCTATGCCCTCTAGTTCTGGACTCCCCAACCCCAGAGAAAAGACTTTGCCTATTTACCCTATCCATGCCCCTCATAATTTTGTAAACCTCTGTAAGGTCACCCCTCAACCTCCGACGCTCCAGGGAAAACAGCCCAGCCTGTTCAACCTCTCCCTATAGCTCAAATCCTCCAACCCTGACAACATCCTTGTAAATCTTTTCTGAACCCTTTCAAGTTTCACAACATCTTTCCGATAGGAAGGAGACCAGAATTGCATGCAATATTCCAACAGTGGCCTAACCAATGACCTGTACAGTTACAACATGACCTCCCAACTCCTGTACTCAATATTCTGACCAATAAAAGAAAGCATTCCAAATGCCTTCTTCACTATCCTATCTACCTGCGACTCCATTTTCAAGGAGCTATGAACCTGCACTCCAAGGTCTTTTTGTTCAACAACACTCCCTAGGACCTTACCATTAAGTGTATTAAGTCCTGCTAAGATTTGCTTTCCCAAAATGCAGCACCTCACATTTACCTGAACTAAACTCCATCTGCCACTTCTCAGCCCATTGGCCCATCTGGTCTAGATCCTGTTGTAATCTGAGGTAACCCTCTTCACTGTCCACTCCACCTCCAATTTTGGTGTCATCTGCAAACTTACTAACTGTACCTCTTATGCTCACATTCAAATCACTTATATACATGACAAAAAGTAGAGGACCCAGCACCGATCCTTGTGGCACTCCACTGGTCACAGGACCCCAGTCTGAAAAACAATCTTCCACCACCACCCTCTGTCTTCTACCTTTGAGCCAGCTCTGTATCCAAATGTCTAGTTCTCCTTGTAATCAGTGAGATCTAACCTTGCTAACCGGTCTCCCGTGGGGAACCTTGTTGAATGCTTTACTGCAGTCCATATAGATCACATCTACCACTCTGCCCTCATCAATCCTCTTTGTTACTTCTTCAAAAAAACTCAATCAAGGTTGTGTGACATGATTTCCCATGCACAAAGCTATGTTGACTATCCCTAGTCGATCCTTGCCTTTCCAAATACATGTACATCCTGTCCCTCCAACAACTTGCCCACCACCGATGTCAGGCTCACTGATCTATAGTTCCCTTACAGAATACAAAGTGTTTTCCTTAAACAACCATTTATCTTTCAATAGCTTCCTTAATGTTGTTAGTGTATTGTTGTAAATTAAAAATGAAAATAGTCTAAATGGTCAAACTATAGTAAAACCCAGTAACCAGTTCCAGTTATGTATTCTGGTTGAGTAACATTGCAGGAACTCAAATCTTATTATTACTGTACAAAGCTAAGTACAGATATTTGAACTGTGTAATTTTTTGACACTTTTTGGGAGATTTATAGCAAGCTAATATCGAACAATAGAGCAATATTTGAAAATGTGTTATTTATGAAGGTTTTCTTCCTCACCGCCTTGCTGTACCACCACCTCTACTTAGCAATCTAAACTTACATATGAATTTTCCTTGCATTTTCCCAGCAATTTCTAGCAGAATGTAGTTAACATTTTCAGATGTTGAAGGACAAATAAGTTGTATTGGGTGCCATGTGTCAATGAATTTTTAAGTAACACCAAAAAATTGAGATTGAAAGGAAAATCAAAAGAAGCAAGCTTTCCATTGTGTTTCAAGATAAGGGATTCAGGAGGTCAATATGTAGCGATTTATTAATAACACTTCAAATTGGGATAAAGGCACTAAGGACGTTAACTAAAAAGAAATTGAATCACTCTACATTCAATGTTTTGCTTGCAATTTGAATCAGTTGCTGAATAAATGTTTTTATAGTTTGGAAAAGGAACAGATTGGGAGAGAGAACAGTGTGCAGGTGTACTCCAGTGTCACAGGGAGAAAGGCCTAGATGATAAACAAGTTAGAGACCAGAGCACTTGTCAAGTAAAGAATGGGTGAATTCTGAAACAAAACAAAAAGTCTTGGAGAAATTTGACTGGTGTGGCAGCAGAGAGAATAACAGTTAATGTTTCGGGTCTGATGGCCCTTCATCAGAAATGTGAATTTTGAACTTAGTTTTAATTGTGAAGCTAAAGCTATTGTTATTAAAAGTAAACATTTGTTTGTTGATATCTTCCAGAAGTTAATTTATACTATTCTTATGTTATCAGGTTCTGGAAGAAAAGTAAAGGTAAGAGTTCAATACATTCTATCATTCTTATCAGTGAGTATTTTATTCAGGGTTAAAAAAGTTAAAGTCACCAAACAATAATACCCCATGGCATCTTGTATTGTTCAAAATATTTTCCTTATAAAATTGAAAGAATAAGATTTAGCCAGCAGACAAAAGCTCCTTGGTCGTGCATTTTACATCCTTTCAATTAGCAAGACGAGAATAATAAAGTTGTAACTCCACTGCCCCTCCTCCCTTTGCCACATCGCCCAGAGATTTAGGGAGCAAGAAAGCCACAGCCCACAGCTGATGGTATCTTTCATTGCAAATTAATTTAACAGTTATCTTTCATTACTGACTCAATTCCTTTCTGTAGTTTATGATGTTCACTGCTACTTTTCAGAGGAATTAATGGGTTACTAGCAGACTAGATTTCAGCTCAGTTCTGTGTGCATAAATACCGATTGTGTTAAGACCATAGGGCCTAGGACCAGAGTGTCAGCAACTGTGTTATTGAAAATGATTACCTGACTGAAGTGCAGAAGCTCCTGTGTTTCAATTAATCCATAAGATCTTGCTGGATTTTTTAAATATAAATTTTAAGTTTTAGAAGTGGACAAACAGCTGTTACAATTACAAACAAAAATAGAATTTGCTGGAAAAGCTCAGGTTTGGCAGCATCTGTGGAGATAAATCAGAGTTAATGTTTCGGGTTGAGTGAGTCTGAGGAAGGGTCACTCGATCTGAAACGTTAACTCTGATTTCTCTCCACAGATGCTGTCAAACCTGCTGAGCTTTTCCAGCAATCTTGGTTTGTGTTTCTGATTTATAGCATATTCAGTTCTTTAATTTTTATTTTATGCCAATTAAATGTAGGCCTTTGAATAAGTCAGGATGTCCCATGGTGCTTTATAGCTACTGAGACGCTTTCAAAAGGCCATCACTTTTGTGGTGTAGGCAATATGACAGTCATTTGGCGAACAGCAAGCTGGTGAGCAAATTATAATGACCAGATATTCTGACTTTGATTTGGCTTGGGCGATAAACATTTGGGTCAAGGACGAGGACTAAGTACTATGCTTTTCTTCAAAATAGTGCAAAGAAATTTAAGATGGCAAATGGCATGTCAGATTAAGTTTAATGTTTAATCTAAGAGAAAGCAACTTTGACTTTGTAAGAGTCCCTCCATAATATGCTGGGGAGTTACAGTCTTGCTTTTTGTGCTCGTGTTCAAGAATGGGATTTGAACCCAAAATCTGCTGACTGAGCTGGGAGTACTATTTTCTGAGCTACAGTTGACAGCTACCAACTCCTATTTGTATGGAGCTTCAATCCAGTTAGTTGTTAAATAATTTAAATTGGGTATCTGAACCAATTGTGTTGTTTTAAAAAATATATTGCAGTAGCATCTGATTTTCACATTGCGAGTTAATTGTAGTGAGCAGATTTAGTTTCTCTTTATTAAAAAATATTTATTTAAGTTATAATATGTTTCATACTGTTATGATAAAATGAGTCAACGTGATGTTACAAAACTAGCAGCACCTGGGATATTAGCAATACAGAGAAACCTCTGTTATCCAAATATCAATTATCTGAAGGAGTTCTCGAGGTGCCGATAGAAACATTACATCGAAGACGTGTTTCCAACACTGATCGCATCTTTTGTTTACAGTGATTATAAGTGAATTCAGCTTAGAGAACAGTCCTGGACTGATGGGAGCCCAAACATTGTATCCAAATGACTGACCTCCCACCCTCTCTCTCTCTACCCACACTTTCCCTGGAGTTCTACACAGTACCCTAACGCCCCCCCCCCCATTCCCCAGATAATCTCTCCAACATTGTCCTGTACTGAGCAAAGGTGGAACCTCTCAAAACGTTGCAATAAAAGATTGTGTGTGCACTATTTGGAGACTCACCAACCAAAAGGCAGCAGCAGCACTTGTTGGTGTTCAGTTCGGCTTCCCAGAGAGGGGGCGGGAACCGGCAGAGATGGGGGAGAAGGGGGTGGTGCTGGACGGGTTTGGGGCATGAGCAGGGGCAATGTTGGTTGGGGGGACGGTGCGGGTGGTGTTGGACGGGATTGGGGGAGGCGCGGGTGGAGGCGGTGTTGGACGGGATTGGGGGATGCGCGGGTGGAGGCGGTGTTGGACGGGATTGGGGGAGGCGGTGTTGGACGGGATTGGGGGAGGCGTGTTTTTGATAAGGGATAGCATTACAACTGTGCTTAAGGAGGATATTCCTGGAAATGCATCCAGGAAGGTGTTTGGATAATAAAAGAAAAGGAAGTAAGAAAGGGACAATCACCTTATTGGGATTGTATTATAGACCCCCTAATAGTCAGAAGGAAATTGAGAAACAAATTTGTTAGGACATCTCAGTTATCTAAGAATAATAGGGTGGTTATGGTAGGGGATTAGAACTTTCCAAACATAAACCGGACTGCCATTGTGTTAAAGGTTTAGATGGAGAGGAATTTGTTAAGTGTGTACATGAAAATTTTCTGGTTCAGTATGCAGATGAACTTACTAGAGAAGGTGCAAAACTTGACCTACTCTTGGGAAATAAGGCAGGGCAGGTGACTGAGGTGTCAGTGGGGGAGCACTTTGGGGTCAGCGACCATAATTTTATTAGTTTTAAAATACTGATGGAAAAAGATAGACCCAGACCTAAAACTTGAAGTTCTAAATTGGAGAAAGGCCAATTTTGACAGCATTAGTCACAAACTTTCAAAAGCTGATTGGGGGCAAATGTTCGCAGGTAAAGGCACATCTGGAAAATGGGAAGCCTTCAAAAATAAGATAACGAGAATCCAGAGACAATATATTCCTGTTAGGACGAAAGGAAAGGCTGGTGGGTATAGGGAATGCTGAATGATGAAAGAAATTGAGGGTTTGGTTAAGAAAAAGAAGGAAGCTATTGTCAAGTATAGACAGGAGAGATCGAGTGAATCCTTAGAGTATGAAGGCAGTAGGAGTATACTTAAGAGGGAAATCAGGAGGGCAAAAAGGGGACATGAGATAGCTTTGGCACATAGAGTTAAGGAGAATCCAAAGGGTTTTTACAAACACATTAAGGACAAAAGGGTAACTAGGGACAGAATAGGACCTCATAAAGATCAGCAAGGCGGCCTTTGTGTGGAGCCGCAGGAGTTGGGTGAGATACGAAACAAGTACTTTGCATCAGTATTTACTGTGGAAAAGGATATGCAAGGTATAGAATATGGGAAAATAGATGGTGACATCTTGAAAAATGTCCATATTACAGAGAAGGAAGTGCTGGATGTCTTGAAACACATAAAAATGGATAAATCCCCAGGACTCTATAACTCTCCCAGGACTCTATAACTCTATGACCTGGTCAAGTGTACCCTAGAACTCTGTGGGAAGCTAGAGAAGTGATTGCTAGGCCTCTTGCTGAGATATTTATATCATCGATAGTCACAGGTGAGGTGCCAGAAGACTGGAGGTTGGATAACGTGGTGCCACTGTTTAAGACGTGTGGTAGGGACAATCCAGGGAACTATAGACCAATGAGCCTGAAGTCGGTGGTGGGCAAGTTGTGAGAAGGAATCCTGAGGGACAGGATGTACATGTATTTGGAAAGGCAAGGACTGATTAGGGATTGTCAACATGGCTTTGTGCATGGGAAATCATGTCTCACAAACTTGATTGAGTTTTGTGAAGAAGTAACAGAGGATTGATGAGGGCAGAGCAGTAGGTGTGATTTATATGGACTTCAGTAAGGCGTTTGACAAGGTTCCCCATGGGAGACTGGTTAGCAAAGTTAGCTCTCATACAGGGAGAAATAGCCATTTGGATACAGAACTGGCTGAAAGGTAGAAGACAGAGGGTGGTGGTGGTGGAGGATTGTTTATCAGACTGGAGGCCTGTGACCAGTGGAGTGCCACAAGGATCGGTGCTGGGTCCTCTACTTTTCAGCATCTATATTAATGATTTGGATGTGAGCATAAGAGGTATGGTTAGTAAGTTTGCAGATGACACAAAAATTGGAGGTATAGTGGACAACAAAGAAGGTTACCTCCGATTACAACGGAATCTTGATGAACCAATGGGCTGAGGAGTGGCAGATGCAGATTAATTTAGATAAATGCGAGACACTGCATTTTGGGAAAGGAAACCTTAGCGGGACTTATACACTTAATGGTAAGGTCTTAGGGAGTCTTGCTGGAGTACAGGAAAGTAGAGTCTCAG
This sequence comes from Chiloscyllium punctatum, assembly GCF_047496795.1. Classification (NCBI taxonomy): domain Eukaryota; kingdom Metazoa; phylum Chordata; class Chondrichthyes; order Orectolobiformes; family Hemiscylliidae; genus Chiloscyllium; species Chiloscyllium punctatum. Next base: position 4,135,551 of record NC_092754.1, on the reverse strand, counting down.
GTAGATAGGATAGTGAAGAAGGCGTTTGGTATGCTTTCCTTTTTGGTCAGAGTATTGATTACAGGAGTTGGGAGGTCATGTTGCGGCTGTACAGAACACTCGTTAGGCCACTTTTGGAATATTGCATGCATTTCTGGTCTCCTTTCTATTGGAAGGATGTTGTGAAAATTGAAAGGGTTCAGAAAAGATTTACAGGGATGTTGCCAGGGTTGGAGGATTTGAGCTATAGGGAGAGGCTAAACAGGCGAGGGCTCTTTTCCCTGGACCATCAGAGGCTGTGGGGTGACCTTATAGAGATTTATAAAATCACGAGGGGCATGGATATGGTAAGTGTACAATGTTGTTACCCTCGGGTAGGGGAGTCCAGAACTAGCGGGCATAGGTTGAGGGTGAAAGGGGAAGATATAAAAGAGACCTAAGGGGCAACCTTTTCATGCAGAGAGTGGTGCATGTGTGGAATGAGCTGCCAAAGGAAATGGTGGAGGCTGGTACAATTGCAACATTTGAAAGGCATCTGGATGGGTATGTGAATAGAAAGGGTTTGGAGGGATATGGGCTGGGTAATGGCAGGTGAGACTAAATTGGGTGGGGATATCTGGTCAGCATGGACGCGTTGGACTTAAGGGTCTGTTTCAATGGTGTACCTCTCTTGGGGCGGCATGATGGCTCAGTAGTTAGCACTGCTGCCTCACAGCACCAGGGTCCCAGGTTTGATTCCAGCCTTGGGTGACTGTGGAGTTTGCACATTCTCCCCATGTCTGCGTGGGTTTCCCCTGGGTGCTCCGGTTTCCTCCCACAGTTCAAAGATGTGCAGGTCAGGTGAATTGGCCGTGCTAAATTACCCATAGTGCTAGGTGCATTAGTCAGAGGAAATGGGTCTGGATGGGTTACTCTTTGGAGGGTTGATGTGGACTGGTTGGGCCAAAGGGCCTGTTTCCACACTGTAGGGAATCTAATCTCTATAACCCCATAAAAATCAAATTTCTTGATATTTCTTTCAAAAATATCAATTAAAAATCAACAACCATTAAATTGTTCAACTATTTTTTTCTCAACCAGCCAATTTCTTAACCTAGAATTATTCAATTTATCTAAAATGCACTTCTGTAATTCATAGTTGATTTTTAACATAAAACATTCAATTAAAGTGGTGATAATTTAACGGGTATTGCCTTCTCACCTGCAAAATGAAACTTTTAACCAAACATAAAAATGTTTTAATTCACAAAAATATCCATGATTCTCCAGCTCTTGATGAAAGCCTGTCTAGTAATTTTTCTGACCATTTAAAATGAATTTGTTCTTTTCGTGCGACTTGAGCTTATACCTATTTTTACCTGCACAAAGTCTACATTACAAAGCATGTTTTTAAAATGTCATAACAGTACTCGCTGTCTGGTACTTTTGTTTATAAAAAAGCTTCTTCAGTTGATGAGAAATGCTTTTTCAATCCTGAACAATGTAATTGTTATCTTGTACAGGTACTTACTTTTTTCAAATGCAGATGCAGCAACATCCATCAGGCTTTTCTTCCAGACACCTCATATTTCAGCACTATAATATTTGAAAGAAATTTGCTTTGTTTCAGAATTGTTTGAACTAAATAAAGATTTCCATAATTATAAGTTTGAAATAAACATGAGATTGTGTTACAAAATTCAGCAGGACAGCTGTTCCTACTGAAAATGTTTTCTTCCCACTAATAATCAGCTTTGATGGGTGGAGAATGCCAAAGCCCAGAATTGACCACTTTACTGAAGGAAGACCGGGACCTTGTTGAAAAGAAGGCTAATCCATCAGTGATGGAGCAAAGCTCTGGCATCCCCTCCTTATGGTTCTCCACTAGTTCAGGAGCAACTATTCCTCCCTTGTGGTGCTCCTATGTTTTTGACCAAGCATTTGGTTATCCCCTATTGTCTCCTTTCATGGCTCAGTATTATATTTTGTTTTTATTATGTTCTTGTGAAACATATTAACTTACAACATAACTATATTTTAATACAACTTTTGGTTATTGTAGAATGGGAAAATAGAACTTAAAAGTAAAATACAACCATGGAAGTGAAGTTCATTTATTTTATTGTAGATTTTGTTCATCATCTTACTGATGTTTCAACCACACCTTGTGAGATCGTGTGCTGTAAACAAGTATGAACACGAAGGTCACTGCTGTTCCATGTGTTCACCAGGTATGTGTTAGTCCCTGTTTTAAACAGTCATCACCACCACTGTCTACTATAGAGCTTTATTACAACCCTGCAGCATTTAATCAGGAACTTTATTTTTTTTTTAAAGAAAACTTGTTCATGGGGTATGAACATCACATTGCTGTGGGACTGGTGTCACATGGCAGTAAAGATGGCAGATCGCCTTCTCTAAAAAGGGCTTTCTTGGACAGGATAAGTTTTTAATGCCAATTGATAAATGGTCATAATTAGGCTAGCTCTCTGTTCCAGATTTGTAAAAGATTCACATTTCACCACTTGCCATGGTGGGATTTGAACCCATGTCCCTAGAGTATTGGTCTGGTGTTCTGGATTACTATCTAGTGATATTATAATTATGTAATATGCTTACCTTGTGAAAGAAAAAAAGACAAAATGGGTCAAAATCCTTTATAGAGCAAAATAAAAATTAAGAAAGATAGTGTGATTAATTGAAAGAGATGAAAGATAGTTTTTTATTTTAAAAAAACTTTTCAATGCGAACAGCTTCAGAAGGAATGAAATTCATACTCAAATTATTTTTTGGTGTCATAGTGGTTGATAATAATCAATGCTGACCACACCAATAAAAAATCACTTATTCCTGAATGCAACAGCTTAACTTTTCCTGGTGCATTAATGGTAGCTCATGGGTAAGTATCTGAGCTTTTTGCATGCTTACACATAAAGCTCCTCAATTATACTATAGATTGCCTAATCTTTCTGAACTTCTATATTAGTATTTTATTCTGCATAAAAATAGTAAGTTCTTATTACCAGTTCACTTAGTTGTTCAAATCGTTTTGCCGCAAAACCCTGTCTCTTAACAATTTCCTGGCAATACCGTAAACTTTGTAATTTGACAACTGACTTTTTTAATTGCAGGCTTCATTGTACTAAAACATTGCACTGAATTATTTGGTACAACATGCAAGCCATGTACAGCCGGAGAATTTATGGAACATCCTAATGGGTTAGAGACATGCTTCAAATGTAAACCTTGTGACCCAGGTAACTATCAAACTTATTCATTTTAAACAGATCATTGTGGAACTGAGGCAGCCCAATTATTGAAGATGCAGAAATGCGGATTAATTTTTAAACATAGTTTTTAGCTGTAAATTCTGGGTCTTATGATCCTGCTCAATGGCTACCTGATGAAGGAGCAGCGCTCCAAAAGCTAGTACTTCCAAATAAACTTGTTGAACTATAACCTGGTGTTGTGAGATTTTTAACTTAAAACAGAGTATGGGGAATGGACAGGAAAGTGCATTTAAGGCCATGATGATGTCAAATCTTACTGATTGACAAAGGAAGTCCAGTGGTGGTATGGCCTATGCCTGCTTCTATTTCGTATGTTCACATTGGGTTTGGAGACTGAACACTTTGTCAGGAATAGTAATTAAACAATTGTTAGAAATTCTTTGGTTTTAGCAAAACATAATTGTTCAAAGTTTTTGTTTAATGCATTTGCTATTTAAAATGAAGGGGGAAAAGCTGATTTGCATAGCACTCTAAAGGATACTACACATTATTTCCGAGTGGGCAGTGCAACTGGCACAATCCAACTGTGCTCTCTGTTCATGGTGAACTTACATTAGATCGCAACGTGTTGCTATGAACTGATTTTTCTCCCCACGGTATTTCGCAAGCAATATTTGTGCACCTTTTTGGTGAGCTTCAGATTCATGATTGTGTCACTGCATTAATGGTGAAATTGTGCAATTCAACTTCAAATCTGAGCTGGAATTTTCTCTCAAATTTATTTTGGAGTCAACGAACACAAACAATGCTAGAGAAACCCAGCCAGTCTGGCAACATCTCTGGAAAGAGAAACTCCATTAACATTTCAAGTCCAGTGTGACTTTTTATCAACATTTTGTGTTTCTTTCAAATCTCCAGCATCTGCATGATTTTGCTTTTATTTGATTGTTTTGGAGTTAGATGTGATTAGATTAAATGTCATATGTCACAATTCCTGTGAAAGAAATAACTTTCTGGTGTTGCTTCCTTTCCCCAAGGATTCAGACCTGTGCTTGACAGCGGTTACACAGCTCCCAGTAGCTCTCCTGCTCCTCACTTAAATTATCATTATTTATACATGAGGCGATCTGCTGAGGGTGTTGGTCACGATGGCTAAGTTAATTTATTTTGTCACTGAATGGAATAGAAAAATGGGAGCCATGGCTGAGCCTTCTGCTTGAGACCTTTTTACAATATTTAGACACTGAGACTAGCTAGTTCAACGTAATATAGACCACCTGGGCATTTAATTGTTGGGCTATTGGGAATGAAAATACAACTGTCTTCGTATTTAAGATGAAATATAAATTCTGGAATCATCCATCAGGTCAGGGACCATCAGTCTGTGGAGAGGGGAAGTTAGAGCTAACGATTCAGATTGTTAACAAGGACATTGGCCTTGTTCAGAGTGCAGCATAAATGCACCAGAATTAAAACAGAAATTAAAAGGATTTGCATATGTTACAGGATGCTTACATCCTGCTTACAGAATGGCTTTTTGGAACAGCTTGTCCTGGAGCCCACAAGGGAGCAGGCTATTATGGACCTAGTGCTATGTAACGAACCAGACTTTATAAAAAATCTTAGAGTAAGGGAACACTTAGGAAGCAGCAATCATAATATGGTAGAGTTCAGTCTGCAGTTTGAAAGAGAGAAGGCAAAATCAGATGTAATGGTGTTACAGTTAAATAAAGGTAATTATGAGGGCATGAGAGAGGAACTGACGAAAATAGACTGGAAGCAGAGCCTAGCGGGGAAGACAGTAGAGCAAAAATGGCAGGAGTTTGTGAGTATAATTGAATGGCGGAGTGGACTCGATGGGCCGAATGGCCTTACTTCCACTCCTATGTCTTATGGTCTTATAATTGAGGACACTGTACAGAGGTTCATCCCCAAGTAAAGAAAAATTATCCGGGTAGGGATTAGACAGCAATAGCTGACACAGGAAGTCAGAAAATCTATCAAAGAAAAAGAAAGATCCTATAAAGTGGCCAAGAGCACTGGGAAATCAGAACATTGGGAAGGCTACAAAATCATTCAGAGGATAACAAAGAGAGAAATAAGTAAGGAGAGGATCAAATATGAAGGTAGGCTAGCCAGTAATATTAGAAATGATAGTAAAAGTTTCTTTCCGTACATAAGAAACAAATGACAGGCAAAAGTAGACATTGGGCCACTTCAAACTGACGCTGGAAGCCTAGTGATGGGAGATAAGGAAATAGCAGGAGAACTTAATAAGTACTTTGCATCAGTCTTCAAAGTGGAAGACATGAGTAATATCCCAACAGTTAAAGGGAGTCAGGGGGCTGAGTTGAGTATGGTTGCCATTACAAAAGAGAAAGTGCTAGAAAAGCTAAAAGGTCTTAAAATTGATAAATCTCCTGGCCCCGATGGGCTACATCCTTGAGTTCTGAGGGAGGTGGCTGAGGAAATAGTGGAGGCGTTGGTTGAGATCTTTCAAAAGTCACTGGAGTCAGGGAAAGTCCCGGATGATTGGAAGATCGCTGTTGTAACCCCCTTGTTCAAGGAAGGATCAAGGCAAAAGATGGAAAATTATAGGCCAATTAGCCTTACCTCGGTTGTTGGTAAAATTCTAGAATCCATTATTAAAGATGAGTTTTCTAAATTCTTGGAAGAATTGGTGGGGGGTTAATAGAAAAAAAGCACCAGGGATTTGGCAATGGGGGAGAACCCAGTTCAGTTGTGTCTAAGAGCAGTTCTGGATATAGTATTTACGGAAGGGAAAATAGCTGGGCTTTTTGGGGCTTTAGTAGCACAATGGTAGTGTCCCAACCTCTAAATCATCAGTGGTGCGATGGGCAGTGCTGCCGGGGGACTTGGATAAACTGCAGAGTTGGGCTGAGAGGCAGCAAATGGAGTTCAATGCAGATAAATGTGAGGTGATTCACTTTGGGAAGAATAACAACAGGAAGGCCGAATATTGGGTCAATGGAAAGATTCTTGGTAGTGTGGATGTGCAGAGGGATCTTAGGGATCTATGTACATTGATCCCGGAAAATTGCCACCCAGGTTGATAGTGCTGTTAAGGCATCCGGTGTGTTAGGTTTTATTGGTAGAGGGATTGTGATCCAGTGATGTCATGCTGCAACTGTACAAAATGCTAGTGCGACCTCACTTGGAATATTGTGTACAGTTCTGGTCGCCCCATTACAAGAAGGAAGTGGAAGCATTGGAAAAGGTGCAGAGGAAATTTATCAGAATGTTGCCTGGTCTGGAGTGTAGGTCTTATGAGAAAAGGCTGTGAGCTTTGGGTCTGTTCTCATTGGAAAGAAGAAGACTAAGAGGGGATTTGATAGAGACATACAAGACATTAAAGCCAAAGTACAGAGAGATCTGGGAATGCTAGTTGAGGATTCTCTAAAGGTAAACATGCAGGTTCAGTCCGTGATTAAGAAAGCGAATGCAATGTTGTCAATTATCTCAAGAGGATTGGAATATAAAAGCACCGTTGTGCTACTGAGACTTTATAAAGCTCTGGTTAGGCCCCATTTGGAGTACTATGTCCAGTTTTGGTCCCCACGCCTCAGGAAGGACATACTGGCGCTGGAGCGTGTCCAGCAGAGATTCACACGGATGATCCGTGGAATGGTAGGTCTAACATATGAAGAACGGCTGAGGATCCTGGGATTGTATTCATTGGAGTTTAGAAGATTAAGGGGAGATCTAATAGAAACTTACAAGATATTACATGGCTTGGAGAGGGTGGTCGCTAGGAAATTGTTTCCGTTAGGCGAGGAGACTAGGACCCGTGGACACAGCCTTAGAATTAGAGGGGGTAACAGAAATGCAGAGACATTAGAGTTTGTGAGAAGGCCTATGGTGTATTATCGTTCATTAGCAGAGGGATTGAATTCAAGAGTCGTGAAGTGATGTTGCAGCTGTACAGGACTTTGGTTAGGCCACATTTGGAGTACTGTGTGCAGTTCTGGTCGCCTCACTTGAGGAAAGATGTGGAAGCTTTGGAGAGGGTGCAGAGAAGATTTACCAGGATGTTGCCTGGAATGGAGAATAGGTCGTACGAGGATAGGTTGAGAGTTCTCGGCCTTTTCTCGTTGGAACGGCGAAGGATGAGGGGTGACTTGATCGAGGTTTATAAGATGATCAGAGGAATAGATAGAGTAGACAGTCAGAAACTTTTTCCCCGGGTACAACAGAGTGTTACAAGGGGACATAAATTTAAGGTGAAGGGTGGAAGGTATAGGGGAGATGTCAGGGGTGGGTTCTTTACCCAGAGAGTGGTGGGGGCATGGAATGCACTGCCCGTGGGAGTGGTAGAGTCAGAATCATTGGCGACCTTTAAGCGGCATTTGGATAGGTACATGGATGGGTGCTTAATCTAGGATAAGAGTTCGGCACAACATCGTGGGCCGAAGGGCCTGTTCTGTGCTGTATTGTTCTATGTTCTCTGACATTTCTTCAGCCAGAGAGTGGTGGGCCTGTGGAATTCATTGCCGCAGAGTGCAGTGGAGGCTGGGACACTAAATGTCTTCAAGGCAGAGATTGATAAATTCTTGATGTCACAAGGAATTAAGGGCTACGGGGAGAATGCGAGTAAGTGGAGTTGAAATGCCCATCAGCCGTGATTGAATGGCGGAGTGGACTCGATGGGTCGAATGGCCGTACCTCCGCTCCTATGTCTTATGGTCTTACCTAAATAAAGTGTTATATTACTTTGGGCTTAATATCCGAGGGCTGAACTGACCCTGGTCTTTAAAATGTGAAAGGGAATTTTATATAGTCAGTACACAGAAACTGTGAAGGGGACCCTGGACAAGAGGCATAAGTCTTAAAATTAGAACTGAGCTAATTGCGATGATATCGGGGAGCACGTTTTCACGTACCGTATAGTGGAAACATGGAACTACATCCAAGAATCTGTGTAGATTCTAGGTCAATTGAAAATTTCAAGTCTGTATTCAATGGGCTTTAGAAAAGGAAGGCTGTCAAACAGAATGGAGCAAATAGGAATAAATAATCTGTAGAAACATGTAATGTTTATCAACTCAAAGCTCAAGGGATGAATGATATTTTTGTTAGTTTTTCCTAAGTTCCTACATGACTATTTTCATAATTATTTTCAGTAGTTTTTGTACGAATGAAATGCCAATTAAAAAATTAAAGTAGTTAAGCACTTCGACAGATGAATTAAATGGTATTTCCTGTTCTCTATTTATTCTTCCACTGGAAGAGAAAGTGAAACCATTCAAATGATAAATCGAGAAAAACATCAGGAATATCACCTGAAAAATATGAACCATAAAACAGCCACTCAGGAGATTACCGTGAGAAAAATAAAAGGAAAATTAAACATAGAAACATGAAAGTAAAACTTAAAGAACAAATAGAGCTGTTACTGTCAATTGAAGAATTGGGTCGAGATGTTGCTGTCCTGAGTCGCTGATTCTCAGCCCCCACCATCCACACACTCTCACAATGCACACTCAATTTGCTGGTCCAATCTCAACAGGTCTGCGGCCACCAAATCACAGCCATCTCGAAATCACTGAATTGGACAGTTTGCTGGTGACTTGCATTGGTTGGAGGCCCAAAAGTTAAAGTTAATCCTCCAGGTTCTAATGTTAAAAGAAAACCTTCTGTTATTTTACTTTTTTTGAATCTCTTGCTTCCCTCTTAAGATAAAATGAGAAGTATTTCATTTTTGTTTTACTTGTAGCTCATTGATATTTTTTGTTTATAGAGTTGGGGCTTGAAGTTAATCACCCTTGCATCTGCACATATGTTAAATGTCATATGTCAATTCCTGTGAAAGAAATAACTTTCTGGTGTTGCTTCCTTTCCCCAAGGATTCAGACCTGTGCTTGACAGCGGTTACACAGCTCCCAGTAGCTCTCCTGCTCCTCACTTAAATTATCATTATTTATACATGAGGCGATCTGCTGAGGTATTGATCGCAATGGCTAAGTTAATTTATTTTGTCACTGAATGGAATAGAAAAATGGGAGCCATGGCTGAGCCTTCTGCTTGAGACCTTTTTACAATATTTAGACACTGAGACTAGCTAGTTCAACATAATATAGACCACCTGGGCATTTAATTGTTGGGCTATTGGGAATGAAAATACATCTGTCTTCGTATTTAAGATGAAATATAAATTCTGGAATCATCCATCAGGTCAGGGAACATCAATCTGTGGAGAGGGGAAGTTAGAGCTAATGATTGAGATTGTTAATGTGGACATTGGCCACGTTCAGAGTGCAGCATAAACACACCAGAATTATAAGAGAAATTAAAAGGATTTTGCACACGTTACCTGCGTAAATTTTATATTACTTTGGGCTTAGTATCCGAGGGCTGAACTGACCAAGGTCTTTAAAATATGAAAAGGGATTTAATATAGTTAGTGCAGAGAAACTGTGAAGGGGTCCCTGGACAAGAGGCATAAGTTTTAAAATGAGAACTGAGTTAATTTAGATGAAATCAGGGAGCACTTTTTCCACATACAGTATAGTGGAAACATGGAACGACATCCAAGAATCTGTAGATTCTAGGTCAATTGAAAAAAGTCTGTATTCAATGGGCTTTAGAAAAGGAAGGCTGTCAAACAGAATGGAGCAAATAGGAATAAATAATCTGTAGAAACATGTAATGTTTTATCAACTCAAAGCTCAAGGGATGAATGATATTTTTGTTAGTTTTTCCTAAGTTCCTACATGACTATTTTCATAATTATTTTCAATAATTTTTGTACGAATGAAATGCCAACATAAAATGAAAGTAGTTAAGCACTTCGACAGATGAACTACATGATATTTCCCATTCTCTATTTATTCTTCCACTGGAGGAGAAAGTGAAACCATTCAGAATGCAAGATTTAAAAAAAATAAATCGAGAAAAACATTTGGAATATCACCTAAAAAATATGAACCATAAAACAGCCACTCAGAAGATTACCGTGAGAAAAATGAAAGGAAAATGAAACACAGAAACATGAAAATAAAACTTAAAGACAAATAGAGCTATTACTGTCAATTGAAGAATTGGGTGGAGATGTTGCTGTCCTGAGTCACTGATTCTCTACCCCCACCAACCACACGCTCTCACAATGCACACTCAGCTTGCTGGCCCAATCTCAAGAGGTCTATACCCACCAAATCACAGCCATCCTGAATTCACTAAATTGGACAGTTTACTAGTGACCTTCATTGGTTGGTTGCCCAAAAGTTAAACTTAATCCTCCAGATTCTAATATTAAAATAAAACCTTCTGTTATTTTACTATTATTTATCTCTTGCTTCCCACTTATGAAATACTTCCCATTTTATCTTTTTTATTTTACTTGTAGCTCATTGATGTTTTTTGTTTATAGAGTTGGGGCTTGAAGTTAAACATCCTTGCATCGATACACGGAATACAAAATGTAAGCCCAAAAATGGGTATTACGGCCGAGAGAAAAACTGTCAGATGGCATTCAAGCACAAAAACTGCCCTCCAGGTGAAGGAGTAAAAGAAAAAGGTATGGTGTTAGATTTCCTTGGCCTCAAAATCTAAATAATGTCTTGCTCCTAGAAGTTTAAGCTTTGTGGCCAAGTTGTATTCGGCTCTGTGGGACTTGATTGGCCAGGATCTGCTGGAAGTGTACGACAGTATGCTTCTGGGAGGTAGCATCTGTGGATTCATGAGGAAAGGTCTCATCACTCTCACCTACAAATAGAACTGGGAGAAAGGAGGAAATCGGGATTTGGCAACCAATGTCATTGCTGAATGCAGGTTATAGAATTCTGTCCAAGGTCATCGCCAATCAGGTCAGGTCTGCTCTGGGATTAGTGATTCACCCCAAGTGCTGTACTGGACAGAAAGGTCTCTAAGAGCCTTGTGTTCCCCTGGGATATAATCATCTATGTGCAGGACAGAGAGGTGGACATCTGTCCCATCAGCTTGGAGCAGGTTGAAGGCCTTTGAAAGGACATCGCATATCTACGTGGGCTTTGGGGTGGGAATTCAAATTTGGATCTAACGTCTCTACACTAACAACAATAAAGCACTCTCAATCAGTGGATGGAATCAAAGGTTCCTGATCAGATCTGGAGTCAAGGCAAAAACAATGACTGCAGATGCTGAAAATCAAACACTGGATTAGTGGTGCTGGAAGAGCACAGCAGTTCAGGCAGCATCCAACGAGCAGCGAAATCAACGTTTCGGGCAAAAGCCCTTCATCCTGATGAAGGGCTTTTGCCCGAAACGTTGATTTCGCTGCTCGTTGGATGCTGCCTGAACTGCTGTGCTCTTCCAGCACCACTAATCCAGATCTGGAGTCAGGCAGGACTACTCCCTGTCTCCTGCCTTGTTTGTGTGTTGTATAGAGTCTTTTGCCAAGTACATCAGGAAGGATGTGAGCCTGAGAGGGGTGAGTGTTCCAGACAGTGAGGCCTGCAGGTCAAAACCTCCCTGTACATGCATCACATTGCTATTTTGTGCTCAGATTCGGTATTAGTGTGCAGAGTCATGATCATCTCCAATCAGTTCAAACTGACGTCTGGAGATAAAGCAAATCGAGGCAACAGTAAAGCCATGTTCTTTGGGAACGGGACCGACTGATCCTTTATCGCCTTCACCTTCAGGACAGATTACCTGTAGGTGCTCGGATTATGGTTCAGAGTGTGCAAAAACTTGGGATGAGCATATTACCAAGATGAGGTTGAAATTGAGCTTAAGCAAACACTATTTCCTCTTCATTGTGGATAAAACCTGATCATCAGGTGTGAGGTACCACTGGTATTGCTGCACACAGCACATATCTGGCCCATTCCCTGAACCTACGCTTTAGCAGTCACCCAAGCCATCATCCGCTGCATCGGGAGGTCTGAGATGGACCATGTTTGCAAGGACATCATGTACAAAGCTGTGAATAAGGTCGGAGGTGAAGGGTGTACTTAACGCCTCCCTCCTGATGGCCACCTTTGTGTGCAGCTGCACCAGGCTGTGCGTGGACCCTTCATATGTAAACACCAAGTGTCACTATACTGAGGTTCTACCTGTCCCCGGTGTACGAAGGATGGATCTGGCGTCGGTGCTACAGAACACACCACAAGTAGTTGGACCATTCCATATCACCTAGCCTTCATGGAAAAATTTTGTAAAGAGAAACACCTTTGACCACAAGTCCATCAGGAAGCGGTCAGCACATAATGTCCTTGAGATGCAGCAGGAAAGTCATTTGGCAGAATGCCTCTTCACTAGAACTTTCCAAGAAGTATCAGGACATAGCTTGGCTAGTGGTGAGAAGGGGACTGTCTGTCAGAGCTGTCATTCACGTCTGGTCACTGTGCGCCACCACATACTGCCCTTGAAGCGGCTGTGCTGGTGAGGAGACTGCCCCACAACTTCCCCTGGAATGTGCCTTTGCAAAAAAAAATGTCTGGAAAGAGAGTCCTAAGCAGCTCCATGACGCAGGATTCTGTGCTCAACGCTCTGTTCCCTGGGACACACCAAGACAAACATCAACTGTGTTTGGAAGACCATCAATTTAACAAAATATGCTGCTTGGTCTGCCCAAAACGAGTTGGTTTCCAGTGTAAAGAGTTGACCATGACCAAGTATTTGGAAAGGCAAGGACTGGGGATAGTCAACATGGCTTTATACATGGGAAATCATGTCTCACAAACTTGGTTGAGTTTTTTGAAGAAATAACAAAGAAGATTGACGAGGGCAGAGCGGTAGATGTGATCTATATGGACTTCAGTAAGGCGTTCAACAACTTCCCCATGGGAGACTGGTTAGCAAGGTTAGATCTCATGGAATACAGGGAGAACTAGCCATTTGGATACAGAACTGGCTGAAAGGAAGAAGATAGAGGGTTGTCATGGAGGTTTGTTTTTCAGACTGGAAGCCTGTAACCAGAGGAGTGCCACAAGGACCAGTGCTGGGTCCACTACTTTTCATCATTTTTATATAAATGATTTGGATGCGAGCATAAGAGGTATAGTTAGTAAGTTTGCAGATGACATCAAAATTGGAGGTGTAGTGGACAGCAAAGAAGGTTACCTCAGATTACTCCAGGATCTTGATCAGATGAGCCAATGAGTTGAGAAGTGCCAGATGGAGTTTAATTCAGATAAATGCAAGGTGCTACATTTTGGGAAAGCAAATCTTAGTAGGACTTATACACTTAATGGTAAGGTCCTAGGGAGTGTTGCTGAACAAAGAGACCTTGGAGTGCAGGTTCATAGCTCCTTGAAAGTGAAGTCGCAGGTAGATAGGATAGTGAAGAAGGCGTTTGGTATGCTTTCCTTTATTGGTCAGTGTATTGAGTACAGGAGTTGGGAGTCATGTTGCAGCTGTACAGGACATTGGTTAGGCCACTGTTGGAATATTGCATGCAATTCTGGTCTCCTTCCTGTCAGAAAGATGTTGTGGAACTTGAAAGGGTTCAGAAAAGATTTACAAGGATGTTGCATGAATTAGAGGATTTGAGCTATAGGGAGAGGCTGAACAGGCTGGGGCTGTTTTCCCTGGAGGGTCGGAGGCTGAGGGGTGACCTTATCGAGGTTTACAAAATAATGAGTGGCATGGATTGGCAAAGTCTTTTCCCTGGGATGGGGGAATCTAGAACTAGAGGGCATAGATTTAGGGTGATAGGTGAAAGGTATAAAAGAGATCTAAGAGGCAACGTTTTTACTCAGAGGATGGTACGTGTATGAAATGTGCTGCCAGAGGAAGTGGTGGAGGCTAGTACATTTGCAACATTTAAAAAGCCTCTGGTTGGGTATATGAATAGGAAGGGTTTAGAGGGATATGGGCTGGGTGCTGGCAGATGGGACTAGATTGGGTTGGGATATCTGGTCAGCATGGACGAGTTGGACCGAAGGATCTGTTTCCATGCTGTACATCTCTATGACTCTTAAGTGTTGCAGACTGGGACGTTCCAAGATTCAGGACTATGTGTTGAGGGATGGGAAAAGATCACTATCTACGGTCTTTCTGCTAAAGTATATCAAGGGTCTTTTCAGTTGTCAGACCCTCTTGGTGCCTCAAATGAACATAAATAGTTTCCTGAATAAGTAGAAAATTTTGATTGCAAATGTAGAAATGCTCTGAAAAATTCAATATTCCAACATTGTTTTGTTTTCTCTGCAAAGACTGTACAGAACTGATTTTGAACCTTTGTGAGTATTTATATAATTTTTAGGAATAAACTATATTGCTGACATAAAAGATCACTACTGATATGCGTTTATTTTTCAGGCACACATTTCAAAGATACTGTGTGTGAGGCATGCCCCGAAGGAACATATTCTAGCAATGATTCATCAACTGAACCATGTGTGGAATGGACTCAGTAAGTACCTCCAGAGAATTCAGCATTTTTAAATTGCAATATTGGAATAGGGTGGCTATAATTTTCAACAATACATTGCAGAATTTTTACTGACAGGGGTTTGGTGGCTGGGGAATCTGGTGTCAGTTTTACAGCTTAGGTGAGTAAAATGCCAAAGTGTTGACAATTCAACATGAACTCAACAACTTCTGCATTTAATCAGTGCCAGTTTGAAAGTATGTGCAAAAGTAAGTCAGCCAGTGTTTTGATTTCAATAAAAATCATTTGATTGAAGATTTCTCCTCCATTCTGGTATTAAATGCCTGCACTGTGTGAAACTTACTGGGAAGACAAAGTGGAGAGCCCACAGTGATTGACGAGGTATTGAAATTGAGAGGCTAACAAGCTGTTAAATGCTTAGGATAGGTGTTTCTTCACATAAATCTCAGGGCTGTCCCAAAGAACTTGTTCTGATACAGCTCTACCTTGGGCCTCTGTTGAGCAGCATGAGCAATAACAACAGCAGCTCAGAAACATATTCAATGTGAGGACTCCAGCTGTTCTCTCTTCAGCTTGTAGCCATACAGTAGGACCTACGGGATGAATGCAGACCTCTAGTCAGTAGGAGGCTGTATCCCTAACAGAGGATACAGCAGCAGAGGATCATCATTCTGAACATGACTGAACAGCACTGCTTCAGAAGGCTCAGATTTTCTAGGCAGGTCATTGCTGACACCTGTCTCTTCCTGCAACAAGGCCTCCTTACAAGTGGAACAGGTGACCACACATTTCCCATGTGGTCAGGTTAGTCACCTGTAAATTCGTTCACTTCCTGCTCTTTCCAGAAAATAACTGGTGACACTTGCAGGAGTCTACTACACACTAGTGTCTTCTGCGTGAAAATGTTGCCCCTTAGATCCCTTTTAAATCTTGCCCCTCTCACTTGAAAGTATGCCCTTCCCTACTCTGGGAAAAAGACCTTGACTATTCCCCTCATGGCTTTATAAATCTCTATAAGGTCTCCAGGGAAAATAGACCCAGCCTATTCAGCCTCTCTCTTCAACCATGGGAACATCCTTATCGATCTTATCTGCACCCTTTCAAGTTTAACATAATCTTACCTAGAGCAGGGAGACCAGAATTGAATGCAGTATTCCAAAAGTGGCCTAAGCAATGTCCTGTACAACCACAACATGACCTCCCAACATCTATACTCAGTGCATTGATCAAAAAAGGCAAGTGTACCAAACGTCTCCTTCACTACCCTGTCTACCTGAAACTCTACTTTCCAAGAACTCTGAACCTGCACTCCAAGGTCTTATTGTTCAGCAATACTCCCCAAGACCCTACTGTGAGGTGTAGTCCTGCCCTTATTTAGCTTACCAAAATGTGACCCCTCACATTTTGCTAAATTAAACACCATCTGCCATTCCTTAGCCCATTGACCCAACCAATTAACCAGTTGGTAAAAAGGTGCCTGTATTGACGTTTTTTCAAGTGTGTTCTTTATCAAAACAGTCTTGGTGTCTAAAACTGTCTACAGAAATCCAATTAAATCCCTTGATGTGACAGTAAAACTACTATTATTTTTTCTTTTTATTTATTCAATGGATGAGGGTGTCGCTGACCAGGCAGCATTTCTTGCCCATCCCTAATTATCCCAGACAGCAGTTAAGAGTCAACCACATTGCTGTGAGTCTGGAATCACATGTAGGCCAGACCGAGTAAGGACGGCAGTTTCCTTCCCTAAAGGACATTAGTGAGCCAGATAGGTTTTTTTTCCCTGCAGTTTTAAGTGTCCTACAGAAAATCTGCAGTAGTGAGTAGAGTGGCTTCTTTCTTGATTTTATATGTTTTTTGAGATCTGTCTCTTGATTAAACTTAAAATATAAGCCATAACTATTAATCTAACCTGGGGCAGTGTTTTGTAGAGGAATAAGACGGTGTTATTTTCTGGGTCTGGAGATTGTGAAGGAGCAAGAATGGCCTTTAGTAGAGTGATATGTGCTTCTTGTCAGATGTGGGAGTTTAAAGAGAGCTTAAGGATTACTGCGGATTACATCTGCAATAAATGCTGTTGGTTGGGAATCTTATCAGATCCAATGGAGAGACAGTTCGAAGCAATGAGGAATTTGCAACACCAACAGTATGTGATGGATGGCAGTTATAGGAAGGGGGGAAAGTCTCAAATACAGTCACATAGATGGGTTAACTCCAGGAAAGGTATGAGAGGTAGGCACCTGGTGCAGGTATATTCAAACAAGTATGCTGTTTTGGAAAATGTAAGTAGTGATGGATTCTCAGGGGAATGTAGCATGAACAGCCAAGTTTCTGGTGTTGAGACTGGCTCTAATGCAATGAGGGGTACGACGGGTTCCAAGAGATAAATTGTGTTAGGGAATTCTCTAGTCAGAGGTACAGACAGATGTTTCTGTGGCCAGCAGCGAAAAATCATAACGGTGCGTTGCTTCCCTGCTACCAGGATCAAGGATGTCTCAGAGAGGGTGCAGAATGTTCTCAAGGGGGAGAGGGGCCAGCAAAAGGTCGTTGTCTACATTGGAACCAACGACATAGGAAGGGAAAAGGTTGAGATTCTGAAGGATGATTACTGAGATTTAGGCAGGAATTTAAACAGGAGGTCCTCGAGAGTAGTAATATCTGGAATACTCGCAGTGCTACGAGTATAGGAGGACAGAGCAGATGCATGCATGGCTAAGGAGCTGGTGTTTGGGAGAAGGATGCACATTTTTGGATCATTGGAATCTCTCTTTTGGGGTAGAAATGATCTGTACAAGAAGGACGGATAGCACCTAAATTGGAAGGGGACTAATGTACTGGCAGGGAGATTTGCTAGAGCTGCTCAGGAGGATTTAAATTAGTAAGGTGGGGGGTGGAACCCAGGGAGATAGTGAGGGAAGAGATCAATCTGAGACTGGTACAGTTGAGAACAGAAATGAGTCGGGGCAAGCAGGAACAAGGTAGGACTAATAAATTAAACTGCATTTATATCAATGCAAGGGGCCTAACTGGGAAGGCAGATGAACTCGACATGGTTAGGAACATGGGACTGGGGTATCATGGCAATTACAGAAACATGGCTCAGGGATGGGCAGGACTGGCAGCTTAATGTTCCAGGATACAAATGCTACAGGAAGGATAGAAAGGGAGGCAAGAGAGGAGGGGGAGTGGCATTTTTGATAAGGATAGCATTATAGCTGTGCTGAGGGAGGATATTCCTGGAAATACATCCAAGGGCGTTATTTGGGTGGAACTGAGAAATAAGAAAGGGATGATCACCTTATTGGGATTGTATTATAGACCCCTTAATAGTCAGAGGGAAATTGAGAAACAAACTTGTAATGAGATCTCAGCTATCTGTAAGAATAATAGGGTGGTTATGCTAGGGGATTTGAACTTTTCAAACATAGACTGGGACTGCCATAGTGTTAAGGGTTTAGATGGAGAGAGGAGTTTGTTAAATGATTACAAGAAAATTTTCTGATTCAATATGTGGATGTACCTACTAGAGAAGGTGGGAAACGTGACCTACTCTTGGGAAATAAGGCAGGGCAGGTGACTGAGGTGTCAGTGGGGGAGCACTTTGGGGCCAGTGACCATAATTCCATTAGATTTAAAATAGTAATGGAAAAGGATAGGTCAGATCTAAAAGTTGAAGTTCTAAATTGGAGAAAGGCCAATTTTACCATTATTAGGCAAGAACTTTCAAAAGCTGATTGGGAGCAGATGTTCACAGGTAAAGGGACAGCTGAAAAGTGGGAAGCCTTTGGAATTGAGATAACGAGAACCTAGAGAAAGTATATTCTTGTTCGGGTGAAACAAAAGGCTGGTAGGTATAAGGAATGCTAGATGACTAAAGAAATTGAGGGTTTGGTTAAGAAAAAGAAGGAAGCATATGTAAGGTATAGAAAGGATAGATCAAGTGAGTATAACGGCAGCAGGAGTATACTTAAGAGGGAAATCAGGAGGGCAAAAAGGGGACATGAGATAGCTTTGGCAAATAGAATTAAGGAGAATCCAAAGGGTTTTTAACAAGTACATAAAGGACAAAAGGGTAACTAGGGAGAGAATCGGGCCCCTCAAAGATCAGCAAGGCAGCCTTTGTGTGGAGAGGAGAAAATGGGGGAGATACTAAATGAGTATTTTGCATCAGTATTTACTGTGGAAATTGATGGTGACACCTTGAAAAATGGCCTTATTACAGAGGAGGAAGTGCTGGATGTCTTGAAACGGGTAAAAATGGATAAATCCCCAGGATCTAATCAGGTGTATCCTAGAACTCTGTGGGAAGCTAGGGAAGTGATTGCTGGGCCTCTTGCTGAGATATTTGGAAGACTGGAGGTTGGCTAAAGTGGTGCCACTGTTTAAGAAGGGTGGTAAGGACAAGCCAGGGAACTAGAGACCAGTGAGCCTGACGTCGGTGGTGGGCAAGTTGTTTGAGAGAATCCTGAGGGACAGGATGTAAATGTATTTGGAAAGGCAAGGACTGATTAGGGATAGTCAACATGGCTTTGTGCGTGGGAAATCATGTCTCACAAACGAATGAGTTTTTTGAAGAAGTAACAAAGAGGATTGATGAGGGCAGAGTGGTAGATGTGATCTATATAGACTTCAGTAAGGCATTCAACAAGGTTCCCCATGGGAGACTGGTTAGCAAGGTTAGAACTCACGGAATACAGAGAGAATTAGCCATTTGGATACAGAACTGAGGGTGACGGTGGAGGTGTTTTTCTGACTGGAGGCCTGTGACCAGTGGAGTGGCACAAGGATCGTTGCTGGGTTCTCTACTTTTTGTTATTTACATAAATGATTTGGATATGAGTATAAGTGGTACAGTTAGTAAGTTTGCAGATGACACCAAAATTGGAGGCATAATGGACAGCAAAGAAGGTTACCTCAGATTACAACAGGATCTTGACCAGAGGGGCCAATGGGCTGATAAGTGGCAGGTGGACTTTAATTCAGATAAATGAGAGGTGCAGCATTTTGGTAAGGCAAATCTTAGCAGGATTTATACACTTAATGGTAAGGTCCTAGGGAGTGTTGCTGAACAAAGAGATCTTGGAGTGCAGGTTCATAGCCCCTTGAAAGTGGAGTCGCAGGTAGATAGGATAGTGAAGAAGGCATTTGGCTTGCGTTCTTTTATTGGTCGTGGTATTGAGTACAGGAGTTGGGAGGTCATGTTGCGACTGTACAGGTCACTGGTTAGGCCACTGTTGGAATATTGCAATTCTGGTCTCCTTCCTATTAGCAAGATGTTGTGAAACTTGAAAAGATTCAGAAAAGATTTACAAGAATGTTGCCAGGATTGGAGGATTTGAGCTATAAGGAGAAGCTGAACCATGCTGGGGCTGTTTTCCTTGGAGCGTCTAAGGCTGAGGGGTGACCTTACAGAGGTTTACAAAATCATGAGGGGCATGGATAGGATAAATATGCAAAGTCTTTTCCCTGGGGTCGGAGTCCAGAACTAGAGGGCACAGGTTTAGGGTGAGAGGGGAAAGATATAAAAGACACCCAAGGGGCAACTCTTTCACACAGAGGGTGGTATGTATATGGAATGAGCTGCCAGAGGATGTGGTGGAGGCTGGTACAATTGCAACATTTAAAAGGCTTCTGGATGGGGATATGAATAGGAAGGGTTTGGAGGGAGACGGGCCGGGTGCTGGCAGGTGGGACTAGATTGGGTTGGGATATCTGGTCGGGTTGGACCAAAGAGTCTGCTTCCATGCTGTACATCTCTAAGACTCTAATTGACGGTGGATTCACGGTCGTCATTAGATTCTTAATTCAATTTATTTTAAATTCAAACCCACCATCTGCTGTGACAGAACTCAAACCCAGAACCCCAGAACATCATTCTAATTGTACGTACAAAAACAATTGTGATATTTCTGTTGATTTTACTTTTACATCTTACCCAGATGTGAAAAGCACAAACAGAAGCAGGTCAGACGAGGAACCTCTACGAGTGACACAGAGTGTGAAGAGGAGAGTAATCTGCTCATTATTATATTTCTGGCAGTTTTCACGATTTTGGTTGTGCTCTTGTTCTTTGGAGGGTTTTTGTGTTTAATATGGACGAGAAAGGAAAGGCGTGCCTCAGGTGTGTAATTCCTTTGATTTACTATACATAATCCAGTTTGTGTACAGTTCTCCAGATCAGTGTTCATTCAGTCAAATTGCACATAAGTTTCCTTATTTCCAACAATTGTCCTGCCACCAAACTCTAGTGGAACAGCAGGTGGTCACCACAAGGAAATCATAAAACACTATCCAATAATTTGTAGGATCACGGGCCTGGAGGGGATTATGGGCAAATGCAGATGAGAGGGGAGGGTTTTATATTGATCGAGGGAAATCAGGCTTTGGTAGATGCAAGGATTCATTGCAAATCCTGGAGGGTTGGTGGAGAGGGGGAGCATTCCTGTTTCTCCTGGCTCACAAGGAGTTCTTACTGAAGTAATTTATTAAAACTTTGCAGCATTACAGGTGTCTCCCTAACTTGTTTATTATCTCTCAGCCTGTTAGCAGTTTAAAGTTGTGGCCTTTAAATCTAAAGAATTGGTGAGTTCCACCTGCCTGAAGTCAGAGCCTTAGTTGATTTCAAACTCTGAAAGAGGAGATGGTGTCAGGCAGGCGTGACACTGCCTCTGGCTGTGGTGTTGATTGGGCCTAATTTTCACCCTTGCCACCATTTACACTGAACAACAGAGGGTGGGTTTAAATTGAGGCCAGTGTTTCTTTTGCTAACAAAAATACCTGCCATTTTCTGAACAGTAAAAACTGGAAAGATCAAGCAAACATGGAATTAATCTCATTCATAGTGTCATTTCCTTCTTCTTTTATTGGCAGATCCCAACAGATTATCAGATCGCGAGGTAAATATATATTTCTAACACTTATTATCATATGCATAAAATCATATTATCTGAAAGCTGTAAATATTTCTCACATTCCAATATAATTCTGAACTCGTGTTTAGAGCTGTTTCCTGCAGAGCTGTCCACCCGCTTGATTCTCAAAGATATCTGAAGTTAATGTAGCATTGCGTGAATTGCAAGGCAGCGAAGGATCAAACAGTACAGACATTAAGCATGGCTGGATTAATATAAAATCTCTGTATAACAAATGTGAAGAGTTTTAGTGTTTGTGGACAGATTAGGATATTCGGGGCAGCATGGTGGCTCAGTGGTCAGCACTGCTGCCTCACATCTTCAGGGACTGAGGTTTGATTCCACCCTTGGGTGACTGTCTGTGGAGTTTGCACACTCTCCCTGTGACTATGTGGGTTTCCTCCGAGTGCTCCAGTTTCCTCTCACAATCCAAAGATGTGCAGATTAGATGGATTGGCAATAATACAATTACCTATTGCATCCAAGGATGTGCAGGCTAGGTGGACTAGCAATT
Organism: Chiloscyllium punctatum; assembly: GCF_047496795.1. Taxonomy (NCBI): domain Eukaryota; kingdom Metazoa; phylum Chordata; class Chondrichthyes; order Orectolobiformes; family Hemiscylliidae; genus Chiloscyllium; species Chiloscyllium punctatum. The sequence continues at coordinate 4,113,603 of NC_092754.1, read as the reverse complement.
GGAATTGCAAGGTTGTGCCGATAGGGTAGAGGGATAGATGCTCTTCAGAGGTTCAGTGGATTCAATGGGCCAAATGGCCTGCTTTTCACACTTTCAGGATTCTATGACTGAAATGAATTATAGTGAGTTGGAGCATACATAGATATCTATGTTGTCCTACTACCAAGATACAATGATGGGGCCATAAAAGGTGATTAAAGGAATGGTAAAACGATAAAAGTCGTCAAATCAAAATTGACAGTGTAGAACCACGGCGAACATCGGTCATGTATGGACGCTTCAGTTTATGAGGAAGGATGCAAGCAGAGGGATTACCAGTTGATTGGTACACTGAAGAAATAAGAAGTGATCAAACAGTAGCTCCCCAGGCTGGAAACTTCATAGTTTCCAGGGCTATTTTCAGTGGCTCCTAAGCTAACAATAGAAATAATACAGAGCAAAGAATAAATGACCTGCTTTAGTGTCACAGTTACAATGTCAAACTCAAGACAACTATAACTGTTACTTTTAATATGATTCACACACTTAAATATTTATTTTTTTCATATTAGGAACACAGTTCCATACCAGAAAGTGTAGGTCTTTTCAGGAGCCAAGCTGCAACATCAGACAATGACCAACCAGACAAAAGCATTGTAGAATGCAATAGTAAGTACATTTCTCTGTGATTTTGAGATTGTATCCATATTTGGATAAATGGACTACACTTGTAAAAGGTAAATTTGCTGAAGACATCAAAATAGAAGGAAAAATTAGTTGAAAGTAGAAGTAAACAGACCACAAAAATAAATAGAAGAGTAAACAAACACTTGGCGGATGGAGTCTGATGTGGATAAATGTGAACTTGTCAACTTTGGCAGTGAGAGTAGAAAAGCATACATTATATAAATGGCGAGATGGCAGAACGTGGTAATACATAGAACATAGCAAAGTACAGCACAGAGCAGGCCCTTTGGCCCACGATGTTATGCCGAGATTTAATCCTAATGTAAAATATAGTAACTTAACCTACGCACCCCTCAACTCACTGCTATCCATGTGCATGTCCCGCAGTCGCTTAAATATCCCCAATGACTCTGCTTCCACCACCAGAACTGGCAACACATTCCATGCATTCACAACTCTCTACGTAAAGAACCTACCTCTAATGTTTCCTTTATACCTTCCTCCTAATATCTTCAAACTATGACTTCTTGTACCAGTCAATCCTGCCCTGGGGAAAAGTCTCTGGCTATTGACTCTATCTATTCCTTTCATTATTTTGTACACCTCAATCAGGTCTCCTCTCTTCCTCCTTCTCTCCAGAGAGAAAAGTCCGAACATTTCTTCATAAGGCAACCTCTCCAGTCCAGGCAGCATCCTGGACCCTTTCCAAAGCCTCTGTATCTTTTCTATAGTAGGGCAACCAGAACTGGACACAGTATTCCAAGTGTGGTCTCACCAGGGACTTGTAGAGCTGCAGCAAAACCTCGCGGCTCTTAAACTCGATTCCCCCTGTTAATGAAAGCCAAAACACCATATGCTTTCTGAATAACCCTATCCACTTGGGTGGCAACTTTGAGGGATCTATGTACTTGCACACCCAGATCCCTCTGTTCTCCACACTGCCAAGAATCCTGTCTTTAATCCTGCATTCAGCATTCGGGTTTGACCTTCCAAAATGCACCATTCGCATTTATCCAGGTTGAACTCCATCTGCCATTTCTCAGCCCAGCTCTGCATCCTGTCTATGTCACATTGCAGCCTGCAGTAGCCCTCTATACTATCAATGACACCTCCAACCTTTGTGTCATCTGCATATTTACTAACCCACCCCTCAATCTCCTCATCCAAGTCATTTATAAAAAACGACAAAGAGCAGAGGCTCCAGAACAGAGCCCTGTGGGACACCACTCAGTACTATCCTCCAGGCAGAATACTTTCCATCTACAACCACTCTCTGCCTTCTATCAGCCATCCAATTTTGAATCCAGGTAGTCAGATCTCCCTGTATCCCATACTTCCTGACTTTATGAATGAGCCTACCATGGGGAACCCTACCATGGGGAACCCTATCAAATGCCTTGCTGAATTCCATGTACACCACATCCACTATTCGACTGTCATCGACCTGTCTTGACGCCTCCTCAAATAACTGAATAAGATTTGTGAGGCATGACCTGCCCCTCACAAAGCCATGCTGACTGCCTTAAATCACACTATGTTTTGCCAAATAGTCATAAATCCTATCCCTCAGATTTCTTTCCAAACCTTTGCTGTCCACAGACATAAGTCATGGTTCTGCATGTCTGGTACATCAGTCACAAAATGTTAGTATGCAAGTACAGAAAATTATTGAGAAGGCAAATGGAATATTGCCACTTATTGCAAAGTGATTGGAATATAAAAGTTGATAGCTTTTCCTGCAGCTGTACAGGGCCTTGCTGAGACCACATCTGGTACAGGTTTGCTCTCCTTATTTTAAAAAGGATATGCATTTGGAGTAGTTCAGAGAGGGTTGACGCAACTCATTCCAAGAATGAAGGGCTTGTCATATTAAGAAAGGTGGGCAAGGAACAGCCTTATGTCAATTCGAGTTAAGAAGGATGAGAAAGGTCTGATTGAAACATATAAGAACCCCAGAAGACTGGGATAGGGTGGATAGTGTGGAAGAGACCAGTATAAGGGAACACAGTTTAAAAAGAATAGGTCTTCCTTTTCAGATAGAAATAAGGAGAGGGTTTTCTTTTTGTCTCTGACGCTTTTTATAGTGAAGAATTGTTTTCCACAAAAAACACTGACCCATCACTAAACAGCAGAATGTGATCATATAATACTGCACCTTCCCCTGGCAGCTGTATTTACATGTTCTGATAAATACTAATGTTTACATGTGAAAGTAAACAATTTTTAAATATTTTATCCACAGCAATAGTGATGAGAAATCCAGATACAGTTGTTTTGAACCATGATAAGCTTGTTAATTAAAGTTTGCACTTGCTTATGAATGACTAGAGTGTTGTCATTTCAAGTGTGGGTATGGATTTGTCACATGATTATTCGCTGCATTATCTTAAAGGAGCTGCCCTCTGCTTTAAGACTGTGCAGCCACAAGCAAACGGAGTCCATTATTAATTATTTTCCTTTCCTGAACATATGGTCTTGAGTCTAAATGAACAGTCTGTTTATCATTTCGTATGGATGAACAGTAATTCTAAAAGTGACTTATCTCTCTTTGTTTTCTTCTTCAGGCAGTCCTTGTGATTCAGGAATAGGGAGTCAAAATTCAGCAGATACTAATTCACCACATGTCTAAGACATTACAGATACCCAGAAATAGACAGTCATTTTCGCAATTCTTGGTTTGACTCATCTATGCACCTTACTTGTCAGGTTCAAAATTGTTTTTCTACAGTCATTATAAGAGGACAGAAGGGGAATGTCAAAATAAATAAAAGAAATACAGCAAAATTAACTCTCTCCTAATTGATGCAAGTTGACAGACATTCTTCGATATAATTAAATCAATCAATGTTTTTAGATTGATTTGTGGGACGTGGAGGTCACTGGCTGACCAGCAATTATTGCCCATCCACAGCTGCCTTTGTAAACGTGGAAGTGAGCTGCATTTTTGAACCACTGCAGCCCCCTGCTATGGATTGACCCACAATAACATGAGAGAGGGAGTTCCAGGATTTTGAGCCAGTGACAGTGAAGGAGCAATGATATATTTCCAAGTCAGGATGGTGAGTGGCTTTAAGGGGAACTTGAAAGTGATTGTGTTCCCAGGAATCTGCTGCCCTTGGCCTTCTAGATGGAAGAGGTAAAATGATAAAAGATATGTGCTGTACCTTGAAACTATGGATTCATGAAATCTGAACGACTTCAAGGCAGAAAGATTGTTTACAAAATATAGCAGACGTAGCTTGTTTTAACATTTCAAATATTCAACATTTTAGACCTTTGTGTGATTCGAGTTCTACCTGTGAAGCATAACCAGCCCTGAACCATAATTCAAATCCAACACGTGAAATAGATTGGACACTATCGTCCTGAGTGAGAAATGTAGACCAGAGGAAAAACAATGGGCTGTTAGTTGGTGGTTGTTATTTCTGTAAAATGTAATTGTTGAACATTTGAAGACTGTCAATTTTATCCTTTCCTTCATCACCTTAATGCATTTCAGCGGAAGGTCTGGAATGTAAAGATGAATTGACATAAAACTCATATCTGATGTCAAACATATGGGAACACATTCAGATTCAGTACATTTGGAGTCTTGAGCATCTGCCAGCTCGACTTGAATCCGTTGTCAACAAATTCTAAAAGATCAGAGCAGAAGATGGACAAGCTACCTTTCCTCAGTGGGTAAAAGTCTGCCCTCAGAATCTGAAGATTACAAGGACTTGTCAACCCCAGCATCTTGCAGGTCAGGACACAAACTTGAGTTTCTTTTGAAAACTTAACCATGCATCAATAATATGTATTAATAGATAAAATTATAACGAATGATAAGAGAGCTACTCACTTTGTAAGAACCACATCTTTTTATTGCCTGTATTTTTGGAATGTGGACTGCTTTAAAGCAAGGATATTGTGCAAAGAAGGCTACGGTGTTGTAAATCATGTCTACTGGAATACATTTTGTACAACTCATTGTTTCAGGAATATATATTGTGTGAGTAGAAGCAGGCACCATGGAGTTGATGGTTTCTGAATTAAAGGAAAGCTGTTTGACAAAAATATCTTAATTGGCTCCTGACTGAGTGACTGTGGATTGTGTGTGACCAATGGAGCAGAGAACCACCAAACCTGTAAAAAGAAAGTTTCAAAACTTCTGTTTTCTGAGTGGTGCAGGAGAAAGTCTCCAGTAACAGCCAGCTAGCTTCCATTCACCTTTCTCTGCAAAATCCTTGTTCGAGGAAGAATGGGAACATAAGAACCAGGAGCAGGATTAGGCAATTCAGCTCCTCGAACCAACTCCACCATTTAATATGATCTCGGCTTATTTCATCTCAGCCTCAACTCTATTTTCATGCCCTTCAACCCGTTACTATTAAAACTCTGTCCATTTCCTCCTTTAATTTATTCAGTGTCCCAGCATCCACCACACTCTGGAGGAGTGAATTCCACAGGCTTATGACCCTTTTGAGAGAAGTCATTTCTCCTCATCTCTGTTTTCAATCCATTACTCCTTACCCTAAAACTATGATTTCTCGTGCTGGATTGACCCACATGAGAAAACCATCCTTTATGCATATACTTTATCAATTGCCTTTAATTTCTTATGTGCCTTAATTAGATCACTTCTCAATCTTCTAAACGCCAGAAGATATTGGGCTAACTGCTCAATCTCTCTTCACAGGACAAACTCTCATTGCCAGAATTAATCAAGGGAATCTCCTCTGAACTGCCTCCATATGCAGCTACATTCATTCTTAAGTAAACGTACCTTTAAAGACATTGAGAGGACAAATTCTCAATGAGTGATTGAAAGGGAACGTCAATATACAAAGGCTGATTAACCTAAAGGACTCTATACAAACAACCAGCAAAACAAATATAATTTACAAAATACCATGCAAGGACTTTAACAAACACTACATTGGACAAGCAAAAAGCTAGCCACCAGGATACATGAACACCAACAAGCCACCAAAAGACATGACGCACTATCACTAGTATCCTTACATACAGATGAAGAAGGATTCCAACTTTGATGGGAGGGACAACACATCCATTCTAGGACAGGTTAAACAGAGACACACAGGGGAATTCCTAGAAACCTGGCATTCTAACTGGAACTCCATCAATAAACACATCGATTTAGACCCCATCTACCATCCTCTGAGAAAAAGAACCGGGAATGATATCACACACCTTTAAGAGACCAAGACATATAATTAAAAAGTGGGACATAACACCCGCACTTCACAAGAGGCTCACTGATGATGTAATCTAATATAGTGACAAAACTTCTGAAAACAAACCTTCCAGCTCTGAGCAAATTCACAACCTGAACCTCAATCTGAGCACCAATCTTCTCGAAAGTCGCAAAGAATAGTGTGTCAATAACAAAGAACTGAAGCAGAGTTGAAAGGAAGAGAAAGAAAGCAACTTATAAGACCCATATATATATATATAGAGAGAGAGAGAGAGAGTATACTGAGGAACCTCGATTATCCAAATGACATGGGCTGGGTGTATTTTGTTCAGATAATCAAGGTTCCTCTGTATTCCCAAAAATTGATTTGTTGAAGTGATCTTAATATGTGAATATAATAAATGTTTAGTTTGGAGGATTATCTGAAAGTGCTGTTTTTATTCCCACTGTTACAACAACTATACAAACACCAGGAACAGGAGCACACGCACTCTCAGTTCATACTGTGACCATTGGCACATGTAAGATTTCCCCTATCACTGACATCATTGGTGTGTGCCTGTCAGCCTGTGAATTTATATTCAAGCAGAATGTGCAAAGAACCATGTCCATATGTTCTAATTTGCTGTATACTTTAGACACAAGTCATCAGGCACAGTGACTGCACATTCTGCTTCCTCAACAATGATCATTTTTGGACAGTATCGTTGAGAGCCAAAGGACATTGTGTGCAAGCAGAGCATACTTCGGAGAATCAAAGGACATGATACAAACATTAACTGCTGCTGGAGGAGCTTCAACTCTGTGAAAGGTGTTCTTTGATCAGCCCAAAACTTGTTCAATGGTCAGTATAAAGAGATATGGATGACTGAATGTTGCAGACTTGCACATTCCAAGGTCCAGGACTATGTGCTGAGGAAGACATGAAAGTTCAGAGCAGGCACTGTGCAAGCTTAATAGGAAGGGACTTCTAAGATCCTCCTGCCATTGTTTAGTGAAGTGTGGGAAACCGTGTAAAACCCATTAGCTTGTATATTTGATAATAAATATATTTTGTAACTTTAATCTTTAAGTATGGAGGCATTTCTAAGTAAAGGGAGGATTCCCATAGTCTTAATAGACTCAAGGATTACTCTCATAGAGAGCAAGAACTGGTTTAACCTGAGGATCATAACACCTTTGGCAAGTTGTGAGGTTAAGAAGGACAGTCCTTCATGATGACTTCAGTCAACGTGGAGAATTGAACCCATGCTGTTGGTGTCACTGTATATCACAGTCCAGCATCCAGCCAACTGAGCTTACCAAGCCCCACTTCTAACTGCCATATACTGTATTGAAAGAAACTGACAGAGTAAAATCCAGTGTATCCACTCTTGGCAGGTGAAGGCACAGCCACCAGTGATGGAATGATAAAAGTCAGTTGTGGAAACATAGAGAATAGGAGCAGTTGGTCATTCATCCTTCAAGCCTGCTCCACCATTTAATATGGTGCTGACTGGTCATCCAATTCAGGACCTGCTCCTGTTTTCTCCCTATATTGTCATGACAAAGAGATCAGAATTGGAGTAACACAGGAACCTGAGTAGAAGTGAGATAACAGAGGTGCAGAAGGTGTTATTCATGGAGAAACTTAAAAGTAAGAGTTTGCAGTATTGAAAGTCCAGTGAACAGTGTGAAATAACAGATAAGAAACTTAGCAGTCTAAGTCCAAAATGTAAGTGGTTTATTCACATGCACATGGGGAGCAGCTTAAAATTTATCCAAGTTACAAATAGTCATGGCTTTTATACATAAAATGCAGTTACATGTCCCATTTTGGGTGGACAACTTAGCTATCACTCACCTTGGATGCATATCATATGTTCAATGTTTAAACCTGGCTGTTTAGAGTCTTAACAGCTTCATAGAAAATACAGCTTTACAACAGCTAACCAGAGTAAACTTATTTAAAGCTGAACATATGCCCTGTGAAGACAATAAAAGGTTAACATGTTTTCCTTGTAATTTTATATTGTAAAATAAATGCATAAATTTATAATTATATACCAGTTAGTGATATCTAATGCTCTGATCGGTCAGAAAGTGCAAAGCTTCAGGAGTTTAACCACAGAGTTACTGCAATTACATGTCCTGGAGTTCCACTGAAGACCTGTCAACTGTTACCAACTGGTTTGAGGTTTTGTCTCAAACCTGTGTACAAGCCCCAAGTTATCCTTGGGAATTCTGTGTGCTCCATTGTGTCCTGGCCTCCCTTCTCACAGATTCACACTCTGTTTTCCATTCATTGCTGGTAAGCCCATTTTTCAGCTCTGGCCTTGCATCAGAGGAAATAGAATTCTTTGTGTCTTCCAATTCCTACCACGCTATGGGCTTTTCTAATGTAATCATTACATCCCCTTACAAAGATAGGCTATTCTTATCTCTCACTTGACACCTCAGGATCAATGCTGTTGAACCAAGGTAGGTGAGTGAAAATAAAGGTCATGGATGAACTAGACTTGGTGCAAGTTAGGACATGTGTGATAGAGGTTTGAAGCAGTAAACTACACCAATACTTCTCATTGATTAATGGGACCTCTAAGTTTTTTAAAATAAAGACAATGCCATATCAAAGACATTTGCTCAAAGATATTCCCTGCCTCAGAGATTATTATTTTGCATTAAGGTCCAAATGAAACCAACATCTGAAAGCTTTGCTAGAAACACCAATTATGATGAAGATAGTTAGTATTCCTGTTTTGAGTAATAAAAGAGTACTTCATGTCTCTGTACCACAGCATCAACCAGTTGCAGCTCCTGAAGATGTTTTTGAAGTAGGGATACAGCAGCCATTTGCATAATCCAATTTACACAAAGAACCATATGATAATGACAAGTTAATCACTTTGTTGTTGTGATGCTGATTAAGGATGAACATTAGCTAACAGAAAACGCTCCTCTTCTTCAAAACATTGCCATAAGCATTTGTGTTCCCAAGACTGGGTTTCTATTTATCATCATCCAAAAAGAGTTGAAAGGTTATCAGGAGTAGGCAGGCATGTGATTTGAGGTTATAATCAGGTCAAAATCAATAGCCTGACTTTATTTAAACAGTGGTGCAGGTTTGATGGGGTCAGTGTCCTACTACTTGTTCATATGAATCTACAAATAAGAAACATGAATAAGTCACTTCACCCTTCATGGTCCAACTGATTTTAACCTCCTGCAGAACATCAATAATCTTACTTTCTCTTGGTTTGCCTCTGCCTAAAAAATATTTAAAGATTCTGTGTCCACTGCCTTTTGAGAAAGGGAATTCCAAAGATTTATAATCAAGGGCAGGCAAATGGAACTTGATTAATTTAGGATCTGTTTCAGAAATATTCCTGAAGAAGGGCTTATGCCCAAAACGTCGATTCTACTGCTCCTTGGATGCTGCCTGATCTGCTGCGCTTTTTCAGCAACACATTTTTCAGCTCTGATCTCCAGCATCTGCAGTCCTCACTTTCTCCTCACTATCTGGCAACTGTACCATTCAAGATCAGAGACGCTTACAGAGAGTGGTGAACTCAGCTCGGACAATCACAAAGGCCAACCTCCCATCTATAGAATCCATTTACCAGGCACACTGTCAAGGAAAGGCCGCTAGCATTCTCAGAGATCCATCCCACCCTGGCAATGCTCTTCTACAACCTCTACCATCATGGCTAGGTTTCACACCAGCCCATTTTGAAACAGTTTCTACCCTACTGTAGTTAGATTACTGAATGGGACTCACAAACCCTTAGCATTCGTCTGTACCTATGTTTTTGTGTTTGCCGCTGTTTACCTATTATCTAATTATCTATGCTTTTTAACTGTGATCTGCCTGTATTGCTCGCAAGACAAAGCTTTTCACTGTGACTCGGTACACGTTACAATAAATTCAATCCAATTCAATATTTGCCGCTGCATTATTGTTGGCCTATCCCTTAACCTAAATTACCAGCTCCTTTTTGTAACTCTGCTTTCATGGTCTCACATTGCCCTGGTCCAAATCTTTATTCTTGGACCCACACTTCGGTCCCTTAAACTGTGTGTAAAATCTAGATATTATTACCTTTGAGGTTCTGCTTCATAATTTGGTGCCTGGCTCCTTACACTGACTGTGCAGAACTTCTTTCCTTGTTCTACCAATGTCATTGGTGCTGACATGGACCACAACAACCTTTTCCTCCCCCTTCCATTGCATGTGTTTCTCCACCTGATATCATGAACCCTTGCACCAACCAGACAACACAGCCACCTGGACTCGCACTTTGCTGCAGAGAACAGTGTCAATACCACACCCCACCCCACCCCACCAAGCTGCCCCCTGCAAGCACTACAGTTTGTCTCCCCAAATGCTCGAAGGGCTTTCTGTGCAATGGTGCCGTAGTCATTTAACTCATCCACCCCGCAGCCCCTGCTCTCATCCAAACAAGCTGAGAGAACCTCAAACCTGTTGGATTATTGCAGAGGCTGACAGTAATACACTCCTTTCTTCTGGGTCCTCTTATGCACCCTACTGTAATCACAGCCTCTTGTCCCTAACCACTGATCATAGCAGAACACTGTATCCTAGGAGGTGTGATTGCCTCCTGGTATACAGAATCCAGGTAATTTCTCCACTCCCTGATGCATCACAGTGTCTATAATTCAACTCACAGCTCATAAACTCTAACTTCAAACTTCAAGCACAGCACTGATATGTTTGCCCTGGATCACAATGGTATCATTGAGCTCCCACATACTGCAGCTTCATACACCACCTGTAATGCCATTCTTAATGAGCTTTTAATGAATTCAGTTATATTATTTCCTTATTTATGTTGATTTTCAAATATTGTATTAGTATACACATTAGTGGTAAAGGTATGTTAAAACTTGATGTTATGACACTGGGTAAATTCCTCTGATAATTTAAACCAGTAACAGAGAAAAGATTCACCCCATGGTGTAATCTGTTAAAATTCAAGAGGCAAAGAGCTATCCCAGAGGTCACTATTTAAAGTAAAAATTTAAAACGTTCTTCTTCAAGTCTAACAGAGAATATTAAAACTAACAACTATTTACAGCTCCTTGCTCTTAAACCTATCTTTTACCTTCCACTCTACAGTGCTAATCCAAGAAAAAGTGCTGATTATAATTTACGAAAAAAACGTCTCATTTCAAAACCAGTCAGCTTTGCTGAGTCTTCTTTGTAGATTCTTCTCTGTAGGATGGCCTCGATGTTTTCTGTGCAAATTCCTTACCCAGACAGGTACCTTTATGACAGCTCTGGAGCTAGCAGTCTCTGTGGCAGTTCTTCCATTGGCTGTTCAAAATGTCCAATTTTATATCCCAAAACATCAAATTGTTTCATTGGCTTTAATATTATCAAAATACTAAATTCAAACTTGAATGGGGTTTGGGGCATAATTTCAACTGATTGGCTGAATGTGAATTTGTCTTTGTCTCATGGCAACCCAGCTCGTGCTAGCTGTTTTGACCAAATGTTACATTGTTACCTTGTTCTGGACTCTCTGTGCTTTTCTAAGTCCTTGCTAGCTTTTCAACTCTCTTAAAGGTCTACACCTTCATAACATCTCCCCCCTTAAGAAAAAAAAACATCACAATGAAAAGATGGCTTCATTTTTTTTCTGCATTCCTTAACAACAATATCATGGCATACTAAATTCAAAATCTAAATCCATATTAACCTCTTTCCAAAAAAACATAAAATATTGAATAGACACCACTCTTACCTATATCAGTTAAATCTGTGATAATGCATCTGCAATTACATTCTTACGACTCGCAACATGTACGATATTTAAATTATGATGCACGTAATTTAAAAGTGTGTAACATAAGACTCCAACCAGTAGTTGCATATTCTGTCTTTAAAACGTTCCAAGAATATAAGAGGATTGTGATCCATGCGTACAACTGTCTCCAACACATTGTTCATGACATACACATTAAAGGCTAGTACCAAACTCAATAGTTCTTTTTCGATCGTGGAGTATTTCCTCTGGTGGATGTTGAGTTATTTCGAAAAATAACCAAGTGGCAGTTCACATTAAATTGCTATAGCCCATTTGAGATTACAAATGCAGAAATTTAATTTGCCGTCTCTGATAAAAAGTACCTGCCAGTAAGTTCAAGTTGGTGATGTAACTGGGTTGTCCAGCTTTCTCGATACTGTCCTCCAATCTTGGAACTGGAAATGAGTCCGATTTTGTAATGGTGTTGACCTTGCGATAATTCAAGCAAATTCATTCAGTCCCACTCGCTCTGGCTTGATTCGATGATATCCTTGTCAAGCATGGCGTCCAACTTCTTCTAGACCTGTCTGCCATTGAACAGATTTAGCCAATAGAGGTGTTGTTTTATCAGAGCAGTATTCCATACTTCATGTACAATAGAATTAGTCCTCCTGATCTGATACTTACATATGTCCTTATACTGCAGTAACCAACCTTTCAACTGCGTTCTATGCTCCTGAGACAGATAGTTCACTAATGTATCCCACTCCTCAAGGACTTCTTCATTTTTTAATCTATTTTGAGGCACATCAAAATCCACATCATCTGGATTTGATTCTCTACTCTGTTTGTCCAGTTCTCTCTCTCTCTAGTATAATATGGTTTCAACATATTCACATGACATACCCGATATTGTTTTTTTTTATCTGGCATCTTTACCAGATAGTTCACCTGACTCAACTTTTTGGAGAAAGTGAGGACTGCAGATGCTGGAGATCAGAGCTGAAAATGTGTTGCTGGAAAAGCGCAGCAGGTCAGGTAACATCCAAGGAGCAGGAGAATCGACATTTCAGGCATTAGCCCTTCTTCAGGAATGAGGAGAGTGTGCCAAGCAGGCTAAGATAAAATGTAGGGAGGAGGGACTCGGGGAGGGGCGTTGGAAATGCAATAGGTGGAAGGAGGTTAAGGTGAGGGTGATAGGCCGGAGTGGGGGTGGGGGCGGAGAGATCAGGAAGAAGATTGCAGGTTAAGAAGGTGGTGCTGAGTTTGAGGGTTGGGACTGAGACAAGGTGGGGCAAGGGGAAATGAGGAAACTGGAGAAATCTGAGTTCATCCTTTGTGGTTGGAGGGTTCCTAGGTGGAAGATGAGGCGCTCTTCCTCCAGCTGTTGCGTTGCTATGGTCTGGCAATGGAGGAGTCCAAGGACCTGCATGTCTTTGGTGAAGTGGGAGGGGGAGTTGAAGTGTTGAGTTACGCGGTGGTTGGGTTGGTTGGGACACAATCTACTGTACTTCGCCACATTTTTGCTCTGCACTAGCCTGCCGTAGTCTCCATTTCCATCTTAGGATTCTATCTTTCAGATAATAACCCTCTGGAATATCCTCTGCCTCCTTTTCAGAGAACGCAGTCACATATATATCTTTTATCATCTTGTCTGTCTGTTGCAAGTTCATTCGCCTTTCAGGACTAAACACTTCTGACTAACTGAACCTCAACTCCTTCATCTTTCTCCTTAGTTTTTGCTTCGTGCTGTGATCTATGATCGTGCGATCTGGTTCCTACACAGTCTGGAAAAATGCCAGGATATTTTTATTTTAACCCCTCAGTTCCCTCATCTTCCTTGGGCTCCTCCACAGCAAGGGGTGTCACTCCCGCCTTGGACACTGGTAAATCATTCCCAAGAACAAACTGGATTCCTGGAACTAACACTCTGTCAATCACTCCCACTGATGCTTCCCCAGTCTTAAGTTGGCACTCCAACCTCATCTTACATAGAGGAACGTTAATTTTCTGTCTATCTTTCCCACACATTGCCATACTCTCAAGTAACATATTCGCTCATCTCTTGCTATCAGTGACTGGTTAGATCCTGTATCTCTCAAAATTACAACTTTGAAGTGGGAGGCATTAGGTGCAGAGTGACATTAAGCACACGGATACACAAGATGGCCGCTGAGCCACCACCGGATCACAATATGGAGAGAAACAGCAGAGCAGATAAAGACACTGCCTGGGGCCACCAGAATGCCAGCTCAATACACTCACAACCCAGTTGATTAGTTTAAGGCAGGTGAGGGAGAGAATACGCAAGTAACGAACACTGCCCACCGAAGTGTCTGGGTCCAGCCAATGCCTCTTATAAAAATGCTAACAGCTTGATACAGACTCAATACAAAATGCTAATAGCCAAGGCTGCAGTAATCGTCCTTCTCAGGAAGAATGATTAGCGCCCATTACTACAGCAACGGATTTCCGTGCTGACATTGAAACTGACAATATCTACACTGTAACTGACAATGACCGTGCAGAAATTAACAAAGGCTGTGCTGGAATGGCCAATGACTGTATCAAAACTATCAATGATTCTGCAATAATTGTCATAAGCAAACTATGTTACAAAGACAATAATCGCATTACTGACCAATTGTATCACAAGATGTATAAAAGTATCTTGACGTGTGCTCTGGGCTGAGAGAAGACTCACAGCTGACTACTGTGCTATTGGTGTCTCTTTCTCACTCCAGAGCTCCGATATTTCCTTGTGCAATAAACCCTGTCATTGAGCCCTGATTCTGACTCCTAGACTGGTGGTTTTCCCCACAGCAACTTGTTGTCCTTCTCCCCCTATTCTTCTGAGTAAACTTTACCCTCAGAGGTTAATTCTATACAGAGATCAGGTACTAACTTCATACCCAGTCCCTGCCAAGGCTGTACGCTCTCCTGCAGCTCCTCAGCTCTTCTTGGGGTTTCCTTTACTACTTTCACTGATGCCACTGGCTTAGATTCTTTTACCACAACTTTCCCACCATGCCTTTCTTAAACAAACAGCACTGTGACTCTATGTGTCCCACTTTACCACAGTGGAAACACCTGAGGCCTTTCACCTCCTTTCCACCCTCTTGGGCTTCTTTTTTATCCTGTGGTAAACTCTTACCAGTGTTCTCTACTCTCTGTTTTGTAGTGTAGGATCTCCCATTCTCCCAACTTCTATCCCTCACAGGACAAAATTCTGGCCAGAAGCTTGTCTTATACACCAATATATATTCATCTGCTAATTCTGCTGCCCTTCTCACTTCCTGGACTTTCTGTTCCTCCATGTGAACTCTTACTATCTCTGGAAGTTAGATTTTAAACTCCTCCAACAGAATAATCTCTCTTAGAGCCTCATAGGTCCTATCTATTTTTAAAGCACATCTATTAAAATGACGATGTTTAATTCTTTTGAACTCAACATAAGTCTGACCTGGTTTCTTCTTTATGTTTTTAAACTGCTGTCTATATGCTTCTGGTACCAATTCATAAGCATTTAAAATAGCCTGTTTGATAATCTTCATAATCTCTTGACCCCTCATCTGACAGCGCAGCAAATACCTCACTAACAATTTCCTCCCAGTTTATTCTGAACTAGCATTACCCATAAATCCTCAAACCATTCCATCTGCCCAGCCAATTTTTCAAATGAAATAAAGAAGGCTTCAATATCTTTCTCATCAGAATTTGGGCAGAGTTTTGACATATTTATATATATATCAATACCTTCTCTTTTAATCTCCATCCTGTTAACTTGACTTTACTGACTAAGCCGCAACTTCTCAAGTTCAAATTCTCTCTTTTTGTGTTTCCTTTTCTTCTCTCTCTCTTTGCTCAGCTAAGAACCTTCTCTCTCTCTTTCTTCTCGCTCTGTTTCTCTCTCCCTTTGTTTATCTCCTAACTCCATTTTCCTCAATTGCAATTTAAGTTTTTTGACCTCTACTGCACTTGTCTGTTTCTCTAATAGAACCAAGTGTTTGAGTAATTCCCTAACAATTTTGGCTTACTTTTGTCCTTGGTTAAACACAAATCTAACTTCTTTGCTAATTCTAAAAGTATGGCATTTTTTTTCCTTTTAAACTTTCCTGGCAAACTTGAGAATCCCAGAACCCCTTTAGCAATTTTAAGAGTCGTTTCTTTCACTTTTCATTTAACCAACCACAAGTCACTGAACTGAAACTAATTGTCTTAGCTACATTTTATTTAAAGATCTAGGACGGTAAGCTGTAAGTGTTTAAATCTACTGGGCCTTTTCGTACCCCAAATCTATTCAAATCTGTCTAAACCTATTCAAATCATGAATCCAAGACCCAAACTGTTCAAATCCTGGTAATGAACCCCAAACTGTTACAATACGGGGTTAAACGCTCTGCTAATTTAAACCAACAACACAGAAAAGATACACCCTATGCTGTAATCTGTTAATTTGAGAGGCAAAGAGCTATCCCAGAGGTCACGATTTAAAGTAGAAATAAACAACTTTTTTCTTTAAGTCTAACAGAGAATATTAAAACTAACAACTATTTACAGCTCCTTTCTCTACTTTATAATACTAGTCTGATAAAAAGTCCCAATTACGATTTACAAAAAAAAGTCACATTTCAAAACTAGTCAGCTTTGCCAAGTCTTCTTTGTAGATTCTTCTCTGTAGGTCGGCCTCGATGTTTTCTGTGTGAATTCTTTCCCCAGACAGGTACCTTTATGAAAGTTCTTGAGCTGGCAGTGACAGTTCTTCCATTACCTGTTCAATATGTCCATTTTTATACCCAAAACATCAGATGGTTTCATTGGTTTTAATATTATCAAAATATTAAGTTCAAACTTGATTGGAGTTTGGTATCCTAGGGCATAATTTAAGTTGATTGGCCGAATTTGAAATTGTTTTTGTCTCATGGCAACCCAACTACTGCTAGCTGTTTTGATCAAATGTTGTATTGTTACCTTGTTCCGGACTCTCTGTCCTCCTCCTAGTCCTTGCTAGTTTTTCAATTTTCTTAATAGTACCACACCTCAACACCTTCATAACATTTGAAAATAATCTTGACCACTACCAGTAAGTACCAAATCAGCTCTTACTTTTATGTTGATGTCCCTTTTGTCAGCCATTTCAAATTCTGGCAGGGTTTCTGTTAGGGTTTAGCTGTTGCTCCAACTGAGCTCAATCTGAGATGCGTTCATCAGGCTTTTATCTCAAAGTTCCACTGTCAGCTTGACTCCACTCCTACACACCAGCAGTTTCTTCATTTGAAGTTAAGACTTGTGCGGCCTCATTTGCAGAAGAAAAGTGACAAACTCAATTATGAAGCCAAGCTTGCTTTTCAGATCAACTCACTAAGGCCAACTTTCCAAATGAGGGGCGAAAGGATGAACACCTCTGAATGCAATTGGTCCTTAAACCTTGGGTCACAACGGATTGAGCTGAAGTGCAACAACTGCTATTTACATAAAACAGACAAATTGATGCAAGTCTTAGTGAGGATCTAAAATCTAGATTTAGGCTGTTGTCAGGACAAGAGAGTTGAAAAGCTAGCAAAGACTAGGAGGAGGACAGAGAGTACGGAACAAGGTAACAATATAACATTTAATGCATGCCTTTACGAACTACAAAATGGCTTCTTAATGCAAGTAACATAACTAAATGGCTTCTAGGAGCAAATTAACAATTTTCTTTATAATGGCATCTAACTCTGCTGAAAACTGCATTCCTAATTGAAAGAGATTAGCAAACAGTATGAATTAACTAAGTAAGATATGACATTATTAAAGTATCCTAAACTGACCTTGGAAACCAGGTGTCCCAGAGACTAAGAAACACAAAACAAGTCAGTTCCGAGGAAATATCATTGGTTTAATTGTATATCTTTTGTCATTTTATTGGATTGATTTTGTTCTGTTTGTTAAGAGACCTATAAAAGTTGCCTGTGTTTTAAGCTAAAGTGCGCAGCTTTTCCAGAGTACACAGAGGTGCTTAACCCCTGTGTTGCTGGATAACCTATGTCTGGCGTCGTAATAAATTGTTAGATCTTGCTGAATCAGACACAGCTGCTCATGTTTATTTGACTGATCGTGGAACCGAGAGGCCCCTCTCGGGGTCCAAATTTACATTATCATTGCTGTAAACTCGTTGAAATAAGGTCTTCTTTGATCTTGGCAGGATGGAAAGAAGAATAATTTTGGTCAGTAAATTAATAATGGAAAATTTAAAATGAAGGGTAACATCAATGCAAACTTGAGGCTCATAACCTCCGAACCTGGAAAAGACTGGTTGTTTTTAGTTAACCATAAATAAGGTTAAAAAATCACAAAGTATGTAGAGCAGTCTCCGCGTACATTAATGCTCTGTTATTGTATGTCGCCTAATGAATCAATGCAACTAATATGCTGTTTCAGAATGTAACAGTTAGTTGAATGTGTTGTGGTTGGATGTTATAGCATACATGAAATTGTTCATGAGCAGTGATTAGTACAAAACAGTTAAAGGTACTATCAATTTGAAATACACCTTTAAAGGCTCCCACTTTTGACATATGAAATAAATTTTAAATTTAGAATTAAAACCTACATAAATTTATGTAATTTGAATGATGTGCTCTTAAGTTTGAATTTTATACAAGTTTGGGTTGACAGCCATAGAAATCTCTTGAAGCTTTTTTTTTCACTTTTTAGCATAAATTTAGATACAAGCATTGTTTATGTTTTAAGGGCTACACCAGTTTTTACTAACCGAATTGAGTTCCTTTGTGATAGCAGAATTGATATATCCCAACCAAACTGAACCTTCTAAAACAATCGATGCAATGTGTCCTTGATTAAAATTGTTTGAAATGTCTTCAACTGTGTTTGAGATTGCTGGTATGATGTACAATTTATAATGGTCCACTTACTAGAATAATTTGATTATGATAACAAATTCTGTAAAATACTTTTCCTGATTGCTTCTGGCAAACTTTGCTATATGATTAGAAATATTGAAATTGCATTAAGGCAACTTTTATGCTGTGCATAAAAATGTTTAAAGAGAAAAATGTATTACTCTTGCTATTTTCAATTGGAAATATTTTGCCTTCAGGCTGAATTGCAATGATTATTGAAAACATTAAGGCTATTACAATTGTATTGAAGCTCCTAAGAGTGGCACATATTGTATTAAGACAGGATGAACTTTGATACATCATGTGAGATTTTCAAATCAAAATATTTTGTGATGGACTTTTACAAATTTGATGATTAAAGTAAATGTTTGGAAGGAACAGGTTCTCCCAGCACAGGATTAGCCCACTGCTTGTCATAGAGATGTACAGCACGGAAACAGACCCTTCGGTCTAACTCGTCCACGCTGACCAGATATCCCAACCTAATCAAGTCCCACCTGCCAGCACCCGGCCCATATCCCTCCAAACTCTTCCTATTCACATAATCATCAAGATGCCTTTTAAATGTTGCAATTGTACCAGCCTCCACCACTTCTGCTGGCAGCTCATCCCATACAGATACCATCTTCCGCATGAAAACGTTGCCCCTTAGGTCTCTTTTATACCTTTCCCCTCTCACCCTAAACCTATGCCCTCTAGTTCTGGACTCCCCACCCCAGGGAAAAGCCTTTGTCTATTTATCCTATCTATGCCCCTCATGATTTTGTAAACCTCTATAAGATCACCCCTCAGCCTCCAAGCTCCAGGGAAAACAGCTGCAGGCTATTCAGCCTCTTCCTATAGCTCAAATGATCCAACCCTGGCAACATCCTTGTACATCTTTTCTGAACCCTTTCAAGTTTCACAACATCCTTCCACTAGGAAAGAGACCAGAGTTGCACACAATATTCCACAAGTGGCCTAACCAACGTGCTATACAGCCACAACATGACTTCCCAACTCCTACACTCAATACTCTGACCAATAAAGGAAAGCATACCAAACACTTTCTGCACTGTCCTATCTACCTGCGACTCCACTTTCAAGGAGCTATGAACCTGCACTCTAAGGTCTCTTTGTTCAGCAACACTCCCTAGGACCTTTCCATTAAGTGTATAAGTCCTGCGAAGGTTCGCTTTGCCAAAATGCAGCACCTCACATTTGTCAAGATTAAACTCCATCTGCTACTCCTTAGCCCATTGGCTCATACAATCAAGATTCTGTTGTAAACCAAGTAACCTTTTTCGCTGTCCACTACACCTCCAATTTTGGTGTCATCTGCAAACTTACTAACTGTACCTCTTATGCTCACATCCAAATCATTTATATAAATGACAAATGTAGTGGACCCAACACCAATCCTTGTGGCACTCCACTGGTCACAGACCTCCAGTCTGAAAAACAACCCTCCACCACCACCCTCTGTTCTACATTCAAGACAGTTCTGTATCCAAATGGCTGGTTCTCCCTGTATTCCGTGAGATCTAACCTTGCTAACCTGTCTCCCATGGGGAACCTTTTTGAATGGCTTACTGAAGTCCATATAGATCACATCCATCACTCTGCCCTCATCAATCCTCTTTGTTACTTCTTCGAAAAACTCAATCAAGTTTGCGAGACATGATTTCCCACGCACAAAACCATGTTGACTATCCCTAATCAGTCCTTACCTTTCAAAATACATGTACAACCTGTCCCTCAAGATTCTCTCCAACAACTTGCCCACCACCGACGTCAAGCTCACCAGTCTATAGTTTCCTGGCTTGTCCTTACCACCTTTCTTAAATAGTGGTGTCACCTTAGCCAACCTCCAGTCTTCTGACACCTCACCTGTGACTATTGATGGTACAAATATCTCAGCAAAGGGCCCAGTAATCATTTCCCTCAATTACTGCAGAATTCTAGGGTTACCTGATGAAGTCCTGGTTATTTAACCACCTTTATGCATTTCAAGACATCCAGCATTTCCTCCTCTGTAATATGGACATTTTTCAAGATGTCACCATCTATTTACCATTCTGTATCTTCCATGTCCTTCTCCACTGTAAACATTGATGCAAAATACTCATTTAGTATCTCCCCCATCTCCTGCAGCTCCACACAAAGGCCGCCTTGCTGATCTTTGCAGGGCCCTATTCTCTCCCTAGTTACCCTTTTGTCCTTAATGTATTTGTAAAAACCCTTTGGATTCTCCTGAAACCTATTTGCCAAAGCTATCTCATGTCCCCTTTTTGCCTTCCTGATTTCCTGATTAAGTATACTCCTACTGTCTTTATACTCTAAGGATTCCCTCGATCTCTCCTGTCTATACCTGACATATGCTTCCTTCTTTCTCCCTGTATCAATTATCCGAATTTCGGATTATCTGAAGAAGATCTCAAGGTCCCAATAGAAATATTACCTCAAAGAGGTGTTTAAACACCGATCATGTCTTTTGTTTACAATGGTTAAAAATGAATCCAGCTTATGAAAATGCTGCCGAGAACAGTCCTGAACATCGATGGGAGCCCAGGCACTGTCTCCAAATGACTGACTACATGCCCTCTCTCACTCTCCACACTTTCCCTGGAGTTCTACACAAGGGTCTATCCTAAACCCCCCTTCCCCAGATAATCTCTCCAACACTGCCCTTTACAGGGTAAAGGTGGAACCTGTCAAAACGTTGCAGTAAAAAGTTGTGTATGTGACTGCGTGTCTGTGCATGTGGTCACATGTGGGTGTGTGCGCATGTATGTGTGGCTGCATGTGGGTGTGTGTGCTATTTTGAAACTTGCCCTGCCTCAAAGACAGCTGCAGTCTTACTGTTGGTGCCCAGTCCGGCTGCCCCGGAGAGGGGAGGGGGGAGCGGGGTAGCGGGGTCAGACCCGAACAGACTGGTGGGCGGACGATGGGAGGGGGCGCATGGGGGACTGGGGTGATGAAGGGGGTTGGGATTTGGATGGGGGCAGGGTTGGATAAGGTTGAGGTTAGAAGATGGCGGGTTTGGATGGGATCGGGGGCGGGGTGAGTGCAGATGGTGGGGCGGTGTTGCATGGGGTTGGGGGAGGATGAGGGTGGGGTTGGGGGAGGGGCCTTGTGCGCAGTGTGCTACTGCCTAGTCTCCTGAACAGGGAGCGGACTTAGCAAATGCTCACTGTGTCAATCCCATTTAACTGATGGGATGAGTCTATTACTTATTGTACTGCAATTTTACTCTTTCCAACAGAGGAAGATTTTTAAAAGAATACCATTAACTAAGAACTTGATGTAGGTTTGTTTGCTGAACTGGAAAGTTCATTTTCAGATGTTTTGTCACCATACTGGGTAAAATCTTCAGTGAGTCTCCGGACGAAGCACTGCTGGTGTTTCCTGCTTTCTATTTATATGTTTGCCTACATCCAGAACCTCAACCTGAGCTACAACTCTTCTCAAAACTCGTTGACTAAGAACTCTCAAAAGTAGGATCCTCTCAGTGTGCAGAGACTGACTTTTCTGGGCCTGGACCATTAATAGGTCAAGCCATCCAGGAAATAAGGGAGGGCCCCAAAGATCTGGATTAGTGTTGAGGTCAGTGATCTGGACCAGGTGACCCCCCCCACCCCACTCATACAGCTCCTAACCTGGCCCCCTCACAAGAAACCGCTGGTTTGTTGCAGATTATCTTACCCACCCCAGCCAAACACCAGGTGCTGTGCACATGAGGATCACCTCCTCATGGTGCCCAGTTGACTTGAACTAGTTTGGAAGGGGATTAGCCTTCTTTCTGGCAGCCTCTGACTTGTACTGAGGTTAACTGATGAACAATGACATAGGTGTATGGTCTAGGACAGGCCTCAACCACCGTGGGTCACATTAGTTGGCTTTGCACTCGGAATAAAACAGAACATGCAGAAAAAAAAATCCAATTCACGTAAACTAACTGCATAAGCCTTTAAAAGTTTTGAGGCCCCTGCAAAATAAACTTGAACTGGAAATAACTGAATGACAGGATTGATATTGGATTTTCTCAGAAGTACGGAATATATTCACAGTGATTCAGCATCTTTTTTATAATGTATTTGATTTTCTTTACTAAACTGCAGTATAGATGCAATGGGGTTAAGGAAAAAAAACTTTTAAAAAGTAAGCTTTCTATAAAATGCCAATATTATTTGAAATTTTGCATTCTTACCATTGCAAATATTGTGAATTAAGGCGGATGTATCAGAACCAACATCAAATCTGAACAAAATGAACACTGAACATAAACAAAGGGAAAGTATCCTGGATGCTGGAGAACTGAAATAAACATAAATATTGGAGAAATTCAACAGACTTGTCAGCTCCTTGGGAGAGAGAGAAACAGAGTTAACATTTAGAGTCGGGTGTGACTCTTTGGAACTGAAGATAGGTGAAGATGAGAGGGATCTTACGCAGTTGAGAAAGGAAGGGAAGGGTCATGTGGAACAAAAGGGAAGGACAGGGAAAGACTGGAGGGCAAGTGGGGGGGAGGGGTTAGATAAACAGGGCTTAAAACATAAAACAAAGTGAATAGCACAAGTTGTGGAATAGGTGTTAACAGCAAAATAAAGACTGGTTCTGACCGAAAGCAAAATAATAAAAACACTGAGGGAGCAAACAAAAACCAAGATAGAGGACAGAGTTCATGGTCTTTAGTTGCCGAACACAATGTAGATACCAGAAGGCTGAAATCAGAAAATGACTGTTCCTCCAGTGTGCACTGGAACACTGCAGCAGGTCAAGGGCGAAAATGTGAACATGAGAATAAGATGGTGCATTGAAGAGGCAAGTGACAAGCAGGTCAAGATTAAGCATGCAGTCTGAGCAGAGTTGTTCTGCAAAGTAACCACCAAATACACATTTGGGCTCCCCAGTGTGAAAGATCATAATCAGCAAATACAGTGAATTATCTTGAAGTACAATCAAATTGCTGCATCACCAAAAAAATTGTTTGAGGTCTTGGACAGTAAGGAAGGGGATAAAAGAGCAGGTGTTACTCTTTGTATCATTGCATGGGATGTCCTGTGGAGGAGGAACAACATGCTTTTTTTTGGTGGGGGAGGATGAGAGAAGTGGACCAGGTTGTTGTGGAATAGTTCCTGAAGAGTGCAGATAGAGTGGGAAAGTTGTGCTTGGTTTTGGCAGACATTTATGTACACCAAAGTTATAACTCAGATTCATAGAGACGTACAGCATGGAAACAGACCTTTCGGTCCCAGTCATCCATGTCAACCAGATATCCCAACCTAATCTAGTCCCAGTTACCAGCACTTGGCTCATATCCCTCTAAACCCTTCCTATTCATATACACATCCAGATGCCTTTTAAATGCTGTAATTATACTAGCCTCCAATACTTCCTCTGGTACTTTATTCCATACATGTACCACCCTCTGCATGAAAAGATTGCCCCTTTTGTATCTTTCCCCTCTCACCTTAAACCTATGCCTTCTAGTTTTGGCCTCCCTCTACCAGGGAACAGATCTTGTCTATTTATCTTCGTCTATTTATTCACAACATCTTTCCGATGTGAAGGAGACCAGAGTTGTACGCAATATTCCAAAAGTGGCCAAACCAATGTCCTGTACAGCGACAACATGATCTCCAACTCCTATACTCAATGTTCTGACTAATAAAAGAAAGCATACAAAATGCCTTCTTCACTATCCTATCCATCTGTGAATCTACTTTCAAGGAACTATGAACCTGCACTCCAAGGTCTCTTTGTTCAGCAACATGCCCCATGACCTTACCATTAAGTGTACAAGTCCTGCCCTGATTTGCTTTTCCAAAATGCAGCACCTCACATTTACCTAAATTAAACTCCATCTGCCATTCCTCGGCCCATTGGCTCATCTGATGCTGATCCCGTTATAGTCTCATGTAACCTTCCTCGCCTTCCACTACACCTCCAATTTTGGTGTCATCTGCAGACTTACTACATCTATCTCTTTATGTTCACATCCAAAACACAAATGACAAAAAATAGTGGACCCAGCACCATTCCTTGTGGCACTCACTGGTCACAGGCCTCCAGTCTGAAAAGTAACTTCCACCACCACCCTCTGTCTTCTACCTTCAAGCGAGTTCTGTATCCAAATGGCTAGGTTTCTCTGTATTTCATGAGATCTAACCTTGCTAACCAGTCTACCATGGGGAAATCTTGTTGAAAGCCTTACAGAAGTCCATATAGATCACATCCACTGCTCTGCCCTCATCAATCCTCTTTCTACTCCTTCAAAAATTCAATCAAACTCATAAGACATGAATTCCCATGCACATGTTGACTATCCCTAATCAGTCCTTGCCTTTCCAAATATATGTGGATCCTGTCCCTCATATTCCCTCCAAGAAGTTGCCCACCACTAATGTCAGGGTCACTGGTCCAGAGGCCCCTGGCCTTTCCTTACCACCTTTCTTAAACAGCGGCACCACGTTAGCCAATTTACAGCCTTCCAGCATCTCACCTGCAAGGGGCCCAGCAATCACTCCCTTGGCTTTCCAGAGTTCTAAAGTACACAATATCAACTCCTTGGCATTTATCCACTTTTATGCATTTCAAGACATCCAGCACCTCCTCCACTGTAATATAGATTTTTCAAGATGTCACCATCTATCTCCCTGCATTATTATCTTCCATATCCTTCTCCACAATAAACATTGATGCACAATGATCATTTAGTATCTCCCCTATCTCCTGCAGCTCCACACATAGGCTGCTTTGCTGATCTTTGAGGGGCCCTATTCTCTCCATAGTTACCCTTTTGTCCTTAATGTATTTATAAACTCCCATTAGACTCTCCTTAACACGTTTTGCCAAAGCTATCTCATATCTCATTTTTGCCCTCCTGATTTCCCTCTTAAGTATACTCCTACTGCCTTTATACTCTTCTAAGGATGCACTCGATCTCTCCTGTCTACACCTAACATATGCTGCCTTCTTCTTCTTAACCAAACCCTCAATTTCTCTAGCCATCCAGCATTCCCTCCACCTACCAGCCTTTCCTTTCACCCTAACAGGAATATACTGCCTTTGGACTCTCATTATTTCATTTTTGAAGGCTTCCCATTTTCCAGCCGTCCCTTTACCTGCGAACATGTGCCCCCAATCAGCTTTTGAAAGTTCTTGCCTAATACCATCAAAATCCTCCAATTTGGAACTTCAATTTTTAGATCTGGTCTATCCTTTTCCATCAGTATTTTAAAACTAATACAATTATGGTGGCTGGCCCCAAAGTGCTCCCCCACTGACACCTCAGTCACCTGCCCTGCCTTATTTCCCAAGAGTAGGTCAAGTTTCCCACCTTCTCTAGTAGGTACATCCACATACTGAATCAGAAAATTTTCTTGTATACACTTAACAAATTCCTCTCCATCTAAACCCTTAACACTATGGCAGTCCCAGTCTATGTCTGGAAAGTTAAAATCCCCTCCCATAACCACCCTATTATTCTTACAGATAGCTGAGATCTCCTTACAAGTTTGTTTCTCAATTTCCCGCTGACTATTAGGGAGTCTGTAATACAATCCCAATAAGGTGATCATCCCTTCCTTATTTCTCAGTTCCACCCAAATAACTTCCCTGAATGTATTCCTAGGAATATCCTCCCTAAATACAGCAGTATTGCTATCCTGTATCAAAAATGCCATTCCTCCTCCCCTCTTGACCCCTTTCTATCCTTTCCTTAGCATTTGTATCTTGGAACATTAAGTTGCCAGTCTTGTCCATCCACACTTCTGTCATTGCTATGATATCCCAGTCCCATGTCCCTAACCATGCCCTGAGTTCATCTGCCTTACCTGTTAGGCCTTTTGCATTGAAGTAAATGCAGTTTAATTTATTAGAGCTACCTTGTTCTGTGCTTTGTTCTTGCCTGCTCTGACTGTTTGATTCACTCCTTTTCTCAACTGTACCAGTCTCGGATGGATCTCTTTCCTCTCTATTTCCCTGGGTTCCCCGCCCCCCACCCCACCCCACACCCCACCCCACACCCCACCCCACCTTACTAATCTTACTAGTTGAAATCCTCCCAAGCAGTGCTAGCAAATCTCCTCACCAGTATATTAGTCCCCTTCCAATTCAGGTGCACTCAGTCCTTCTTGTACAGGTCACTTCTACCCTAGAAGAGATTCTAATGATCTAAATACGTGAACCTTCTCCCCTGCACCAGCTCCTCAGCTGCTCTATCCTCCTATTCCTACCCTCACTATCTTGTAGCACCGGAAGTAATCCAGATATTACTACTCTCAAGGACCTCCTTTTTGAATTCCTGACTAACATTCTATATTTTCCCTTCAGAATTTCATCCTTTTCCCTTCCTATGTCATTAGCTACAATGTGAATAATGACCTTCTGCTGGTCCTTCTCCGCTTTCGTAACATTCTGCACCCTCTCTGAGATATTCTTGATCCTGGCACCAAGGAGACAACACACCATTCTGATTTTCTGCTGCTGGCCTCAGAAATGTGTGCCTGTGCCTCTGACGTACCCCTCATTACATTCGAGCCAGTCTCAATACCAAAAACATGGCTGTTCGTGTTACATTCCCCGAGAGCCATCTCCCCCTACATTTTCCAAAACAGCATACTTGGTTAAAATTAACCTGACATCAATCCATAAAAAAAGACAAAATTCTGTGGATGCTGGAAATCTGAAATACATCATAAGTTACCGGAGAAACTCAGCAGGTCTGGCAGCATCAGTGGAGAGAGAAACAGAGTTAATGTTTTGAGTCAGGTATGACTCTTCTTCAGAACTGAAAAGTGTAATAACATGTTTTTTAAACTTTTAAATAATGTCTAAAAAATGTTTGTTAAATTCCAGCACCTTTCAGTGCTAAAGACATTATTGGATTGGAAATGTTAACTCTGTTCCTCACTGCACAGATGGTGCATGACCTGCTGAGTTTCTCCAGCAGTCACTGTGTTTGTTTCACGTGAGGAGGCACTTGGACAGGCGATAAAGAGCTTGATCAAAGAGGTAGGTCTTGGTTCCTGCCTTGAAGTAGGGAAGGAAGAGGTGGGAATACCAAGAGGTTTAAGGGTTTTACATCACTTGGTAGCTGTCCCAGCTCAGGGGGGATTTGCTCATCATTTTTAACAAGCAATACAACTTGTGTTTATGCTGGACAGTAGACCAGCAAGGGTATGTTGAATTAGACATGTGAAAGATGGTATAGAATATGGATAAGGTTGTCAGCAGTGGCTGAGCTGAGGAAGGGCAGGTCAGGGAATGTTAAAGAGGTGGAAATAGGCAGCCCTAGCGATGGTGTGGATGTGGTCATTACCTCACCTCAGAGTCAAGTACAGCACCAAGGATTAAAAACGGAAAAGACTGATGCTAAACGGCTTTTGGTGACTGCATAGCTCAAATGAAACCATTCAAGATGAAATTAAGTGTGAAGCCAGAACAAGTCAAAGCACCAACTGACCCAGGTCTTTTATACCAACCACATCTGGAAGAGTAAACGTTAAACAGAATCAAAACAATCAATTGGGAACATAAACTTTGAAACTTAATATTTCCTTTCGAGGTGATGTGGCTGACTGCTAACAGTATGGGATAAATGCCAAAGTGCAAGGGCAGATAATGAGCCAGGTTCACCATCCCAATAGACAGGGATTTACTACAGTCAGGGCCTGCAAGTTAATTGGCAATTTGGGTATTACATTTCTTCCACTCAGCCCCACAGTTTATATTCTGATTATTCAGGATAGGTCTTTCATCATCCTCAGTGACTGGTGACTAGGCTAAAGGTTCAGTACAGTCTATTTACATGTTAGGGTACAGATAAGAAGGTTTACTTCAATAACAGAAATATCTCCCACATTGACACATTGCAAAAAAGGTTTTCAGCTGTCACCTCTCCATCCAGTTCACCTTCAGACCCTGTATTGATGCTCTTCAGGTCCAGTGTTTACATGTGGGAACCTACATCTAATGTATGATATTACCAACATGCTTCGATGGGACATTTTAAAAAAAATGTAAGCTGATAGTGTCACTGTGACATAAAAGAGTATATTCCAAAGCATTGTACTGTAACCTAAACCCATCCAGCCAATGTCCTGTCCACATATTGCAAACAAGAATTTTTAACACCAGGCATCCATTGTTTTCAATCCATGAAAATTAAAGAATAGAATAATGTGGCTGGGGGTGTATAACTTCCCAATATCCATTCCCAACATCTGCTCAAAGGATCAAATGGAAACTCTCCTCTCTGTTGTGTTGTGATATATGCGTCTGTCTGTCACTTTAGGGGAGGTACAAGAATGTCCTATGAACACACTTAATTTACCTCTGCTATCATTATCAACAACAATTTTCCAGTTTAAACGCTCCACAAAAATCAAAATATCAATGTTTGAAAATAATTCATTCAATCACATTTCCAACTCTCAAAGACACAGCACACAGGAGAAGTCATGTTGTGATTTTGCAACACAATGTGTAACCAGTATTCCTAGCTCAGTACTGGGAGTGCACTATCTGTGAAGCTGCCATTAATGAACCAGATTCCCAATAACACTACTGAAGAGAAATCCAATGTCAAAATGCTTCACAAAAAAGGGTTCCTTTTCATCATAAGATATCAAAATATAAAGGAAGCCTCTTTAACAGTGAAGCATGAAGTTCGGGAAATACTGCAATGTTGTCAGACTCACCTACTGTGGAGTGAGAAGTTCCTTTCTTTTTCCTTGGATTATCATATTATTTTCATTTATTGACTAACGTCTTCTGGAAATAAAATAGGAAGTCCCACCATCTCTGAGAGGGGCTAATATTTCACTTAAACTTAAAAAAGGGAAGGATCCGGAAGACTGTGCTTCATACAGGCCCATCTTGCTCTTAAATGTGGACTTTAAGATCCTCTCTAAGGCTCTTGCATTAAGGCTGGAGACTGTGTTACCCTCTATTATTAAAGAGGATCAGACGGGCTTCATAAAGGGTCGCAGATCCTCCAATAACGTTAGGAGGCTGCTTAACATAATTCAAGCACGCCAACAGCAGTCGATACAGGGATTGGTGATTTCTTTAGATGCAGAGAAGGCATTTGACCGAGTTGAGTGGCCGTACCTTTTCTATACTCTAGACCGGTTTGGTCTGGGCGAAGTTTTCATAAGATGGGTAAAGGTTCTCTACAGTGTACCTCTCGCTGCGGTCATTACCAATAGAGTACGATCAAGCAATTTTAATATTTCTAGGGGGAGCCGGCAGGGCTGTCCCCTTTCGCCATTACTTTTTACGTTGGCGATTGAACCGTTGGCAGAGGCCATTCGTGGGGATTTCAATATATCAGCTCCAGAAGTGGGGTCAAAACTATATAATATCTTGCTGTATGCAGATGATGTTCTAATTTTCTTGACAAATTCAGCAGTCTCAGTGCCTTGCCTGATACAATGCATTCACGCGTTTGGCACTTTTTCAGGGTATAAGATTAATTTTGCTAAATCAGAGGCTATGCCGATGGGTGGTCTTACGAAAGAGTTGGCTCTTGAGAGTGACTATAGATTCCCATTTAGGTGGTCACAGGGGGGTTTTGTGTTTTTGGGCATATTCATTACTCCAGTTCTGGACTAGCTGTTCAAAGCCAATTTTACTCAATTATTTGAAAAAATTAAACAAGATCTCCAAAGATGGGAGGCACTTCCAGTCTTATGGGTGGGTCGGATAGCGCTTATTAAGATTAATATTCTCCTTCGTTTGCTATACCCTATACGGATGCTCCTCCTGATTTTCAATAAACAAACTCTCAGGAGACTGAACAGTTGGTTCAGCTCCTTTATCTGGCACCGTAAACGGCCCCTCATTAAATTAGCCAAACTGCAGTTGCCTCACAGATTGGAGGGAGTAGACCTTCCGGACATTAAAAATTACCAATTAAGCTTGCTCTTGACCTACGTAAGTGATTGGGTTTGTGAGGACCCTCTTTCAATATGGCTAGATATCGAAGTCTCCCAGGCAAGGTGCCCCCTTAGCAGTTTGCTGTTTTTGGACAAGGTGAGGACAGTTAGGGAATATTGCCATAACCCAATAGTCATCAATACTGTTAAAGCATGGAGGGCAATTTGGCATAGGGAAGGTAATATTGGCAAAACATCTTTGTTTACACCTTTAGTGGGTATGCTGAGTTTTCAACCAGGAATGATAGATTCAGGATTTAAACGTTGGGCAGCTAGGGGTATATCTTGTATGGGTGATTTATTTGAGGGAGATGTAATGATGTCCTTCGATCAGTTAGTACGGAAGTACGAGTTACCTGATAGAGACCTCTTTCGTTTTTTCAAGTTAGGGATTTTATTGAAAAAAAGACCACACTTTTGACTGATCCCTACAAATCTGACATAGAAAGAGGGGTACTAAGGGCCAAGAGTACACTCTCTGTCAGGACTCTATATCACCAATTGGGGGTGCCACCTCAGATGAGTCTGATCGACTCTGCAAGATGTGGGAGAGAGAGCTGGGTGTTGAAGTTTCTTCAGAGGCATGGCAGGATATTTGGGAGAATGCAAGGAAGATATCAATTTGCAATAGGACCCATGCTTTACAGTTGAAGATTCTCCACAGGGTCCACTTAGCCCCAGACCGTTTGTCAAAATTTAAACCAGGGGTATCTTCAGCATGTCCCAAGTGCAAGGTCTGTACAGGTACTCTTACCCATTGTCTTTGGTCTTGTGACAGGCTTCAAACATATTGGAGCGCTGTGGTGGGTGCAATGGAGAGGATTTTAGGTGTAGGGGTGGAGAACGACCCTATTTTGCTCCTTTTGGGCCTACCCATTGTATTTCCTGCAGACTCGCATAAGGCAAAACTTTTCAATATTCTTACATTCTGTGCAAGGAAGAATATCTTGCTCGGTTGGATATCAGAAAACCCCCCCAGGCCTGTCGGATTGGCGGAAGATTGTTATGGAGCATATTCCCCTGGATTTTCTCACAAATATGGTACACCACAAAACTGAGAATTTTTACAAGACATGGTAACCCTTTTTGAAATACCTGGACACAGATTTATCTGCCACACTAACAAGGGCTTTTATATCGCCGTAACGATTGTGTTTCATGAGTCCAATATCCAGGGAGGAGGAACTGTGAATGTATGAGTGTTTTGTTTGGCTGGGCTGAGTTATTACTATTTATTTGTTTGTTGTTAGGTATTTACTTAGTTAGTTAAATAGCGGGTTTAGGTTTTTTTTAATTTTATACTTCTCTATATATGTTTATACATTCGATTAGGAGGGTGGGTTGGGGAATTTGTTTTATTATTTGGGTTTAGTTTTGTACTATTTTTGTACTGTTTTGAGTTGCATTGTTTTGTATTTGTTGTAATATTTAAAAATCTATTTTTTCTCAATAAAAATATATTATAAAAAATAGGAAGTGCTGGAGAATCTCAGCACATCTGGCAGCACCTGTGGAGACAGAAAGCGAGTTAATGTTTGAAGTCCAGTGTAATGCTTATTTGGGTCATACCTGAAGCATGAACTCTGTTTCTCTCTCCAAAGTAGCAGCTGAGTTTCTCCAGCACTGTTTTATTTCAGATTCCCAGCATCAACAGTATTTTGCTTTTATCAGTCTCTTCCAGTGCCAGCAATCATTTACCTCAAAATAATTTAGACAGAGGCGGTACTGTGGTACAATTGTTGCTGAACTTGTAATCCAGGGACACAGGGAACGGTCTGGGAACATGGGTGTGAATCCCACCATCACCCATGGTGTAATTTGTATTCAAAACATCTAGAATTAAAAGTCAAATAGTTAGTATGTAACCATTGTTTACTGGCATTTTAAAACATCCTCTGGGTCACTAATGCCCTTTTGAAAAGGAAATCTGCTGTCCTTAAGTGGTCTGGCCAGGAAAGTACAATTGTGGTTAATTCTTAATAAAAACCGAAAGAACTGCAGATGGTGTAAATCAGAAACAAAAACAGAAGTTGCTGGAAAAGTTCAGCAGGTCTGGCAGCATCTGTGAAGTCAGAGTTAACGTTTTGGATCCGGTGACCCTTCCTCAAAAGTGATGGTAGCTCGGAAAATATTGGTTAATATGCAAACCAGAGGGGGGAGAGGGGAAGGAGTAAACACTAGGTATGGATAGAGTCCAACGTTAATTCTTATCTGCCTTCTGAGTTGGCCTAGCAAGCCATACACTCAGTTCTATCAAACTGCTATAAAATCTCAGGGGAATGAAATCAAACAGACCATGGGCCATTGACCTCGGCACTGGAAAAACAACAGCAAACAGAGCCCTGTCGAACCTACATAGTCATCTTCACTGATCTCTGAGAGCAAGTGATAATGTTGGGAGAGCCAGTCCACAGACTAGTCAAACAACACTCTAACACAGTCATACCTTAAATCAGCACCATCACTATCCTTGTCCCACTGGTAGGACAGACCCAGCAGAGTGGTGGTACAGTGGTATATAGGGAGTTCGCCTGGGAGTCCTCAACAGTAGCTCTTGGCCTGTTATCATCTAATATGGTCTGAACGGATATATAAAACTTCATGGAATGTGGCAACAGATAATGGACACATTAATTAAGGGTTAATTGGGTGAGATTTGACTGCATAAATATCAAGGGAATTAGGAATCATTTGGGGTCAGTTTGATGGAGCATGGTTAACACAAATAAAAGTGTGGAGTTGGACTCAGTTTAAATGGAATTATCTTCTTGTGCATCACAGGACTCCATGAAGTCTCATGGCATCATGTAAAATGTGGAGAAGGAAGCCTATTGCTCATTAGCACGTACTGTTCCCCATGCCCAGTTGAAGAATCAGTCCCCTTCCAAGTTGAATACCACTTGGAAGGAGGGCTGAAGGTGACAGAACATATCCAGGCTGGGAGACTTCAAAGATCATCACCAAGCATGTCTCCATAGCACCACTACTGATTGAGCTGGTCAAACCCTAAAGGACGTGGCTGCTAGACCAGTTCTGCAACAGATGGTAAAAAAACCAACAGAAGAGAAAAACCAACTTGATTGCATCCGAACCTGTCAGAAATGTATCTGTCCATAACAGCATGGGTAGAAGTGGGCACCAGGAGCAGAACCTGACATACCTAAAGCTGAGGTGACAATATGGTCAACCTACAACTCAGGTCTATACATGTGTGTTAAATAGCAGAAACAACAAGTGATTGGCAGAGCTAAGCAATTCGACAGCGATGCATCAGATCGCAGCTCTGCAGTCATACCGCATTTAGCTGTGGGTGGTGGTGGACAATTAAACAATTCACAGGAGAAGAAGGCTCCACACAAATCCCCATCCTCAGTAATAGTGGAACCCTGCACATCAATGCAAATGATAAGATTGAAGCATTTGCTTTATCTTCAGCAGAAGTCTCTTTTCAGATCCCTATTTTGGCTGCCAATTGCCACAGGAAATACAGTAGCGCCTTGACATACAAACGACCCCGTTCACGAACAAATCAGTTTATGAACAGGATTGTACGTAAAATTTAATCCTGTTTAGCAAAGAGATTGCTCACCTTTCTGTTTGCTGTTATGAACAGATCAGATCCTAGACCGAAATTTGGCTTGATAGATCATATTTATGTTTTGATTTGGTTTTAACAAAGTCTTTCACTGACACAGAAGTCTGCAATATTGCAAATTTTATTTTAACCGTAAAACAAGTTTGTTAAGCAAAACAATTGAAAATAAAGTAGAATAAACCAATCTATTTCCTTATAACACAAATTCAACACATGGTAAACTTATAATCTCATTAATCCCAAAACATTCCTTTACAAGTTTCAAGTAAAAACAATATCTCTTGAAAGTGCCCAATAGCAACTGTTACACGTACTCACACCAGAATCCATTTCTC
Organism: Chiloscyllium punctatum; assembly: GCF_047496795.1. Lineage (NCBI taxonomy): Eukaryota > Metazoa > Chordata > Chondrichthyes > Orectolobiformes > Hemiscylliidae > Chiloscyllium > Chiloscyllium punctatum. The sequence goes on along the minus strand of NC_092754.1, from coordinate 4,079,237 downwards.
TAACATCTTTAAGATCAATGTGATTTTATCTCCTCATCTGAAACCTCTGATAGCTTATTCTTGGAATGTAGGGGACTCATAACCCCACCCCGAATGAAGTCAGAAGTCACCTGATGAAGAAGCAGAGCTCAGAAGCTTTGTGATTTCAAATAAACCTATTGGACTATAACCTGGTGCCATATGACTCTGACTTTGTCCATCCCAGTCCAACACTGGCATCTCCACATCTTGACTCCCTGAAATGGGTTTAGGCAGCCACTCAGTTCAAGGGCAGTTCAGGATGGATGACAAACACTGGCCCTGCTGGTGACACCCACATCCCATCAAAGAATTTTAAAAAGGGATTAAATGGAACAGCTACAAAGAAATGTAGTTGGAGTGCCAGGGCTCTAGAAATTCTCCGGCATGTCTTTGCTTAGCTTGTCCCAGGATCGATGTGTTGTCCCAGTCAAAATGGTGGGTCTTTTTCCTCTGTGTAGGGCTACGAGGGAGAGAGGGTTGTGTCTTTTTGTGGAGAGCTGGTGTTCGTGTATCCTGGTGACTAACTTTCTTCCTGTTTGTCCTACGTAGTGTTTGAGCAGTCCTTGCATGGAATTTTGTAGACGACGTTGGTTTTGTCCATGGGTTGTGCTGGGTCTTTTAAGTTTGTTAGTTTTTGTTTGAGAGTGTTGGTGGGTTTGTGTGCTACTAGGATTCCGAGAGGTCTTAGTAGTCTGGCTGTCACACAGGAAAAAAAAACCCACCATTTCGAATGGGATAATACATCTATCCTGGGACAGGCTAAGCAACGGAGGAGAAAGTGAGGACTGCAGATGCTGGAGATCAGAGCTGAAAAATGTATTGCTGGAAAAGCGCAGCAGGTCAGGCAGCATCCAAGGAGCAGGAGAATTGACGTTCCTGAAGAAGGGCTTATGCCCGAAATGTCGATTCTCCTGCTCCTTGGATGCTGCCTGACCTGCTGCGCTTTTCCAGCAACACATTTTTCAGCACAGGCTAAGCAAAGACATGCCAGAGAATTCCTAGAGGCCTGGCACTCCAACCACAACGCCATAAACAAACACACAGATCTGGATACCATCTATCAACCCCTCAGAAAACAAACAGGAAATGACATCACCACAAACCCCAGGAACCCCATCCAGGACAAACACATAAATAGAAAGCGGGAGACAACAGCTTCGCTTCACTTGGAGATCGCCACTGATGATGTTACCTAGCCAGGTAATGAAACGTCTGGATATTAAACCTACAGCTCAGCGAGCAAACCTACACCCTAAACCTCAACCTGAGCTACAAACCTTCACAAACCTTGCAAAAATGTTCAAGGTTAGTTTGAATACCAAATTACTGTCTTATGATTCAAATCATGAAAAATCCATTGTTTTTTTCTTTTTTTCTAAATGCAAGCAACACAGTAAAGCATCAGTTCAAGTTCAGTGTCAAAAAAAACTAAAAGCCATTTTGTTATGTTATTTTAAATTGAAAAGCCATTTTGTGGTTAATAAAAATCTACATTACTGACAACAGCCTAAATTCAAATTTTAGATCCTCACCAGTTTTGGTATTAGCCCCCATGTGCATGAGGAGGACATTGCAGGGTCGATAGGGCTGTTTCTGCTGTTGGCAAATAAAGGAAAATTCAGACACAGATGTAGTTCTCCAATCTGGGGAGAAACAAACATCAAGTGAAAATTCAGAGCAAGTGGCAGCCAGGAGACAGTCACTGAAGCTTCCAACTCTGTTGAGACCCCAACAGCTTCTGATGCCTTTAAAACCAATATCTAGGAATTCCAATCTGAGAGCTGGTCACAGGCTGCTTTAAAAAAACCCAAGGCTTCCCAAGCAGTTTACTCAAGTGGCTTTCTCTAGCCAGCTCATCGCCTCTCATTAAATCTCTCTTTTAAAGGAAAGCAAGATTAAATAACCTCTTAAAGTTACAGCATTGTCACAGTGACACGTTTCTACTAATGAACAGCCATCACCCTAAACCTATATTCGCCACAGGTCACAATGGGTATATTTCCAAAACACATTCAGGAAAGCTGAAACATTTTAACCAGGCAGTGGTTCCATCCTATTTACTGTATCTTGGATCTCGATCTCGGGTTTTAATTTAGCAACTGATGCAGTATTCAGTTCAAGAGCACATACTGAGTTATTTTTCTTAATAGCTCCTGAACTTACACAGCCCTAAATCCGTTTAATGTGCCAGGAACAATGGTGATTTTTTTTTGGAACCCACTTAGCTGAATATTCCTTTGCTAACAGGTTTAAAATTATTTCCTCTCCTTTCCAACTTTCCCTCTTCCCCCCACACACCACAGCCCTCTTTCCTCTCTCCCTTGAAGTCTGCCTGATCTCTCCCTAAACCACTCTGAAATCACCTCCTTCTCTTACTCCTGTCCTCTTCTGGCAGAAGCCCCACTTCCCAAAGCTGTGCTGGCACAAAGACTCACATCTCAACCAATGTTACATCGAGGCAGACCCCCAGGGTTCTGAGTTTTAGCAATCGTGACTTTATCATTCACTTCATGAAAGTTTTGGTTGCAGCTCCATTAATAGAAATTCACAGCATCTCAACAAAACACCCTTTCCCCATGTCCTTCAGAACCCACACCTTCCCACTTGGTAACACTGCAGTGTCAACATTTCAAATTTCTTTCAAATTGATAAAAGCTGGTAAATGAAGAATCACTCTCTCCATAGATGCTTCCAGACCTGATGAGTTTGTCTAGGACTTTGGAGACTGGAAGACTGAAATAAAATCAAAGTATTTTGCTTTCATCAGATGGTGATCGATTTTCTTTTTTTAAATCTGAACAGCATGGAAACAGGCCAGAAAAGTTCACACCAACCCTCCAAAGAGCATCACCCACGCCACCCCTCAATCCTGCATCTCCCATGGCCAATGCAACTAGCCTGCTCAGCCCTGGACACTACGGGCAATTTAGCATGGCCAAACCCACTGTATAGTTTCAGAGTTTTCCATGGATTCATGCAGTTTCTAAGCAGAGTTACATTTTATTTTGCTCAAAAACTGCATGAATCTAAGTTAAACTCTGTATAGTTTTACAGAGGGTTTGTCAGTCTGGCATAGCATTGGGACACAGACAGACTTCACACCTATTGGTTAAAAAGCTGAACTGTCTTGAGAATGTAATTTAAAAGGAGTTCTGGCATTTACAGATCAAAGAACAGAAACCAGCATATCCCATTGTATACGATGAAAGTTTTAATCTAAAATTGTTTACTGTATCACATCTCCATGACACTGGACTCCTTTGGCTATACATCGTGATCTCCAAGATCTTAACCTCCACAACCACCTGAGGAAGGAGCAGCGCTCCGAAATCTAGTGCTTCCAATTAAACCTTTTGGACTATAACCTGGTGTTGTATGATTTTTAAGTTTGTCCAACACAGGCATCTCCAAGTCATGCCTCTCAGAGAAGAAATTCTTCCTCATTTCAATTTTAAATTGACGCCCCTTTATTCTGAACCATGAGGGGAAACATCCGGGTGCTCCGGTTTCCTCCCACAGTCCAAAGATGTGCAGGCCAGGTGAACTGGCCATGCTAAATTGCCCATAGTGTTAGGTAAGGGGTAAATGTAGATGTAGGGGTATGGGTGGGTTACGCTTCGGCAGGGCGGTGTGGACTTGTTGGGCCGAAGGGCCTGTTTCCACACTGTAAGTAATCTAATCTAATCTAATCCTTTCAGCTACCGCAGTTAGGTGGTAGTGTGGGGGTTAAAAAATAGGGGGGAAAAAACAGGAGATTCAGACATCCTGCTGACTCCTGGCTCTTGAGGGAGCTGGACCAGTGTGTGTGCACTGCAAGGACTCTCCTCCTTGACTGTGTTAGAGGGGAAGGGGACTGTCTCTGGACCAGCTGCCCCACATCCAGTGTGCTCGATTAAAAAAAACCCATCCTTTCAGCTTTACACTGTCAAGCGCTTGCGTTTCAATGAGAATACCTGTCATTGTTCAAAACTCCAATGAATTATCATTCGTCTAACTGAAATATCGATAAGCAACAGCTGAGGACGCTGCAGACTGATCAATGATCAAGCATTATTGATGAGAAATGTGCCCCCTGTCGGATGGTGCAGATATTGCAATGCACTTTGGCATTGTGACCAACGGGAGGCGCCATTAAGCTATTTCAACATTTCGGGTTTTGGGCGGAGACCTTCCTTCCTGCAATTGTTTCCGTTTTATGAGAAAAACAACTCGGGTCAGACAAAATAATGCAGAGATACATGAATCACAAGCGTTTACGTGTCACCCTGACAGTAGTTTCTTTTTCGGGTCAAATAATTTTGATGTTTGTTTCACTTATTGTTGAATGATTCGCGTTTCCGGGTTACAACAGAAACTGCGCCCTGACAACAGGGAGCTGATGCTAATATAAAATGTAATGTTATATCGTGGATATAAACACAGGCTTATTCCCACTTCACAGAAATGTGAGCAACCTATAAAAACATTCAGGCAGGCTAAATATCCACATATTTAGCTGAGGAGTCAGCAGAGCCCACTTACTGCGTCAGCCCCCTGTGCTCAGTCAGGCAGATGGTACACAGTGGTCTTTCCCCAAGGCGCCTTGGCGGCAGCTGTCCCAAGCTTCAGTGCGTCCCTCAGCACGTAGTCCTGGACCTTGGAATGTGCCAGTCTGCAACACTCAGTCGCTGCTGAAGACCAACAGGTTTTGGGCAGACCAAAGAGCGCCTTTCACCGAGTTGATGATCCTCCAGGCACAGCTGATGTCCATCTCGGTGTGCGTCCTGGCGAACAAACTGTAGAGCACGGAGTCCCGCGTCACGGAGCTGCTCGGGACGAACCTCGACAAACACCACTGCATTCATCTCCAGACTTCCTTTGTGTAGGCACATTCCAGAAGGAGATGTGTGACAGGTCTCGTTCCCCCCCCCCCCCCCCCGCAGCCTCTTTGAGGGCAGCGTGCGGTGTGGCAGAGAGTCCGGGCATACATAAAGGATCTCGCAGGCAGAGCCCTTCTCACCAACAGCCAAGCCACGTCTTGGTGCTTGTTGGAAAGTTCTGGCGATGAGGCATTCTGCCAAATTACTTTGACAGTCTGCTCAGGGAACCGCTCGATAGGATCCGCCCTCTCCTTTTCCCGAAGGGTCTCAAGGACACTACGTGCTGACCACTTCCTGATGGACTTGTGGTCAAAGGTGTTTGTTTTTCTTCATAAATTTCTCTACAAAGGACAGGTGAAAAAGAACAGTACAACTACTCGGAGCGTTCCGTGGCAGCGAGGCCAGGCCCATCCTTCGCAACACCGGGGACAGGTAGAACCTCAGTACGTAGTGACACTTGGTGTTTGCGTACTGGGGATCCACGCACAGCTTGATGCAGCTACACACAAAGGTGGCCATCAGCGTGAGGGTGGCATTTGGTGTGTTTTTCCCCCATTGCCCAGAGCGTGCTCATGCCCAAAACGTCGATTCTCCTGCTCCTTGGATGCTGCCTGACCTGCTGCGCTTTTCCAGCAACACATTTTCAGCTCTGATCTCCAGCATCTGCAGTCCTCACTTTCTCCTCACACCTGATGACCAGGTTTTACCCGCGAAGGAGAGCGACCGTAGCTTCCATCTGCCCAGATTCTGCCTCACTTTCTTGATATGCTCCTCCCAAGACTGTGCACACGCCCCAGCCCCTCCGAACCAAATACCCAGCACCTTCAGGTGGTCAGTCCTGACGGTGAAGGGGATGAAGGATTGGTCAACCCAGTTCCCAGAGAGCATGGCCTCGCTCTTGCTTCGGTTTACCTTGGCCCCCAAGGCCCGTTCGAATTGGTCACATATGCACAAGAGTCTGTGCACAGACGGCAGATCCGAGCAGAAAACGGCGACATCATCCATGTACAGGGAGGCCTTAACCTGCAGGCCCCTGCTGCCATGAATAGTCACCCCTCAGGCTCGCATCCTTCCTGATGGACTCGGCAAATGGCTCTATGCAGCACACAAACAAGGCAGGAGAGAGAGGGCAGCCCTGCCTGACTCCAGATCTGACTGGGAAGCTATCTGATTCCCACCCATTGACTGAGACTGCACTGACAATGTTGGTGTAGGAGCAGGAGCAGGAAAATCAACCTTTCGGGCAAAAGCCTTTCATCAGGAATACAGGCAGGGAGCTTGCAGAGTGGAGAAATAAATGAGAGGGGTGTGGGGGCAGGGAGAAAGTAGCATAGAGTACAATAGGTGAGTGGGGGTGGGGATGGAGGTGATAGGTCAGAGAGGATGGTGGAGTGGATAGGTGGGAGGGAAGATAGGCAGGTAGGACAGGTCATGAGGTCAGTGCTGAGCTGGAAGGTTAAAGATGGGGTGAGGTGGGGAAGGGGAAATGAAAACATTCAGTTAAAAGCTGAGCAAAGCTGTATTCAGTAGATACTGATCACACCCAATCCTGAACATCTGAACATAAGACAAAAACCACAAAAAGTACACCAGATCTCTCATGGGTGGGAAGTAGAAACGAACAAAGTATTTCCCTTCTGCTTCTACCTTGTAGTTTAAAAATACAGTAATAAATCCAGTTCCGACTCGACTCTCAACACATTCCAGCATCTGCAGTCATTGTTTTTACCTCAACAGATTCTGTCAGTCTGTCAAGAACGAAGTAGCGATTGGCTGCCTCCGACGATGGTGGAAGCAGATTTAATCAACGTTTTCATTAGAGAATTACACTGTTATCTGAAAATGAACAATGTGCAGGGTGATGGGACAGTCAAGCAGGAGGCTGGAAAAACAGCAATCGAGCAGTTTCAGGAGCTGGAGAAGCCACTTCTTTTTGTTATCCTGTTTTTATCAAGTAAGTAAATGTTCCTTTCAGTTACGGGGGAGGACAGGAGTCGTTAAGTGCTTTGTTAATATTAAGTGAATTGCTTACTCCGAGAGTCGGTGCAGACACGATGAGACCAATAGTTTCTTTCGCTGTTGTGGTAATTCTGATGTAGAGGTGCCGGTGTTGCACGGGGGTGGACAAAGTCAGAAGTCAGACAACACCAGGTTATAGTCCAACAAGTTTATTTGAAATCGTAAGCTTTCAAGAGTACAGCGCTTTATTCTGTGAACTGTAGTCCAGGAAGGCCCCCTGTCAATTCGATTTCCAGCCGTTTCTCTGTTGGTCATCATGTTCAGCCTTGTGCAGTGCTCACTGTTGATGGTTTGTTCTCTGTTCTGTCTTGAAGATCTTGAATTTCTCTGTGAGTGGGAGCAAGGCATGGAGAGGTCCCCAGATAGGTAAGTGCAGGAATAGAGAAAGATCTGGCTGTACTGAGTTTTTACTACAAGTTCATTTTCTCAGGCAGCTTGATGTTAAGGTTAAATAAGGGGAAATAGAGGCAGTTCTTATGGTTTTAAGTGGCTTCATAAACTGGAATTCCTTCTACACACACCCACTGTGCCCTGAGCAAACTGAATATCAGTCAGGTACCAAGGTTCAGTGCAGTGGGGTTGTCCCACTTACAGATCCTGGAAACAGATACAGGGAAGATGTTAGTGCTTTTAGAAAGGGGTTAGAGAGTGTGAGAGAGAAGAAGTGGGCAAGAGAGTGAAGTACAAAGAGAAAGTGAAAACATGGAATACACTTATGAATATCAGTATGAACGTTTGACCTCCACAACTACCTGATGAAGGAGCAGAGCTCCAAAAGCTTGTGCTTCCAATTAAACCTGTTGGACTATAACCTAGTGTTGTGTGATTTTCTTTTAAAGTATGAACTTTGTATTCCTCAATTTGTTCAATCAACCAAGATCTTTGTGTCCTTGTATGTTATGGTCTGCCTGTACTGCATACAAAACAAAACTTTCCACTGTATTTAGGTACATGCAACAATAATAAATTAACTGCAAAACAAGCGATTAGATTAGATTAGATTACTTACAGTGTGGCCCTTCGGCCAAACAAGTCCACACCGACCCACCAAAGCGTAACCCACCCAGACCCATTCCCCTATATTTACCCCTTCATCTAACACTACGGGCAATTTTAGCATGGTCAATTCGCCAGCGAGTGTGTAAATGACTGAAACAGTAAGCAAGTGTGAGGGAGACAGCAAGTGGATGGAGGTAGAGAGGGTGAGAAGGTGTCAATGAGAGATGTCCGTGTTAGAAATGAAGGTATTTTTCAAACAGAACCACTCCTGAGTTTATTTAATCTGGACAATACTCCTTGGAGATTATATTTAAGAGCTGGGTTCTTGCCCTTAACAGGCTTTGCACGTGACCCAATATACCGGCCACTACAGCGTACAGCTGGAACTGACAACCGGAAGCGGCAGAGACAGGCCACTATAAATGCTGGAGGAAACATCACAGAAGCGCTTCACAGGAGGGTCCCAAGCACTGAGGATGTCACCTAGATAGGGGACGAAACATTTGCAACACAAATTCCCAGCTCGGCGAACACAACCACAACAACGAGCACCCAAGCTACAAATCTTCTCCCAAACTTTGCACGTGAGTTATTCAATTGGAAACAACAGCAATTTACTGGTGGGGGGTTAATAGAAAAAAAGCACCAGGGATTTGGCAATGGGGGAGAACCCAGTTCAGTTATGTCTAAGAGCAGTTCTGGATACAGTATTTACGAAAGGAAAAATAGCTGTGCTTTTTGGGGCTTTAGTAGCACAATGGTAGTGTCCCTACCTCTAAATCATCAGTGGTGTGATGGGCAGTGCTGCCAGGGGACTTGGATTAACTGCAGAGTTGGGCTGAGAGGCGGCAAATGGAGTTTAATGCAGATAAATGTGAGGTGATTCACTTTGGGAAGAATAACAACAGGAAGGCCGAATATTGGGTCAATGGAAAGATTCTTGGTAGTGTGGATGTGCAGAGGGATCTTACGGATCTATGTACATTGATCCCGGAAAATTGCCACCTAGGCTGATAGTGCTGTTAAGGCATCCGATGTGTTAGGTTTTATTGGTAGAGGGATTGTGATCTGGTGATATCATGCTGCAACTGTACAAAATGCTAGTGCGATCTCACTTGGAATATTGTGTACAGTTCTGGTTGCCCCATTACAAGAAGGAAGTGGAAGCATTGGAAAAGGTGCAGAAGAAATTTATCAGAATGTTGCCTGGAGTGGAGGTCTTATGAGAAAAGGCTGTGAGCTTTGGGTCTGTTCTCATTGGAAAGAAGAAGACTAAGAGGGTACAAGTACAGTTCCATCATATAGTAACGGTCTTATTTTAAAATAAGGTTCATTTTGGAATCACCATGTTGAGCCACTTTGCACAAGTCTATAAAGGTCGTGCGTGACATTGTATGACACATCAGTGTCTATCTGCCTTTAGGTTGACCTGATCTCCTCCTCTTACACTTCTCAACCCAATAGTAATGACTCACCAATCATCTAATCTGAAACAACCCATAATGTGTAGGTTAATTCACCAGAATCAGTTTCTGATTTCCTTAATTCAAAAATTCCACCAACATTGCAACATTGCTCTCTCACTCACTCTTTCGCATTCCTTGGGACTGAATTCAAACAGGAAGACTTCCTGAGGAAACTGGGAATTTAGCCCAGTTCTCCCTAAGACCAAGAAGGACCCTTGTTTGTTGAGAGCAGGAATGGATCCTGTAGTCAGCTTCTTGAGAATCCTCCAGCCCTCACCTGAGGCCAAATAAAAGAAAAGGCAATTGATCCCAGAAGTACTGAAACTACAGCTTTGTGCCCACAGGTTTAAAGAAGTTACCGCCAGAGTGTTACACAAACTCACACACTCGTACCAAATCAACAGCTTTTCAGCCCAAAAACCACATCTCCTTTTCAAAGTTTTGCCAATGTCATTTCATTTTCTATAAACTCTTGCAGAATACAGAGATTGTTACTGAGAATTTATTTCTCACTTCAACTCAAAGCTGTATTGTGAAGTTCTTGACCTTTGTCAGTATACAAAGTGAAAACAGAAACTTGACTCCACATTGGAAACCCCCTAATCAAATTAATCATAAGATACTTCTCTGTGACTGCGGCTAAGTACTGCTTTCTGAACTGTGTCAGTTCACTTCCACTCAGGCAAGTTGAACATTCTCACTCTCTGACTTTATGACTGCACTTCTTTTAAAGATATAAAGGAAACTTTTGTGTGCAACTGTTTTGAAGTCTGTTTTGCCAAAATTGCCTCTCATTTCTAAACTAAACAGAAAAGTAAGATGGTTATCACAGATACTGGTTAAACCTGCTTTAGAGACTTTTTGATATCCAGCTTGTACTCTATTTCTGAATGGTTGGTTAGCTCAGTTGGCTGGGTGACTTGCTTGAGTTTTAGAGTGACACAAGCCTATTATCAGTTCAATCCGTGTACTGGATGAGATCATCATGAAGGTCCTGCTTTCTCAGTGTTGTCCTTTGTCTGAAGCACAATGACTTTCAGGTTAAACTCATCAGCTCTCTCTCCCTTGTTCCACCCCCCCCCCCCCCCCCACACTTTTTCTCTCTCACAAGAGTGTGGGTCCATTGTGACTTATTTTTAAAGTTTATCTCTGAAATCTGTCAGTGACCCTTGTGTTTACAAAGAAACCAGTTTAAAAACCCAATGGACAAAACTCACTTAATACAGAACAAATTATAACTTTTTTTTATTTCAAAAATATACTTTATTCATAAAATGATTTGATGGTCTGTACATTTGATCATGCCATACATATGTCCACATTTACAAACACAGATTCGAATTTATCCTTGTCATATACAGGCCTGTGCATTTTTCAGTCTTGTACATATATTTGGCTGAGGCATCAGCAGAGCCCAAAAAAACATCCGCATGGGCCCCCTGTTCTTCTTTAGGCAGGCCGATCTTACACGGTGGTCTTTCCCCACCGCGCCTTGGCGGCAGCTGCCCCAACCTTCAGCGCGTCCCTCAACACGTAGTCTTGGACCTTGGAATGTGCCAGTCTACAACACTCGGTCGGGGTCAACTCCTTCAGCTGGAAGATCAACAGGTTTCGGACCGCCCAGAGAGCGTCCTTCACCGAGTTGATGATCCTCCAGGCGCAGTTAATGTTCGTCTCGGTGTGAGTCCCGGGCAACAGGCCGTAGAGCACGGAGTCCCGCGTCACGGCGCTGCTCGGGACGAACCTCGACAAACACCACTGCATTCCTCTCCAGACTTCCTCTGCATAGGCACATTCCAGAAGGAGGTGTGTGACAGTCTCGTCCCCCCCGCAGCCACTTCGAGGGCAGCGTGCGGTGCGGCAGAGAGTCCGGGCGTGCATAAAGGATCTCACAGGCAGAGCCCTTCTCACCACCAGCCAAGCCACGTCTTGGTGCTTGTTGGAAAGTTCTGGCGATGAGGCATTCTGCTAAATGGCTTTGACAGTCTGCTCAGGGAACCACTCGACAGGATCCGCCCTCTCCTTTTCCCGAAGGGTCTCAAGGACGCTACGTGCTGACCACTTCCTGATGGACTTGTGGCCAAAGGTGTTTTTCCTCAAATTTCTCCACGAAGGACAGGTGATACGGAACGGTCCAACTACTCGGTACAAAACAAATGATATCACCATTTTCATACAAACTGACCTTTGTAAAATGAAGTAGTACAGTCAGTATCTGATATATTACATACTCTTGTGGAACCTCCTATTCATTGGAGTTAAAGTAAATGAGATTATGAACATTAAGCAAAACTAAAATTTGCATAAATTATGTTTCTGGATGTGTTTTACAGCTGTGAACAAAGATCTGACCAATTAGTTGCAGATCACTTTGCATAGCAAACGTTTAGTGATTCAATGACAGTATATTTGCATTCAGAGCACAGACATTGTTACAAGAAAATCATCCCCGCCTTATTAATTCCCCATCTCAGGTACGTCATGGGGTTTTGTGATTGGTAGGCCCAGTTTCTTCACAAGGTGTCACCCCAGACTCTACCACGCATCTCCCTGTCCTCCAGTCCAGCCCCACACTGAGTGGGAGGCCTGCGAGAATAGTTCCTCCCACATCATTGGAAAATAATTCATCACTTGAATGGGGAATTCCAGGCAGAGCGACAAGCTAAACATATTTTGAAATAACACCAGGTGAAGCAATAGAAAGATGCTTAGGGCATGTTGTCCAGGGAGAACTAAAAGAAATGGGAATAAAAACGTATTAAAACCCCACTGAGCAGAACCAGATGCAGTTTTGGGTTTCACACCAATTAGATCCTTATCTCCAGCTGAGCAGGATGGAGTTACATGAAGACTGATATCTCACATTAGAGGGCAGAAAATGTGACTTTTGAGGACAACTTCTTGATCAATTGTACAGCACATTCCTGGTTTGGGGAGAATGGCAGTAACCATCCAACTGCAATGGTTAAATCACAGACATTGGGGATGGGAATACAATTTCTCCTCTTTCAGACCACTTTTCCACTCCAGAGTTGTGGGTGCTGAGGTGGCTAAACAGTAAAATACTGGATCTACACCTGTCACAAATGCTTGAAATGATTGGCACCTTCCTGGTTGCTGCTTCTCCAGTTTCAGCAGTCAAGAGCATGAAGTTCCCATAGGACAGTGGGGATATTGCATTTTGCCCAGAGTACTTGGAGGACAGAAAGGCTAACACACCCCAGAATATCTTCATAAACAGAAAGTCGAAAGTTTGTTTTCTTCTCTTGCCCTTTTTCCTAAATTATTCAAGTTTGTTAATTGACACAAACAGATGAAAATAAATCTCTGGATAGAAAAGATGTAAAGAGTCTATGAGGAAACCGTTGTTACAGCATATCCAATATTACTGAACCTTGACTGGCTTTGGAAGATATTTGCTCAATCTTGGAGGTTCAATAGTTCAAACACAATTCAAAACTAACTGTCATCAATTTGAATATTCTGAGAGCACTGTTTCAATTCACTGTTGTGCCCTTGTTAGATTCAGGCACTTGGACATCAATTCAAAAAGATTCCATGAAATCCCACTTGTTGCTAACAAGCAGCACCCATCTGTCATGGGAGATTATAGACCGTGCCTCGGGTATATATCACTTCTCTATTGTGGGTGTAGAGGACGATCCATAAGAGGATGACACTCCCACAGCTGGGACAGACAAACAGAGACTACCACAATGAATGCTTTTGTTTTCTTCTGCCTGAAGGATTAAGATTAGATTACTTACAGCGTGGAAACAGGTCCTTCGGCCCAACAAGTCCACACCGAAGCGCAACCCTCCCAGACCCATTTCCCTACATTTACCCCTGCACCTAACACTACAGGCAATTTAAGCATGGCCAATTCACCTGACCTGCACATTTTTGGACTGTGGGAGGAAACTGGAGCACCCAGAGGAAACCCACGCAGACACGGGGGGAATGTGCAAACTCCACACAGACAGTCGCCTGAGGCAGGAATTGAACCTGGGTCTCTGGCGCTGTGAGGCAGCAGTGCTAACCACTGTGTCACCGTGCCACTCAAATGAATCACAACATATAATTTACAAATCAAAGGTGAAACAGAAAATAATAAAAAAGATTTAAGTGAATCATGTCTAAATATAAATTACTGTTCATTATAGAATATTGACTGAAATGAAGAACATTAATTTCCACTGATTCTAGAAAAATCCCCATCAATTTTGATGAAGACCCATATAGAGTCATACAGCACAGAAACAGACCCTTCAGTCAAATCTGTCCACACCAACCATGTTACCAAACTAAACTAGTCCCATCTACCTGCGTTTGGGCCATATACCCCAAACCTCTGATGAAGAGTCATCTAGACGCAAAACATTTGCTTGCTCTCTCTCTCTCTCCATGGATGCTGTCTGACCCACAGTGATCTCCAGCATTTGTTTTCTGTACAGATTCCAGCATCTGCAGTAATTTATCCCCCTAAACCCTAAATCATTTGTACTTATCCAAATGTCTTTTAAATGTTGTAACTGTACCTGGATCCACCACTTCCTCTGACAGTTCATTCCAGACACACATCACTGTTTAAAAAAAAAGTTGTCTCTCATGTCCTGTTTAATCTTTATCCTCTCACTTGAAAAGTATGCCTCCTACTTTTGATATCTGCCACACCCCACCACCTCCAGGGAAAAGACCCTTTGCTATTCACGTTATCTATGCCCTCATGATTTTCTAAACCTCTGTAAGGTCATCCCTCAACCTCCTACAATCCAGTGAAAGAAGTCCCAGCCATTTCTATAACTCGAACCCTCCATCTGCTGGCAATATCCTGCTAAATCTTTTCTGAACTCTTTCCAATTTAATAAATCCTATAGCAGGGCAACCACACTGGAGACTGATAGCTCACAATGTCCAAGGAGAGTTGGAAAATTGGATCCAGAATTGGTCGAGTGGCAGGAAGCAGGGGTTAATGGTTGGGGATATTTTTGTGACTGGAAGCCTTTTGTCTAGTGGTGTTTCACGGGAATCAGTGTTGAGGCAGTTGCTGTTTACAATATATATATAAATGATTTAGATTTGAATGTAGAAGGGTTGATTAGTTTGTGGACAATATGAATATTGGGTAGTGGCAAATAGTGAGGAGGGTAGCCTTTGATTACAGGAGGATATAGTTGCGCTGGTCAGATGGACTGATTAGTGACAAATTCAATTCAATCTAGATAAATGTGAAGTGATGCACTTGGGCAGGACAAACATGCAAGGGAATATATGATGAACAGTAGGATGCTGGGAAGCACCAAGAATCAGAGGAAGCTTCAGAGTCAAAAAGTGTGGTGCTGGAAAAACACAGCTGGTCAGGCAGCATCTGAGGAGCAGGAGAGTCAATGTTTTGAGCAAAAGCTCTTCTTCAGGAATGTCAGAAGACCTTATGCTCTTCAGAATCTGCTGTCTGATCGGCTGTGCTTTTCTAGCACCATGCTTTTTGACTCTGATCGCCAGTCTTCACATTCTCCTTTCAGAGGGAGCTTGGTGTGCACCAGTCTCTTAAAGGAGTGAAACAGGTAGATAAAATGGTTAAGAAGACATGGGATAGTTCGCTTTATTAGCTGAGATACAGAATTTAAAAGCAGGGGGGTAATGATGGAACTGTATTAAATGTCCATTTGGCCACAGCTACACTGTTATGGGCTATTCTGGAATCCACATTTTATGTGAGGGATGTGATAGCACTGGAGAAGAAATTCAACAAGTTGTTGCCGGGCTGGAAAGTTTCAGTTGTGGAGAGAGATTGGATAGGATTTTTTTTGCCTTGCAACAGAAAACATTGAGGAGGGAGGGGACATAATTGAGATATATCAAATTATGGGGCACATAGAAATTGTAAACATCGAGACCTTTCCCCTTTGGTGGAGGGATCTGTGGAAGGGGGCGCAGCTTTAAGGTAAAGGGCAGAAGATTTACAGGGGATGTGAGGAAAAGTGTTTCTCTCCAGATGATGATGGAAATCTGAAACACAATGCCTATAAGGGTGTGGAGGCTGAAACTCTCACAACACCCAAGGGCGGCACGGTGGCACAGTGGTTAGCACTGCTGCCTCACAGCGCCAGAGACCTGGGTTCAATTCCCACCTCAGGCAACTGTCTGTGTGGAGTTTGCACATTCTCCCCGTGTCTGCGTGGGTTTCCACCGGGTGTTCCGGTTTCCTCCCACAGTCCAAAGATGTGCAGGCCAGGTGAATTGGCCAATCTAAATTGCCCGTAGTGTTAGGTAAGGGGTAAATGTAGGGGTATGGGTGGGTTGCGCTTCGGCGGGGCGGTGTGGACTTGTTGGGCCGAAGGGCCTGTTTCCACTCTGTAAGTAATCTAATCTAATCTAACTGTTTAGATGAGCACTTGCAATGCCAAGGCTATAGGACAGGTTCTGGAAAATGGGATTAGAATTGTTACGTGGTTGTTTTTGACTGTCGTCCTGAGCAGAAGGGTTTTTTCTATGCTGTAAGACCTCTTCAACTCTATGACTGTAATTTCAGTCACTTCCAATGTATTTTCTTGCAGAAGTTTAGGACTTCCTTACAAAACAAAAGATACAAAAATGGTAAATACATCCAAAAACTAATTTTATTAATTTATTGACTCCCATGGTGCAGTTTCTGGGCAATGCAGATTAATGATGAGTCAGAATGAATGTCAGGGTCAGGTATGAGGAGAGACTGGAGATAGGCTGGATTGACAGCACAGAAAGCCAACTAGTACATGATAACTTTAGTAGAAATATCATGAAATTCCTCTTCGCACTATGTACAAATCATGGGACAATTACTAAAATAGAACAAGAGAATAAAACTCCAAAATGTTTTACATCATTCTTGCAAACCCATTTCCTTGATTCAGATCTCAGTCATCTGTTCCAAAGGCTCTTTATGTAAAATCTTGATCTGGTAACATTCAAAGTGCCTTGGGATGTTTCATTACCTTTGAGGTGTTATATAAATGCAAGTTCTTATTAAATCATTTAAGAAATAATATTATACACTTGGAGGAAGTTAAGAACAAGCAGCAAGAATCATCTGATCATCAGAACTGGCGGACTAATATGGCAATGCATGATGGGATTGGTATGCATCATAACCCCTTGGGAATCAAACATCTGTGTTTAAGTAAACAGGGCTGGCTGCACTGCTATTCCAGCAGGATTGAGCAAGAATTAAAAAGTACAGATTGCAACAGAAACTGTCCAAGTATGTATTCAGGCTGATTCGGGGTGGTGGGGGGGTCAAAGGCTGCAGTGAATGAACTTAGTACATTTTTACAAGGGCCTGGATTATCAGAGCACTCAGCTCAATGCTATGCAAGAGACAACTGTGTTCCTGTTCAAAATCCAGGAACTCAGTTTAAACAGTACTGTGCATGAATCTACACCTCAGGTCCTGCAGCAGTTCCGAAAACAGCTTATCTCATCACACCTTCTCCAGGGTAATTAAGGAGGCGCAATAAACGCTGCCTCACTAGCAATTCACACAACCACTGAACAAATATAAAAAACACTACTTCTCCACAGCGAATACTGTAGGAAATGTATTATCTTGTGAACAAATTATGGTGCGTCAATTGACCTTGAAAGAAGAAACTGGTGAAGGCTGCATTTTGAATTTGCTTAAAACAATCAACTACAGATGCTGGAAATCTAAAACAAAAACAGAAATCGCTGGAGAAACTCAGCATATCTGGCAGCATCTGTGGAGAGAAAGCAGAGTATCTTTAGTATCTTAGTTTTAAATCTTGCTCCCGAAAAGTTAGTGATTTGTTGCATCAGGAAACGAGCTAACAAAAAAAAAGTTCAACCTGATAATTATTCAGAAGTCACATGACATGAGGTTATAGTCCAACAGGTTTGTTTGAAATCACAAACATTCAAAGTGCTGCTCCAATAGCTTGTGATTTCAAATAAACCTGTTGGACTATAACCTGGTGTGGTGTGACTTCTGACTTTGTCCATCCTAGTCCAACACTGACATCTCCACATCACAGATGCATTATTAAGCAATCTAAGAAAAGACCAAATTCTGTCCTGATGGCTCCTCCACATCAAATTTAAGTACCAAACACTGTTTATTATGGAACTTCTTTTCACATTGGTTGACGTATACTCTGCGGTTAAAACTTGTAATACTTTGTAGAAGTACATTTGATCTTGTAAGAGAACACTGTTTGAGCTTACCAGGATCTCATTTTTCTTTCCCAACACAACTCTTAAGAGCCATACATCAGACTCTTCGGTCCCACCAGTCCATGCCAGCCATGTTCTCAAACTAAAAGAGTCCCACCTGCTTGCACTTCGCCCAAATCCCTCTAAATCTTTCCAATTCATGAGTTTATCCAAATGTGTTTTAACCATTCTAACTGTACCTGTATCCACCAGTTTCTCCGGCAGTTTGTTTCATATATGAACCATTTGCTGTGTCAAAAAATGTTGCCCCTCCTCCCTAGTTTGAATTCTCTAACCTGAGGGAAAAGACCCTGGTCATTCACCTTATCTATGCTCCTCATGATTTAACACATTTTAATAAGGTCACCCCTCACTCCACCATTGCAAATGAGAAAGTAATACATTGAAATGTCAATCTCTCCTAACAAAAACAGAAGTCCTGGAGAAACTCAGCAGGTCTGGCAGCATCCATGGAGAGAAACAGAAGATAACATTTTGAGTCCAGTATGACCCCTTTTCAGAATGTAATTGTTCACACTGTGCCTGATATGCTGTTCATGCAAGTAGGTTTGGAACTGGCTTCAGTAGGCCAATTTCTCCAATTTAAACCAGTTCATCCACCCCACTCCCAAATGCACATGCTCCTCCAAATTTAACATTTATCTTTTAGGCAGAGACTGACACTTAGCTAAGTAGGATGTCCCCAAGAAAAAAAACACTTGCATTCATATTCATGACCTCATTGCTGAAAAAGTAGCTTTGAAATGTTGTCACTGTTATAAGGCAGAAAGTGGGACATCGCTAAAAGGCAAGCTTCTACAATTTGAAATCTGTTAATTTTCCAATGTTGATTCAGCGATAAGTGTTGACCAGGACACGAGGCAGAACCTCTGAACTCCTCTTCAAAATGGTGATGGGACTTTTTACATCTATCAAAGGACAAAAGGTGCCTTGATGTATCTCATTCAATAATGAGATACAGCATAACCTCTGTACTGCATGGCAGGTTCAGCCTGAAGTTTTACAAAAATTTACTTTCATATAGAGATGAGAACTGAACCATGTTTGACGTGACAGAAGGTGTGCATTCTGCACCAGGCAAATGGAAACTTTACCTGAAATTCTACTGCTTTGTCAGCAGTTTGAGGTTGAGTTGCCAGACGTGACAGAGCCAGGATTACCAAACAATCCCACAAACCCACTCATGTCATGTCACAGATACAGTAAACAATGCAGTAAAATCACTGGACACAAAGTTAAAAGTTTGCATTAGGGAACAAACAATAAAAGCAGCGAAAAATGGCATGTGTGGCCAACAGTTCTGTGCCATAGTCAGACGACAAATATTCCATACCCTCACAATGGATGTACCTACTGAAAAGGATATCGGATTGGTGGCTCCCAAAGTTGAATGCCACCGATCCTTTGAAGGATAGACTGATTGCTGGGAAGTAGGGCTATTCCAAGGCCCAATCAGATCTCTTGAAATGCAATTCCCAAGCAGATCCTATCTTTTAAAAAGAAAAAAAGTCCGTGGAAGTAAAATAATTATTTAATGTTTTTCTCATAAACTATGTTCAAATATGAAATAGTCCCAAATGCAAGCTGTAAATATGTGGTATTTTTACACAAAATAACTATTCATTTGGAAGTTACATTTCCCTTGGAATTTTAATTTGTTTGAAGTTCCAGTCAACAAGTTACCAAGACTTTATTTCTGGTCCAGATTGAATTCCTGAGCTCAAATAAACTGTTATGTTGGTTCGATACGTTTGGATAGAGCTGTATGTTTGCAAAAGTGAACAGTCAACAGAAAGAAGTTTCCTTTAAATAACATTGTCACGGTGTTTCCCATGGGCAATAACTGTTGAAATGTAGATAAACGCAACAGTCAAGTTATACAGAGTACAGTCACAAAAATATAAATCGAATGATCCAATTAATTTGTTCACATGACATTGATGGGAAATTGAACGTACAAGTCTCTGACTCTGAACTTCAGAAGTGAGTCTTACTTACATTTCTGTTCAGCTGGGATGTAATCTGTCACAAGATGATTTTAAAAAACCAGACTATGTTCATTTCTCAACCTGTACTAAGAAGAAAAAAGAGGAAATAACCCCAATTCTTGTCAAGCACTTGAGATCCTGACACCACAATTCTAGATACTTCACAGGAATTAGACAAGCAAATTCATTTAAATCGACAGAACAATACTGGATATCAGTCACCTCCTGACAATAAGATGGGGATGTTGAGAGGAGAGGAACATGTCAGAACATTACAGGGATAAGCTTGTCAGACTTGGAGGACATTATTTCAATGATTGAGCTTGTGAGGGCGGTATTGGTCACAAACAGTCACTCTCCCGTTTCAGCCTCCATTAAAACTGGAAGTGAGCAGATTGGATGTGTGTTGGGGTTCAGGTTTGACAATTTAAAATGTTTCCATCTTTCCATCCACCACTCTGTCTTTGGGTTAAGATTCTTCTCAAAGGCTCCACTTTATACTTTCACTTAAATTACATCAGTATTGATTTCTCGTTTAGCTACATTTAGTTTCACCTTTTTCTTTTAAATTTATTCCGGTCACAAAAATTTAAAAGCCTACAATGCAAATCATTATAATCTCATTTCCAAATTACAGGTGCAACTCAGTTGAAGAGAACAGACACTGAATAACAGAGTTCTGGTTATGGACAGCTTGAAAGCCAAAGTAAGAAAGAAGTTTGGAATCTTGCATGGCTGTTTGATGTAATCCTGTTTAGTGTCAACCTTAACAGGGAGGAGTGGAGCTAGACCTGGGGACATTTATCCAAATGGAGCAGAATTTTTAATTTAATTGAATGATAATACTTGCACAAAAATTGTTATTTCCTGAAAAAACATTAATTCTGTATGGACTTTAGTGAATATGCTCAAATATTTATAAATATGATGGCTGCTGATTGGTCAAACGTTGGGTGTTAATGAGTAATGTAAAATCAAACTTTAGCCACTTATGTCATTGTCATAGAATGAAGAAGAGACAGATTGAAATTTTGTTCCTCATTTTAACTTTCTTTCTGCCTTTCCAAAACCATTAATTGTCAGCATTTTTTCATTTCATGAATTGCTGCAGTCATTTCCTCCTCCAAAGTCAACACTGCCAAAATATTAGATTAGATTAGTTTAGATTAGATTCCCTACAGTGTGGAAACAGGCCCTTCGGCCCAACAAGTCCACACCGACCCTCCAAAGAGCAACCCACCCAGACCCATTCCCCTACACCTAACACTACGGGCAATTTAGCATGGCCAATTCACCTAACCTGCACATCTTTGGACTGAGAGAGGAAACCGGAGCACCCAGAGGAATCCTACACAGACATGGGGAGAATGTGCAAACTCCACACAGACAGTTTCCCAAAACAGGAATTGAACCCAGGCCCTGGCGCTGTGAGGCAGCAGTGCTAACCACTGAGCCACCATGCTGCCCTTTTGGATTTCTATGATATTTATGTAGATTTATGTAGATTAGTTAGTTTTGTTAGCATTTCTTCTGGGTCACTTTATTTTCTCCCTCGTTACTGAGGATTTATAAATAGGTAATGTGAATGGAAGAAATAAAGTAAGAAACGAAGATGATAAAATCTATAAAGAAATCTATAATGAAAGTAAGCCGCTAATTACAGTCAAAGCTCTAAAGATGACTTATTGGCCTCACTTGATGATTAGATGTCTATGAATTTATGAGATTGGAATGTTGAAAGTTTCAACTTTTACAAAATTTATGGTTTCTGCTGCAAGGAAACAAAAGTCCAAATCTAAAATAAATTTTGATTCACGTTTACTTTCTCTTTTCCTATTATAAATTTGGAATGAATGTTGGAAATCCCCAACCCAAAATTCTCATGATAGCAAATTCCTCTTTAACAGTGAAATGTAATCTTATGAAATCCAGTAAGCCCTCCAAACATTAAATTACAAACTTCATAAAACTTTAATTTTCAACATTCTAAACTCAGATTAATAGATACTTACAGCACAGAAATCTGCCCTGGCCAATAGATACCTGGACTACAGTAAGCCTATTTGGCAGCTCTTGACCATAGTCATGGAAGTTATGTCAACATATTTAGCATATAAATAATGATTAAACATAACAGTTCAAGAAGGCAGGTCACCATCACTTTTTCAAGGGTAACTAGGGATGGGCAATAAATGCTGGCTAGCCAGTAAAGCCCATGTCCCATGATTAAATAAAAAAGAAACCTCATCTGGACCTGCAGATCTATCCACTTATAACTCTGCTTAAGCCTCTAGTATCTCCTCACTCACGATTCTAATTTCTTCCAATATTTCACGGTCCTTCGAGTCAGTTATGCACCCAAATGGCTAGTTCTCCCTGTATTCTATGTGATCTAACCTTGCTCACCAGTCAACAATGAAAAACTTTGTCGAATGTCTTGCAGAAGTGCATACAGATCACATCCACCACTCTGTTCTCATGAATCCTCTTTGTTTTGAAGGGGGAGTTGACATGGGGCATGCTGACATTGGGCACACAAACACAAGATGGTCACTGAGCCATAAGTTGGTCACTTAGCACACAAGATGGCCGCTGAGCCATTACATGGAAAAGTACAGCGAAGCAAACACAGCTACTGCCTGAGGCCAACAGGATACCAGCTCAGTAGACACAAAACACAGTTTAAAGTGGGTGGGGGAAAGAATACACATCAGTAATGTCTACTGCCTGCCGAAGTGTCTGAGTCCAGCCACCACCTTTAATAGAAATGTTAACTACCTGAGACTGGTTGTATACAAGTATTAATATCTTAGATTTGCAGTAATGGAAAACAATCTTCCTTCTCAGGAAGAATGATCACGACCAATTATTGTGGTAATGGACTTCTGTGTAGCTGTTGAAACTGACAATGACTCTGTAATATTTTCTGTAAACAAACCATGCTGCACAAACGAAGACTTGATATCTGGACCATTATACTGTGAAATGTATACAATATTGTGATGTGCTCCGAGGGCGAGAGAAGGCTCGTCGCTGACAGCTGTGCTGCCGGATGTCTCTCTCTCCCCCACCATCATCTCAGGCTGACGTCATGAGGATCAGTAAATCCTTCTATGCCAGTCTGTATGACACGAAACCGACTGACAGCGCGGCCTCCCAGTCGTTCCTGTCCTCTATCACGGAGGTCTTAGACGACAGAACACGCGAGAGGCTGGACCAGCCGCTATCTCTGAACGAGCTGACCAAGGCCCTCAAGTCCTTCGAAAAGAATAAAACTCCCAGAAGCGACGGCTTACCGGTCGAGCTCTATTCTGCTCTGTGGGACTTGATTGGCCAGGACCTGCTGGAGATATATGTCAGTATGCTTCAGGCAGGTACCATGAGTGAATCCATGAGGAAAGGCATCATCACCCGCATCGACAAGCGGAAGGGGGAGAGGGAGGAACTCAAAAATTGGAGACCAATCTCACTGCTGAATGCGGATTACAAAATTCTGTCAAAGGTAATCGCCAACCGGGTCAGGTCTGCTCTGGGGTCGGTGATTCACCCCAACCAAACCTGTGCTGTGCCGGGCAGGAAGATCGCTGAGAGTCTCGCACTCCTCAGGGATACGATCGCCTACGTGCAGGACAGAGGGTTGGACACCTGCCAGATCAGCCTGGACCAGGAGAAAGCCTTTGACAGGATATCACACAGGTATATGAGAGATGTTCTCTCCAAAATGGGCTTTGGGGAGGGAATCTGCAATTGGATCAGACTGCTCTACATCAACATTGTCAGTGCAGTCTCAATCAATGGGTGGGAATCAGATAGCTTCCCAGTCAGATCTGGAGTCAGGCAGGGCTGCCCACTCTCTCCTGCCTTGTTTGTGTGCTGCATAGAGCCATTTGCCGAGTCCATCAGGAAGGATGCGAGCCTGAGAGCGGTGACTATTCCTGGCAGCAGGGGCCTGCAGGTTAAGGCCTCCCTGTACGTGGATGATGTTGCCATTTTCTGCTCGGATCCGCTGTCCTTGCGCAGACTCATGTGTATATGTGACCAATTCAAACGGGCCTCGGGGCCAAGGTAAACCGAGGCAAGAGCAAGGCCATGCTCTTCGGGAACTGGGCCGACCAATCCTCGATCCCCTTCACCATCAGGACCAACCACCTGAAGGTGCTGGGTATTTGGTTAGTGGGGGGGCTGGGGCGTGCACCAAGTCTTGGGAGGAGCATATCAGCAAGGTGAGGCAGAAACTGGGCAGATGGAAGCTACGGTCGCTCTCCATCGCAGGAAAAAAAACCTGGTCATCAGGTGTGAGGCACTGGCATTGCTATTATACATGGCACAGGTCTAGCCTATTCCCAGGCCATCTTCCAGTTTATATGGAGGTCAAAGATGGACCAGGTCTGAAGGGACTCGCTGTACAAAGATCTGGGCAATGGAGGAAAAAAATACACCCAATGCCACCCTCACCGTGATGGCTACCTTTGTGTGTGGCTGCATCAAGTTGTGCGTGGATCCCCAGTACACAAACACCAAGTGTCACTATGTACTGAGGTTCTACCTGTCCACGGTGTTGCGAAGGATGGGCCTGGCCTCGCTGCTGCGGAACGCTCCGAGTAGTTGGACCGTCCCGTATAACCTGTCCTTCGTGGAGAAGTTTATGAAGAAAAACACCTTTGACCACAAGTCCATCAGGAAGTGGTCAGCACGTAGTGTCCTTGAGACCCTTCAAGAAAAGGAGAGGGCAGATCCTATCGAGCGGTTCCCTGAGCAGACTGTCAAAGCCATTTGGCAGAATGCCTCATTGCCAGAACTTTCCAACAAGCACCATGACATGGCTTGACTGGTGGTGAGAAGGGCTCTGCCTGTGAGATCCTTTATGCATGCCCGGACTCTCAGCCACACCGCACGCTGCCCTCAAAGCGGCTGCGGGGGGGACGAGACTGTCACACACCTCCTTCTGGAATGTGCCTACGCAGAAGAAGTCTGGAGAGGAATGCAGTGGTGTTTGTCGAGGTTCGTCCTGAGCAGCGCCGTGACGCGGGACTCCGTGCTCTACGGCCTGTTCCCCGGGACGCACACCGAGATGAACATCAACTGTGCCTGGAGGATCATCAACTGAAGGACGCTCTCTGGGCAGTCCGAAACCTGTTGATCTTCCAGCTGAAGGAGTTGACCCCGACTGAGTGTTGCAGACTGGTACATTCCAAGGTCCAGGACGACGTGTTGAGGGACGTGCTGAAGCTTGGGGCAGCTGCCGCCAAGCCGCGATGGGGATAGACCACTGTGTAACATGTGCCTGCCTAAAGAAGAACAGGGGGCCTGCGCAGTCATTTGGGCTCTGCTGACGCCTCAGCTAAAAATGTAATCGTACAGACCTGTAAATAGGAATGATTACTCTGTTTTCGGTATGCAAACAAATGGAATGTTTACATATGTACGGCATGTCCAGTTGTACAGACCATTAAAGTATTTTATGAATAAAGTAAATTTTTGAAATAAAAAAAGTCTCTCTCTCCCCCAGGAACTCCGGTTTCTTTGCACAGCAAACTCTGTCATTCAATCCTGATTCTGACTCTGAGACTGGTGATTTTTCCCACAACAGTTTCTTCTTCAAAAAACATGATTTCCCACACACAAAGCCATGTTGGCCATCTCTAATCAGTCCCTGCCTATCCAAATACATGTAAATCCTGTCCCTCAGTATTCTCTCCAACAACGTGCCCAACACCAATGTCGGGCTCATTGGTCTACAGTGCCCTGGCTTTTCCGTACCACCCTTCTTAAACAGTGGCACCATGTTAACCAACCTCCAGTCTTCTGGAACCTCACCTGTGACTGTAAATGATCCAAATATCTCAGCAAGGGACTCAGCAATCATTTCCCTAGCTTTCCACAGAGTTCTAGGTTACACTTGATCAAGCCCTGGGGATTTAGACACCTTTGTGTTTAAGACATCCAGCACCTTCACATCTGTGAATACGGATATTTTTCAAGATGTCACCATCTATTTCCCCACATTCTATTAATTCCATGTCCTTCTCCACATTAAACACTGATGCAAAAAACTTGTTTAGTATCGCTCAAATCAGTTCAAGACTCAGTTTGCAGCAATTAGCACCATAAGTTCACCAATATGAAAGAGTCAGAGAAGATTATTCCATGTTACTAGAATGCTATAGTTGGCTGTTCAGGAAAGAAATGTTCCAGGAGCAGTAGGGTTCTATCCACAGCAGCTAGAAAGTTGCAACTGTACTTGTGTTGAGATACTGGAGGGTAGGAGTCTGCTGTCTTAGATATAGGTCAGCTCAACTGGAAACAATGATCGAGATTGCTAGGTCTGGGTACTCAGGAAAATTTGGAAGGAGCAGCAGTTTGGTGAAGTGAGATGTTGACAAAAAGCTGAAATGATGCTAGTACTGAGGTGCTTGTGAATAGATTCTATAATCCTGGGGAATGTGGTCTCAGGAAAAGAGATTGAGTTTTTGTTTTGACAATTCAATGAACTGTGGATGATGTAAATCAGAAACAAAAACAGAAATTGCTGGAAAAGCACAGGCGGTCTAGCAGCATCTGTGAAGAGAAATCAGAGTTAATGTTTTGGGTCCGGTGACGGTAACCCAAAACTGTCAAAATGTGAGGGGTTTTCTTAAAGAAAATTCAGAGGCTGAATCTTTGAAAGTAAAAATTTGCTATCTCTTATAAAAGAGACAAATCTTTAGTGCAATTTGGTGACCCAAAGCATTGTTAATAACTGAGACATTGATGGAAACTATCTCAAGAAGATCTGCTATTCAATTTGCTCTATGAAGTATTTGACTACAATTTGTCTGTTGACCCATATTTATGGCTCAAATTCATATGAATTCTGGATTTTACACATTGCGTTTTATATATTAGTTTCCTTCTATAACACTATATCATGAAGATTATTTTGATTGCTAATAATCATGGAATCTTGTGGCTTTGTTCTCTTCTGGGTTACTGGAATCTAAAATTTTATCTACTCAACAAAAAAAGCTACTGGTCCTTAAACATAATTTCACATAAATTTTGTGGCTTTGTCTGGACACATAGAATAATGACCATATTTAAAGGATTAGCTCCTCAGTGTCCGAGCTGGTGTGACAACTGAGTAATTTGAGTCTTACAGGTACAAAGTTCTACATATTCCTTGCTGAATTTGGCTCTCCCAGACAGGGGTATATTGTGGGTAGCAGCACTGATCTCAGTACCACATTATCCTAATACTTGATCACAGTATACATGTATAGATACTGATCAAGAGCAAGTTCCAGTTCAGCTATGATGCCTTCAGACCTGAAATGCTCTACTTAAAACCAGGAAGTATGTCATGTCAAGGGACATATCTCTCAGCAAGGATTCTATAACTGTGAGGAAAAGAAGAAAGTGACATGGAATAAAGGGTGTGTTAGAGATAATTCTGGTTTGAAATGTATTTTTTTATGGCTACAGGGATCTCTGTTCATACTAAATTGCCAATTCCTTTAAAATGACCAAACATATATCTGCACAAAATAAAAGGACTTTGTTCGGTACTTTGCTTGGTAGAGGGAAATATGCTTGAATATTTGCTAGACCTGATTTATTGCACCCGTTGCTCGCAATGTGGTCTCCTCTACATCAGAGAGACTGAAAGCAAGAACGAGGAGCATTTATAGTCCATATGCTCCAATAACCTCACCTTCTGGTTGCCATCCATTTCAACTCTCCCTCCCACTGCCCCAACAGCATGTCCTTCTTGGGCTTCCTCCACCGTTAACACAAGGCTACGTGCAAACTGGAGGAAGAACACCTCATCTTCCACCTCGGAAACTAACAACCACACAGCCTTAACATAGGATTCACCAGCTTCCAAATCTCCTCATTCCCAGGCCCAACCCTCCCTCTCCACCCAGCCCGCTTAACCTGACCCTACCTAACCATCTTCTTTCCCACCTATATATTCCACCCATCCCACTGACCTATCACAGCAAACTCCTACCTGCATCATCTATTGCTACCCCACGCACCTTTCCCCCAGCCCCTCCCTCATCCCTCTATTTATTTTGCAGCCCCTTTCCCCTCCCCGGTCCTGGTGAAACATTCCAACCTGACATGTCGACCCCCCTCGTCCTCCGATGCTGCCTGACCTGCTGTACTTCCAGCTCAACTCTATCCACTTATGTACTTTCCTGCTTCTCAGAAAAACCTAAAGTAGGTCAAAGAATCATTTGACTATAAAGGAAGGTTAGGCTAATTGTTGTTTGGTGCTGACTGGCATGAAAGACCAATTAATACCAACCAAGGATACACACACACATTTTATATATAAGCCTACACAGGGAACATTGAAGAAATACAATTTGAGGCTCTTTACATGTTGCAGATAAACTACTTCTACTAGTTCTAAGGAAGGGTCACTGGGCCCAAAACATTAACTCTGATGTCTTTCCACAGATGCTGCCAGACCTACTGAGTTTTTCCAGCAATTTCTGTTTTTGTAACTACTTCACTATACTAGTAGAGAACTTCAGAACGACTGCATGGAGAATGAGATTTGTCCACATGTCAAACTTAATTTCCAGCTGACATCATGTTTCAATTGAATTTTATTTGCTTCAACAATGTATGGTGTAGATTTATTCAGTTTGTTTTAACTTGGTTCCTTCATTTTGCATCATTTATTGCTACCCCACGCACCTTTCCCCCAGCCCCTCCCTCATCCCTCTATTTATTTTGCAGCCCCTTTCCCCTCCCCGGTCCTGGTGAAACATTCCAACCTGACATGTCGACCCCCCTCGTCCTCCGATGCTGCCTGACCTGCTGTACTGTAAGTTCATTTTAATTAGTTCACTAGTGGCAAGAAGAAATGAGAAAGTTACACAGTATGCTAATCTCCAACTCTAATAAAGGAGGTAATCCATTAACCTGAATCAGCAGCAGTTCCTAGAACCAGACATACCATGTTATCAATCTCTAGGCCTGTGCGTCACTTACAAGCAGGTCTTGAGTGATAGGGTCATGCTGAACCTTCTTTATTTAAGTCAGGTTCTGCTATTCTGATGCTGCTGGTTACTCCCATAATATGGTCAAAGTTTTATATGTGGGTTGGTCAGCAGTTTTGTGATTAGTTTAATCTTCCTCTACTTTGTACCTCTGTGGTGAATCCAGGTGAGCAATACTGCCACAGATTGAACTGCATTTGTAATGGAAAATATGACTGATCTAGTAGTCAATGGAAAGTTCCAGAAAAGCTGGCCTTCTAAGTTGCTTGATCTTCATAGTGACTGTGGGTTAACTCAAGCAGCTATGTAAACTTTTGTTAATATGGATTTAGGATTTCCCCATATTCCCTGCAACTGCACATGTATTTACCACATTCTCAAATGCCCACATGACCTGTTGTTGTTCTGCTAGCAAATGGTGAGGTTGACAACAAGGCATTTTCAATTATTCTGTTGTATTTCAAAGTACTGCATTTACAGGGCTTTACTTTTAATTCTAGTACATGAGATGGTTTGGATACCTTAAAAAACTGTTCAAAGAAAGTCCACAAAAGAACTAGCTAATGTACTATACAACGTTGTGGCTAAAATGACTCCTGTTTTGTGACTAAACTAAACCAGCGACACTGACAAAAGCAGCACTTTTGCAAAGTATAGACATAAAAGGCATCTTGAAAGGCAATTGACAAGACCCCAAAAGTACACACTTTTTAAAAAGACCTATATTATTTAAAGCAGCCCGAGATATCTGACCACATTTTAAATGACCTTTCTAAGTATATTTTCCATCCTACGCCCCATTGAATTAGTTCAGTATGCTTATAGACATAAGCAGAAGGAGGTCATTGAGCTCATCGGGTCTGTGCTAGTCAAAAAATGTCTGACCACACTAATCCTATTTTTGAGTTCTTGTACCATAGCCATAGAGACTGTGGCAATACAGATGAATATCTAAAAGCTGCTTAAGTGTTCCAGGAGTTTATGACTCAACGACCTTTTCAGGCCGTG
Organism: Chiloscyllium punctatum; assembly: GCF_047496795.1. Classification (NCBI taxonomy): domain Eukaryota; kingdom Metazoa; phylum Chordata; class Chondrichthyes; order Orectolobiformes; family Hemiscylliidae; genus Chiloscyllium; species Chiloscyllium punctatum. Next base: position 4,049,655 of record NC_092754.1, on the reverse strand, counting down.
AGGTGCTGACTCCCATCACCCTCTTGGTGAAAAACGTCTTTTTTCCATTCTTCTCTTAACTTGTTACCACTTATAAAATCAGAGTCATAGAGATGTACACCATGGAAACAGACCGTTTGGTCCAACTCATCCACGCTGACCAGATATCCCAATCTAATCTAGTCCCATTTGCCAGCACTTGGCCCATATCCCTCTAAACCTTTTCTATTCATATACACATCCAGATGCCTTTTAAATGCTGCAATTGTACCAGCCTCCACCACTTCCCCTGGCAGCTCATTCCATACACCCACCACCCTCTGTGTGGAGAAAGTTGCCCCTTAGGACCCTTTTATACCTTTCCCCTCTCACTCTAAACCTATACCCTCTAGTTCTGGACTCCCCCCAAATCAGGGAAAAGATCTTGTCTGTTTACCTTATCCATGCCCCTCATGATTTTAATAACTTCTATAAAGTCACTGCTCAGCCTCTGATGCTCCAAGGAAAACAGCCCCGCCTATCCAGCCTCTTCCTATAGCTCAAGTCCTCAAACCCTGGCAACATCCTTGTAAATCTTTTCTGAACCCTTTCAAGTTTCAGAACATTCTTCCGATAGGAAGAAAACCAGAACTGCACACAATATTCCAAAAGTGGCTTAACCAAGGTCTTGTACAGCTGCAACATAACCTCTCTACTCCGATACTCTGAGCAATAAAGGAAAGCATATCAAATGCCTTCTCTTTCCAATTCTACTTTCAAGCAAATATGAACCTGTACTTTGTTCAACAACATTCCCCAAGACCTTATCATTAAGTGTTAAAGTCCTGCTCTGATTTGTTTTTCCAAAATGCAGCACCTCGCATTTATCTAAATTAAACTCCATCTGCCACTCCTCAGCCCAGTGGCTCACCTGATCAAGATCCCGTTGTAATCTGAGGTTAAATTCTTCGCTGTCCACTACACCTCCAGTTTTGGTGTCATCTCCAAACTTAGTAAGTATACTTTCTATGTTCAAATCCAGTATATATAAATGACAAATAGTAGTGGACCCAGCACCAATCCTTATGGCACACCACTGGTCACAGGCCTCCAGTCTGAAAAGCAACTTTCCACCAACACCTTCTGTCTTCTACCTTCGAGCCAGTTCTGTATCCAAGTGGCTGGTTCTCTCTGTATTCCATAAGATCTAACCTTGCTAACCAATCTCTCATGAAGAACCTTGTCGAATGCCTTACTGAAGTCTTATGTCCTCTGGCTAAAGTGCCTTCTCATCTACACCATCTCTGCCCTCATTATTTTATATACCTCTATTAATTCCTGTCTCAACCTTCACTGTGCCAAGCAGAATAACCACAGCCTATCCAATTGTTCCTCATTGGTCAAACCCTCCAGCCCAGGTAGCATCTGGTAAATCTCCCCTGCACCTTCTTTAGTGCAATCATATCCTTCCTATGATGAGGTGACCATTGTTTTATACATTTTCAGCATAATATGTCTGGTCTTGTATGCTAAGCCTCAACTAATAAACACTAGCATTGAGCCCTCCTGGTGCCTGAAATATGTGTAAATAGTATCTTGCACATGTAAGAAATTGTTTGGTTTGTTGAAACTGTTGTGAAAGTCAAACTCCAATCTTTGCCTGTTCTCCATAAGCAAAGACTGTTCAAAGCTGATTTGCTGTAGTGACTATTTTTGCATATAAAGATTTCTTAAAAATAAAGTGTACTTTTACATTTTTAAAAAGTCCCATATACTTTTGTAACCACCTTACCACCTACCCTGCTCTTCAAGGATCAGTGGATATGCACTTCAAAATTGTTCTGGTCTTCTGTACATTATAGGGTCCTTCTATTCCAAGTGTAATCCCTTGCCTTGTGAGCACTCTCAGAGTGCATTACCTCATACATTTGTGAAGGCATACATTTCAGAGGCAAATGAAAGGAAGGCTGCACTTATATAGTACTTTTCAAAATCATCAGATGTAGCAAGGTGTTTTATAGCCAATGAAATACGTTTGAAATGTAATCACGGCAGTGATGTAGGAAACACAGGAGCCATTTGCACATAGTAAGCTTCCAACTTCACATCATAATGTCCAGAAAATTCTTTTTTGCATTGTCGAGAGGGATATTAAGGACAACTCTTCTGCTTTTCTTCAAAATTCTCCACTCGAGAAGCAGAAGAGGCAGTGGATTAATATCCCATCCGTAAGGCTGTTAATCAGATAACATAGCAATCCTTCAGTATTGCACGGAATGTCAGACTAGGTTTTTGTGATTAAGTCTTGGAATGGAACTCAAATCCACAATCTTCTGAATCTGAGGTGAGAGTGTGACAGTCTTGTTGACACTCTTTATAATGAAAGGTATACTGCAACCAAAGGAGCACACCAATTTAGGGACAACTGGTTGGTTCATTCAAATTATGCTTTCACATTGTTCAGATAGGGAAGGTACATTGTTTATTCAATTGTCTTCTAAACACCATCAATTCACAAGTTCCAGATGAAGTGCACAAGGTGACCATATTATCATTAACAACAGGCAAATGTCTGAGAAGGAAGTTGCTGTTCTTACCAGATCCTCTCTCATAACCAACACAGTGTCACCTTGGACAGGGCTCTCTGGCCCTCATCTCATCAACACTAGCCAAAAATCAAAAACCCCAGACTGACACCAATCACACCATTGGCACTTGATGCTGTTCCACATTACCCAAAGTGCCATTCACAGTGACATAAAAATGTTGTGGGACAGAAGAAGTAACGAACAACAGCAACCTTCCCATTTTCTAATATTTGAAAGAGCTGCCAAGAAAGCCTCAAAAGAACGCTAACTGATCTGTGAAAAATCAACTAATATTCATTCAACTGCAATCAACACACTATCCTGATTTTTTGAGGGGGGGCAGTGGATTTGTTGAATACATGCAGTGTAAAAACCACCACTTCAACAACAGTCCAACAACAGACATCCTGGCTTCAATCTTCCACAAAGAAGGAACTTAGTAGGCACCAAATCCACACACAGCATAGACAACGTAATCACCAACTCCACAAGTGGATGATGAGGGACAACCTGAAGTACGCTTCTGGCCAATAATTCCAGATTCGGAAACACAGGACATTAATCAGTACTGTCCTGAGGAAGGGTTATGCCCAAAACATCAACTCTCTTGCTCCTCAAATGCTAACTGACCTGCTGTGCCTTTTCCAACGTCACACTTTATCGACAGTGTGATTCTTTGCAAATCCCATCCCCATCCTCATGCACTTTCTAAATTGCCATCAGGTAACAATTAAGAGGAATAATATGTTCTTTTTTTTAAACTTGCTATTGAGGGGGTAATCCTGGTCAGTCACACTCCAGGTAGTAGGGCAATACACACAATGAAATGATCTCTGAACACAAAAGCTGTTGAATATATTTAAGAATGAATTCACATTTGCAGTTGCGGCTACCTTGCAATATCTGCACCTCAAATAAAGACTGCAAAATTAAGTCATGAAAACTTCAGTGCTGTAAGCATCAGGTGTCATTCTCAAGTTCCTTTATCTTTATTTTACTTGAAACCATAAATGAAAGCATTTGTCGGAAAATAGTAGGAGTTTAAAATAAGGCTCCAGCCAAAGACATTTGCATATACAGGGTGGAAAAACATAGTAATTCAGAAAGGATTTCTAACTCCCCCTCTGCTGAAGTCATTCTCTCCTTTTCAGAGGTGTTTCTGTGTGCCCTAATATTTCTCCCATCCCAAGCATTGGATGGAGGCAGAATTAGGATCAGTTCAACATCTCCACACCTGAAGCTGAACAGATATCTTAGGGCAAATTACAAAATAAGTATGTATATGATTGCCAACTCTGTCTTCCTGCAAATTTAATCACCATGAGATCCCACCACCATCCATCCTGCTGAATTTAACAACACTTTTTCCCCCATATTCACTACTTGTATGAATAATACAGATAGTCTTCTTGGAGCTAACTCAAATATAGTTCTATTCAAAACTTCCAGGGCATTAGTCCATGCATATGCAACCAGAAATCCAAATCTATCACAACTATCTAATCTAATCTAATCTCAAATATCATATCATTTAATTTTCTCTCCTGACCTTAAAAGAAATGAAGTATAATAGGTGCACTAATTCTTTTTCTAATCTCTTCACATTCAAACAAGACAAGGGAATACATGATGAACAGCGTGACTCTGGGAAGCACCGTCAATTAGAGGGACCCTGCTGTGCATGTACATCAGTCCTTTAAGGTATCAGGACAGGTGGAGAAAGTAGTTAAGGTGGCATACAGTGTACCTGACTTTATTAGCTGAAGCATAGAATTTAAGAGCACAGAGGTTATGCTGGAACTATGTAAAATATTAGTTCGTCCCCAGGTAAGAGTATTGTTGCAGTTCTGGAATCCAAATTGTAGGAAGGATGTGATAGCACTGTACAGGATGCAGAGAAGGTTTGTCAGGATGTTGCCTGGGCTGGACAGTTTTGGTTATGAAGAGCGATTGGACACACTGGGGTTGCTTTCCTTACAGCAGAGGAGATTGAGAGGGGATATGATTGTGATGTATAAAATTACTAGGGGCATAGATAGGGTAGAGAAGAAGAAATCTTTCCTCTTGGCCAATAGTACTGAGTTAGATTAACACAAGGGGCAGAAGATTTAAAGGAAATGTGAGAAACACTTTTTCAGCCAGAATTTAAATACTAAGGTTGGAATCTGGAACTCTCCACCTATAAGCATGGTGGAGGCAGAAATCCTCATTACATTTAAGTAGTATTTAGATGTGCACTTGCGATGCCAAGCCACACTAGGCTAAGGGCCACGTGCTGAAAATTGGGTTTAGAATACTTCAGTTGTTGTTTTTGACTGGCTTGCATGGGACAGGCTGAAAGGCCTTTTTATTTGCTGTAGATCTCTCTGACTTTGAGACTGCGGTAATCTATGTGGCAGGAGCACATGGTAACCTGTAACTTTTCTTTATAACTGTGTTACGACCATCCTCGAATTATAGAAAATAGGAGCAGGGTAGTCCATTTGTAACTTTGAGCTTGCTCTGCCATTCAATATGATCATGGCTAATCATTCAATTTAGTACCCTGTTCCCACTTGCTTCATCCTTTATCCCTTTAGCAAAAGGACTATATCTAACTCCTTTTTGAAAACATTCAATGTCTGGCTGCAATGATTTCCTGTGGCAGAGAATTACACAGGCTTACTACTCTCTGGGTTAAGAAATTTCTCCTCATCACAGTCCAAATCAGTCCTATTTCCTATCCTTAAACCTTAAACTCCAGTTCTGGACTTCTCTGCCATCAGGAACAATTTCCTGTGTTTACCCTAAAAAGGACTGTTAGAAATTTATGGGTTTCTATGAAGTCCCCCTTCATTCTTCTACACTCTGAATATAGTGCTAACCAATCCAGTCTCAATTCTTACATCAGTCTTGCCATTCTTGGAGTCAGTTTGGTAAATGTTTATTGCATTCTCTCTATAGCCAGAACACTCTTCCTCAGATAAGGAGACCTAAACTGCACACAATACTCCAGATATGGTCTTATCAAGGCCCTGTATAATTGCTGCAAGATAGCCCTGTCCCTGTACTCAAACCTTTTTGCTGTGAAGGCCAAAACATAATTTGCCTTCTTCACCACTTCTGCACCTGCATGCTTACTTCCAGTGATTGATATACAATGGCAAGGTCTTGCACCTCTTCCTTTCCCAATCAGATAATAATTTACTGTCTTGCTTTAGCCACCAAAGTGGATAAACCTACATTTTGTCCACGTCATCTTCTGTGTCACGATTTGTCTAATACTCAATCTCTTCAAACCATATTGAAACATCTCTGCATTGTCTTCACAGTTCACCTTCCCACCCAGCTTTTACATTTTGTTCCCTCATCTAAATTACTAACCTATATTGTGAATAACTAGAAACCAGGCACTGATCCCTGTGGTATCTTTGCTAGCTGCGGCCTGCACTTTGAAAAAGACCTGTTCTTTTTTCTTACAATTTCATTAGAGTACTTACAGTGTGGAAACAGGCCCTTCAGCCCAACAAGTCCACACTGACCCACAACCCACCCCCCTACATTTACCCCTTCACCTAACATTACGGTCAATTTAGCATGGCCAATTCACCTAACCTGCATATCTTTGAATTGTGGGAGGAAACCAGAGCACCTGGAAGAAACCCACGCAGACACGGGGAGAATGTGCAAACTCCACACAGACAGTTGCCTGAAGCGGGAATTGAACCCAGGTCTCTGGCACTGTGAGGCAGCAGTGCTAACAGCTGTGCCACCGTGCCGTCCATAAATTTGTTTCCTATCTGCCAACTAGTTTTCTATTCATGTCAGTGCACTTACCCCATCACATGTGCTTTAATTTTAGATGTTAATCTTGCATGAAGGGTATTTATTGAAAGCCTTTTGAAAGCCCAAGTAAGCCCTATTCACTGGCTTCCCCTTATCAACTCTACTAGCTCCAAGAAGAATCCCAGTGGATTTGTTAAACATGATTTGCTTTCACAAATCCATGCTGATGTTGTCTGATCCCACCATTGTTTTCCAAGTGTTCTGCTTATAAATCTTTTATAACAGATTCCAAAATGTTCCTCACCACAGATATCAGACTAACCAGTCTATAATTCCATTTTCTCTCTGTATTTAAATAGTGGTGTTACAGTAGCTACTTTCCAATCAAAGTCAGAGTCTATAGAATCGTGAAAGATGACCACTAATGCATCGAATATTTTCATGACCATTTTGTTCAGTACTCTGAGATGCAGATTAATTGGATCCCAGGGGTTTTGGAGGCCTTTAATTTTATCACGTTCCACAACATTATTTCCCTAACACCGATTTCCTTCAGTTCCTTCCTTCATGAGACCTTGTGTTCCCCAATTTTTTTGAGATGTTAATTATGTTTATCTCTTGAAACCAGAACCAAAATATGTATTTAATTGATCTGGCATCTCTTTGTTCCCATTATAACTTCCCTGTTTCTGACTGGAAGGGACCTACATTTGTTGTAAATAATCTTTTCCTCTTTTATACCTATAGAAGTTTTACAACCAGTTTATACATTCCATAAGACCATAAGAAACAGGAACAGGTGTAGGCGATTCGGCTCCTTAAACTCCCTCTACCATTCGCTAAGATCATAGCTAGTCCAATACTCCTCATATTCCCCTCAAGTACTCCATTTCTCCCTCTTAATCAATCTTTGTCCTCCTTCACTGACATCTCAACTGCTCTCAATCCTCAGGTATGCTACTTTTTCGGGTCAATTTGTCTGCACTTACTACCTTCCCTAATTTCCCTTGTTAGTCATGGTCAGGCCATCTTTCCTGATTTATTTTTGTGCCAGACAGGAATGAACAACTACTTCAGTTTCTCCATGTGCTCAATCAAAAATATATGAAAAATGTAATGTTCTGCTTCTGATGCACTCTAATTTGCATGCCATTATCCACACAGTTCATGTGTCCTCAGCATCATTCCCCTAGTGCTGGAGACAAACATTTCCCCTTCTAGTATACCTTCGCATCCTAAAACACTTCTCAATTTTCTCACTCCCACTTAGAGAATTACCTTAACTTCTTTTTCCAAGAACTTGCACTTATTTAGTACCTTAACAACAACTGATATTAATACGATATTGTTAGCAGAATACAAAATGCTTTGAGACAGAGATTTTATCTGGACTGACATAGACAGTTAGAAAATCTCACATGATGTAGCTGATGCCTAAAGTTGTTTAAAAAGCTTTGTTAATAGAAGTTTTAAAGGAACAGTAAGCTTTATTGAATTTTACTGGACCATACCAAGACGCTTCAGGCTCTCAGGCTCAGCTTACCACATGAAATGAAAGCACTTCAAAGTCTTACATTACTATTGACTATAACAAAAATAGAGTCAAGAAATAAAAGAAAACCGGCAACAAATTTTGAATATGAGTGACTATCCAAAGGAGTAACAATGACTTTCTTCTGTGACATATCATTCAATGATATGACATAGGAGGATAAATAGTTGATTTATCTGTCATGGATGTTATTAGCAAGGTGAGAATTTGTGCTATTTACTCACACCCTTGAGAGGAGACTGCAAATAACCATCTTGAACTGCTGCACCATGTGCAGAATGTACTGCCAAGTGTTGTTAAAGTGCAGAATTCCAAAATGTTTGATCCAGCAACATTGCAATGATGTTGACACATCTATAAGCCAGGATATCTCGTCACCTGGAAGGAAACATGAAGCTGATGATGATAGCACAAATACTTGAAAAAATAATAACAACTGGTTCAGTTTTATGTATCCTCTGAAGACCCAGACTGATATTCCCAAGGGTTTCCACAATTTCTTGACTGAACTTTAGCATAACACTGAAGGAATCCCCAGAGCAATAACCTAAATGGTCCTGTGTCTTCGGGGTTGCAATGATATTTTAGCAAAAGTTTGTAAAATTCCTTTAGAAATTCATCCCTTCCCCAAATTTCCAACAGAGTCTGATTACCAGAACCAGTGGAATGGCAGGAAGTTTACAGAAGACAGTTTGTTCTTATTTCCAGTAAAAGGATGATGCATCTTTATTTTTGCCAATGAAAGTCATTTAATTATGCATTTTCAATGAATTGCATTAAGGGATGTGTCACCTTTGAAGCCAAAGGGAATGATGAGACCCCACTTTTACAGATGTCAGGTCCCAAACTAGCAACTGGTACAGTTCTGTCACAGTGCTCTGGGTCACAAGGAGCCTGCATTGACACTGTGCCTTGCTGATCCAAAAGGAATTAATTCATGGGTGCAAGACTCTGACCTTCATGTGTTCCCAATGCATCTTGAGGTGCCTTGTAGCTTTGGCCTCTGACTGAGCTTGGCACTCTTTGGCCCACTTGACGGCTTGCTGCTACCGCTGGACTTGCCGTTGGACCTGTTCTTACACCATCCGCTTTCATCTTCTTCACAAGTCAGCCACTGCAACCAATATGCAATCTGTGGATGACTTCATTGCTTCTACTGGCAGAAATCTAAATTGGGATCATAATGAACAGAAGACATTCTTGTCTTGGAGAAGGGTCTGTGCTGACACTTCAGTGCTGCTAGATTCCTGGATCCAATTCATTATTTCCCATCCTCATTCTCTAAGGGGCCTACGTTCACTTTGGTGTTTCCTTTCCTTTTTATATATTGTAAAGAACAACTTCTTGTCCACTTTTATATTACTCCCAAGTTTACCCTCAAAGTATATTTTCCCCTTCTTTGTTATATTTTTGGTCATCTTCTGTTCATTTTTAAAACTTTTCCAATCCTTTAGCTTACCACTGATCTTTGCAATATTATGTATTTATTTTTCTTTCAGTTTGGTGCTATCCTTAATTCCCGTGGTTAATTGTCAGTTTATCCCTTTCCTAAATTCCTTCTTACTGGTGATGTCTCTGAGTTATCAATCATGAATTAGTTTCTTAAACTTCTGCCATTGTTAATCAATTGTCTTTTCTGATAAACTCCGTTTCCAGTCCATCCCAGTCAATGTTACCCTCATTCCTTTGCATTCCCTTTATTTAAATTTAACACCATTGTTTCCTTGGCGATCATTTACTCTGAGATCATACATTAAACCTCATTACACATTACCAGATCCAAAATAGCCCGATCTCTGATTGAAGTCAAGAGAGCGGTGCTGGAAAAGCACAGCAGGTCAGGCAGCAACCTTCCTGATGAAGGGCTTATGCCCGAAACGTTGGTTCTTCTGCTCCTCGGATGCTGCCTGACCTGCTGTGCTTTTCTAGCACCACACTTTCAACTCTGATCTCCAGCATCTGCAGTCCTCACTTTCTCTTGATCTCTGACTGGATCCACAATATATTCCACACAGGTTCTAGGAAACTGTCCTAAAAATACCCTATGAATCTTTCCTCATGGCTATCTCTGCCAATTCAATTTTCCCAATCTACATCAAGATTAAAAGTCATCCATAAATAATACACTGTGCTTTTTTTGAACATGTCCTCATTCTCTCCTGATTTAATCTCTGTCCTACATCTCGCTACTGTTATGGGGGGGTGGGTGGGGGGGGGGGGGGGTGGGTGGGGGGGGGGTGCTAAAGCAGGATGGGTCATGCAGCATATGGGGAGCTCTTGGACACGAAGGTGATCCAAAGTGAACATATGTATAGCTCAAAGAACTTTGGATCTGAGTTGATGAGCTGGACTCTTAAGTGGTAGACATTGTATCACTCACTGAAGGCAATAATTATCTGGACATTTTGCTCCAACATCCCTCAAGCTGGATCATTCAAATTTGGTCTGTGGTCATGGACAAGAAAGAGTGTCAGCAAGTGAGGCTGATATTGAGACCTGGAGGTAAAATTCAATGAGCCTTGGCCACTGCAACTGTCAAACAGTTATGAAATTGTGGAGAGGGAGACGCTGGTTTCCGAAGCAGAAGGACATGACAGCATTGCAAGGCAAAAACAAAGACTGCAGATGCTGGAAACCAGACTCTAAATTAGAGTAGTTCTGCAAAAGCACAAAAGGTCAGGCAGTATCCGAACAGCATGAAAATCAATGTTTCGGGCAAAAGCCCTTCATCAAGCATTGCAAGGCAGCTATTTAGGTGATAATAGAGAGTGGGACAGGAAGTGACACAATGTATAAACATATTATTAAAGCAAATATGGTCAAAGTCATAGAGTCATAGAGATGTACAGCATGGAAACAGACCCTTCGGTCTAACCCATCCATGCTTAACAGATATCCCAACTTAATCTAGTCCCATCTGCCAACACCCGGCCCCTATCCCTCAAACCCTTCCTATTCATAAACCCATCCAAATGCCTTTTAAATGTTGCAATTGTATCAGCCTCCACCATTTCCTCTGGCAGCTCATTTCAAACACGTACCGCCCTCTGCGTGAAAAAGTTGCCCCTTAGGTCCCTTTTATATCTTTCCCGTCTTATCCTAAACCTATGCCCTCTAGTTCTGGACTCCCCACCCCAGGGAAAAGACTTTGTCTATTTATCCTATCCATGCCCCTCATAATTTTGTAAACCTCTATAACCACAGCCTCCGACGCTCCAGGGAAAACAGCCCCAGCCTGTTCAGCCTCTCCCTATAGCTCAAATCCACTAACCCTGGCAACATGGTTGCAAATCTTTTCTGAACCCTTTCAAGTTTCACAACATCTTTCCGATAGGAGGAGACCAGAATTGCACGCAATATTCCAATAGTGGCCAAACCAAAGTCCTGTACAGCTGCAACATGACCTCCCAACTCCTGTACTCAATACTCTGACCAATAAAAGAAAGCATACCAAACATCTTCTTCACTGTCCTATCTATCTGCGACTCCACTTTCAAGGAGCTATGAACCTGCACTCCAAGGTCTCTTTGTTCAGGAACACTCTCTAGGAACTTACCACTAAGTGTGTAAGTCCTGCTAAGATTTGCTTTTCCAAAATGCAGCACCTCGCATTTATCTGAATTAAATTCCAACTGCCACTTCTCGGCCCATTGGCCCATCTGATCAAGATCCTGTTGTGATCTGAGGTAACCTTCTTCGCTGTCCACTTCACTTCCAATTTTGGTGTCATCTGCAAACTTACTAACTGTACCTCTTATGCTTACATCCAAATCATTTATGTAAATGACAAAAAGTAGAGTACCGATCCTTGTGGCACTCCACTGGTCACAGGCCTCCAGTCTGAAAAACAACCCTCCACACCACCCTCTGTTTTCTACCTTTGAGCCAGTTCTGTATCCAAATGGTTAGTTCTCCCTGTATTCCATGAGATCTAACCTTGCTAATCAGTCTCCCATGGGGAACCTTGTCGAATGCCTTACTAAAGTCCATATAGATCACATCTACCGCTCTGCATCAATACTCTTTGTTACTTCTTCAAAAACCTCAATCAAGTTTGAGAGACATGATTTCCCACACACAAAGCCATGTTGACTATCCCTAATCAGTCCTTACCTTTCCAAATACATGTACATCTTGTCCCTCAGGATTCCCTCCAACAACTTGCCCACCAGCGAACTCAGGCTCACTGGTCTATAGTTCCTTGGCTTCTCCTTAGTACCCTTCTTAAAGACTGGCACCACGTTAGCCAACCTCCAGTCTTCCGGCACCTCACCTGTGATGATACAAATATCTCAGCAAGAGGCCCAGCAAGCACTTCTCTAGCTTCCCACAGAGTTCTAGGGTATACCTGATCAGATCCTAGGGATTATCCACCTTTAGGCGTTTCAGGACATCCAGTGCTTCCTTCTCCCACAAAGGCAGCAAGGAGAAAGAAATTTAGGTTGGTATGGTGGCTCAGTTGTTTGCATTGCTGCCTCACAGCACAAGGGACCCAGGTTCAATTCCAGTCCTGTGTGGAGTTTGCATATTCTCCCCATGTCTGAGTGTGGGGTTTCCTCTGGGTGCTCCAGTTTCCAATGCGCAGATTAGGGGGATTGGCCATGCTAAATTTTCCATAGTGTCCAGGGCTATGCAAGCTAGTTGGGTTGACAGTGGAAAAATAGGTGGGGTAGGGGTCTGGATGGGATGCTCTTTGGAGGATCAGTGTGGATTCAATGGGCTGAATGGCCTCTTTCCACACTGTGGGGATTCTATGATAGCTGCAAACACTCCTCAATTCAATGAGACATGTAGTGCCCCAACACTATGGCATGCAGGGACTTCTCATGGCTCTTTGGGAATAGCCATCTACTTGGCTGACTGCTGCACCGACTGATTGATCAACACATAACAGTACATTTGGAGTGTTCCATGTGCTCTAAGTCCTTTTCATCCCAGCTTCACATAGAGGGGATGCCCCATACCATCCTTGGAAGTCTTGCAAGTTTTGTGTTGGTTATGGCCAGAATTACTTTGTTTAAAGTCAGAAGCGATGAAATGTGCTTCTTTTGCTCACAGGTGGACCATCATCTGCGAGCAGCATTTGAACCACAAACACTTTAACACTGCATGCAATTCTGTTGATATTGCTGCAAATGAAGTGTGGCTGTATTTTTCAAGTGCAGCGTTTGTAGGTCACATTTTGCAAACATCAAGAGATGGCAGGGATGCAGCTTGTAATGGACACCCTCAGCATTGAGTTTCACATTGTTGTCAGGCATCCATCATCGAATAAAGAATCTGCATGTACACATTTTTCTTGGTGTACCTGGACAGTCCATTTTGACAAATTCTGTCTCCCCAACATTGGGTGTGTAAATCTTCCACATTGACCACCAATATTCCTCCTTGTCCCCGGAGATCTGACATTATACTTTAATGATGCCCACCATGGTCCTGCATGCTTTCCCTCTTGGAGACCACAGCGTGGTCACTGTCAAGAGATCCCCTAAAGCTATTCTTGCCCTTCCATTATGAACCACTATTCCCCTTATAATTCAATTTTCCCCCAGACTTCCTTGCCCATACCTCAATACACTTCTGCTTCTGCTTCCCAACATGCTAACCAGGCCTTGAATAAACCCACCACTATTGCTGCACAGCACCCAATCCCAAACTTCTTTCCCCCCTCTCCACTGGTCAACATATGGACTCCCCAGGACTTAGAGCTTTCCAGCCCCATTAGAACATAGGGACTAGGAGTAGGAATAGGCAATTCAGCCCACGTGTATGCTCCACCATTTTATAGGATTATGGTTAATCTCAGACTCCACTTTCCTGCCCACTCTCCAAAACTCTTGAACCTGTTACTAATTAAAAATTTATATCCTTCTTAAATGTACTTAATCTCCCAGCAGCCACCACACTCCAGGATAGTGAATTCCACTATCATGCCCTTTTGAGAGAAATAATTTCTCCTCATCTCTGTTTTAAATCTGCGACCCCTTATCCTAAAACAATGACCTCTCATTCTAGATAGCCCCACATGATGAAATATTCTCTCTAGGTCAACATTGCCAATCCCCTACACCAACTTATTTACCTCAATTAGATCTCCTCCCCTTCTTCTAAATCCAGAGAGTATAGGCAAACCCCTTATCTCTGGAACCAAACTAGTTAACTTCCTCTGAACTGCCTCCAAAAACAACAATATCTCTCCTCAAGTAAAGAAACACTTGCAGCAACACTTCCCTACTTTCATGCCTTCTCCTTTAGCAATAAAGGCCAAACTACCATTTGCCTTCTTTATTACCTACTGTACTTCCATATTAGTTTTCTGCAATTCATACACAAGGACACCCAAATCCCTCTGCAAGAAATTTCTCTCCATTTTGATAAAACGTTGCATTTCAATTCTTCTGACCAAAATGGATAATATCACATTTGTCATATCAAACATCATCTGCCATGACTGCTCCCCACCCCCACCCTCCTCTAGCTTATCTCTCCACGCTTCAGACTCACTGCCTTTATTCCTGATGAAGGGCTTTTGCCCGAACCGTCGATTTCGAAGCTACTTGGATGCTGCCTGAACTGCTGTGCTCTTCCAGCGCCACTAATCCAGAATCTGGTTTCCAGCATCTGCAGTCATTGTTTTTACCGAGCTGACTTTAACAGATAGCCCCAGGAAAGGTCTGACCAGTCCACTGACAAAGTGTGTCCCTTACCACATATTCCTGGACCTTGGAATACAGCAGTCTGAAAGAAGGATTATATCCAAAACGTTGACTGCTCCACCTCCTGATGCTGCCCGGCTTGCTCTGCTCTTCTGGTCCCCTGTTTGTCTACTTTGGATTCCAGCATCTGCAGTTTGTTTGTGTCTCACACTTGGTTGAGGGCAACAGTTTGCTCTGGAAGATCAATAAGTTTCAGACAGATGTAACAGCATTTTCACCAAGTTGAAGGTGCTCCAGGCATAGTTGTATGTTTGGCTCGGTCTGCATCCCAGGGATCAGCTTGTATTGCACAGGGTCCTGTGTCATGGAGCTGCTCGCGATGGGCTTCAACAAAAATCAATGCATCTCTCACCAAACCTTTGTTGCAAGACACATTCTAGAATCGGCTATGCTAAGGTTTCTTTACCACTGTAGCCATTTCAAGAGCAGAATGCAGTGACACACAAAGTCCAGTTGTGGATGAGAGATCTCACGGGTTTTGCCCTTCTCTCTACCAGCCACATTACATCTTGCTGCTTGTTGGTAACTTGTGGTGATGAGGCATTCTGCTCCAAGTCTGATCAAACGTTTCCTTTCTTCATAGGCTCAAAGTCTATGTGTTGAACACTGCCTGTTATGGTCTAACAGGTTTACTTGAAAGTACAAGCTTCTCCACAAATGGTAGAGGTACAGTATAGTCCAACGACATGAATGTTCCGTGGCAATATGGCCGGTCCCATCCTTCACAATCACAGGGACTGGTGGAGGTGTCAGCATGGAGTGCCACTTGGTATTTGTGCAGCAAAGGGTCTATACAGAGTTTGGTACAGCCATCAATCAAGTACAAATGTAACCATCGGGATGAGTGCAATATTGGGTATGTTCTTCCACCTGCTCTATGTGATGTCCTGTTGACTCAAAACATTTTGAGTTCTAGGCGAAGTTGAAGATAGCTTGGATGAATACTGCAATGCAGGTTCAGGGTATGGGCCAGACCTACATGACATGAAACAACGCCAAAAGCACCTCACACCTGATGACCAGGTTTTTACCTGCAATGGAGTCCCACGCGCACAGTTTCTGCCTCAACCTGGCCATATGGTGGGTGGCATGGTGGCTCAGTGGTTAACACTGCTCCCTCACAGCAGGGTAAAAACAAGGACTGCAGATGCTGGAAACCAGATTCTAGATTAGATGGTGCTGGGAAAGCACAGCAGGTCAGTCAGCCTGTTGTGTTAGCAGATGTGTAGGTTAGCTGCATTAGTCAGGGGTAAATATTTGAGATTAGATTACTTACAGTGTGGAAACAGGCCCTTCGGCCCAACAAGTTCACACCGACCCTCCGAAGAGCAACCCACCCAGACCCATTCTCCTACATTTACCCCTTCACCAAACACTATGGATAATTTAGCACGGCCAATTCACCTAATCTGCACATTTGTGGACTGTGGGAGGAAACCGGAGCACCCGGAGGAAACCCACACAGACACGGGGAGAATGTGCAAACTCCACACAGAACCAACATCATCTATAAAA
The DNA here is from genome assembly GCF_047496795.1 of Chiloscyllium punctatum. Lineage (NCBI taxonomy): Eukaryota > Metazoa > Chordata > Chondrichthyes > Orectolobiformes > Hemiscylliidae > Chiloscyllium > Chiloscyllium punctatum. Next base: position 4,033,561 of record NC_092754.1, on the reverse strand, counting down.
TTCCATGCAAGGACTGCCACAAACACTACGTAGGACAAACAGGAAGAAAGTTAGCCACCAGGATACACGAACACCAGCTAGCCACAAAAAGACACGACCCTCTCTCCCTCATACCCCTACACACGGATAAAAAAACCCCACCATTTCGACTGGGACAACACATCTCTCCTGGGACAGGCTAAGCAAGAACATGCCAGAGAATTCCTAGAGCCATGGCACTCGAACCACAACACCATAAACAAACGCATAGACCTAGATGCCATCTATCAACCCCTCGGTAAACGAACAAGAAATGACATCACCACAAACCCCAGGAACCCCATCCAGGAGAAATATATAAATAGAAAGCAGGAGACAACAGCTTCCCTTCACTTGGAGGTCTCCACTGACGCTTCAGCTAAAAATGTAATCGTACAGACCTGTAAATAGGAATGATTACTCTGTTTTCGGTATGCAAACAAATGGAATGTTTACATATGTATGGCATGTCCAACTGTACAGACCATTAAAGTATTTTATGAATAAAGTATATTTTTGAAATAAAAAACAGCTAGTTAATGAAACGTCTGGATATCAAACCTACAGCTCAGCGAGCAAACCTACACCCTAAACTGTGGGGACTCTTGATACGCTCCTCACAAACTGAAAGCCCAAAATTAGGAAGCCACAGAGTCTCAAACCCTCACTTGAGACTTGATTATTGTCGGGGATGGAAACTTATTAAAAGACACTGAACACGTTTAAGATTTTGTTTTAAACACCCATTTCACGTACCCCCTGCGCAACTGGGAGGCCGCAGGAACAGCAGCAATTTTCAATGGTTAATCTTTAATCTGCGGGGACAGGCGTGTCCTGTGACTTCAGGCGGAAATGAAAGTGAAAGGTTCTTCTGATCCTAGACGTGGATCGAAGTCCGTCGGTGGCGGATCTGGGGTGGTTTAAATCGCAGTTTGTTGAGGGGGTTCCCGGCCCCTCGGGGATTGTCCATGTCTCCGGTGAGTAACTGTGTGTGAACCCGGCTCCCGGAGCTCGAGCGGGATCATCCGGGGCCTTGGCGTTTGAGCGGGATCTTCAGCTTCAGGCCCGTCCGTCCTCACCAAATGGCGCAGGGCGAAGGAGACGGATAGTTTACTTTGTTTTTATATCGAGATGGAGGTGAGCGAGACAGAGGGAAATGCGGAGGAAACGTTATTATTTGATCCGAGTTTAACAAACGGAACAAAACCAGAAAATGTTGGAGAAGCTCAGCGTCTCTGAGGTTTCTGTGGAGAAAGAGAAAACGTATATAAACGTCTTTGGGTGCGGCTCCGGGAGCTTTAACATCGACAGAAACGGCGAAACCCGCTGGGTTTCTCCAGTATTATGTTTTTTATTTCGGGTTTCCAGTAACCTCGGTGGTATTAATGTATGAGCATAAAAACGGTGAGAAATGTATACCAAACTAATTTTGAAGAGAACATAGAACATAGAAATACTGAAGATTAGAAATAAACAGCTGCCTCCTGCTGGAAGCCATAAAACTACCGTTTAAGTTCAAATATTCAAATCTTATCTGCAGGGGTTTAATGTCAAGGGAAAAGCAATAGGTAGAATGGGGGAGGGGGGGGTTGATGGTGATTGGTCAGAGCGGAGGTTGGTGCAGATAGGTGAGAGGGAAGGTGGACAGATAGGACAGTTCAAGGGGACGGTGCTGAGTTTGGTTGGAATTGGGATTGGAATTGGGATGGGGTTGGGGGCTGGGGGCTGGGGGTTGGGGGAGGGCAGATGAGGAAACGAATGAAATTGGTGTTGATGCTCTGTGGTTGGAGGGTTCCGAGGCGGAAGACGAGAAGTTCTTCCTCCAGGTGTTGGGTAGTTAGGATTTGGCGGTGGAGGAGGCCCAGGACTTGCACGTCCTTGGTGGAGTTGGAGGGGGAGGTGGAGTGGGGAGTGGGAGTTGAAGTGGTTGGCCACAGGACAGTGGGTATGTTTGGTGCGTCTGTCCCAGAGATGTTCTCTGAAACATTTCACAAGTTGGTGTCCTGCCTCCCTAATGTAGACTGCATCAAGAGCAACAAACACACTTTAACTTTAAAAATCACAAAACACCAGGTTATAGTCCAACAGGTTTATTTGGAAACACTAGCTTTTGAAGCGCCACTACGTCACCTGCAGACAGCATCTGCATTTTGCCTAAATTGCATCTGCGCTGACAAAATACAAGGGATGCTGTACAAATCTAAAACATCATAGAGAGCTGTGAAAATATTTAATTATTTAACATCATTAGGATGAAAAAGAGAATCAGAGAATGGTAACAGCAAGGAGAGACTCTTTATGCTGTTATGTCTGTGCTGGCTGTCATCTAGCTCCACTCTCTATAGTTCTGCAATGATTGTCCCATTGTTTTCTCTCTCCCTGAAATATGATCAATTTTTGACTGTCAAGGTGATGTTAATGGATTAGTAATGCAGAGGTACGCTACAAATGTTGTGGGGGTAAGGGTTCACCTGGCAGCTCGTAGAATTTGAATTCAATTAATAAATACAGAAATAAAAGCTAGTCTTAATGATGACCATTGAACTATGATCAATTTTTTATAATTAACCATCTGTTTCATTACTAATCTTAACAAAAGAAAGGAATCTACCATCTTTACATTGTCAGGTTTACATATGCGTCCAGACTCCCAGCAATATTGCGTGCTGAAGAGGCCAGGCAAGTCACTCAGTTCAAGGACTTGCCCATGATGCCCACATCCCATGAAAGAGTAGGGACAAAAATTATGTTTGCCTGAAATGAACTGGATCAGAAATTAATCTCTTTAATGCTGAGATTAATTTCCAAGGAGATGGAGGAAACTGGGACTGTATTCTTGGAAGATTTGAAGACAGTGGGGTGATCTCATTAAAACTTAGACAATTCAACTTGGTATGACAGGTAGAACTAGGGCACATAATCTCAGGATAAGGGATAGACCATTTAAGAATGAAATGAGGAATTTCTTTACTGAGGATGGTGAGTCTTTCGAATTGTCCATTCCAGTGGGATATGAAAGATTGGTCATTAAATATGTTGAGACAGAAAACACTCGACTTCTAAATACTCAAGGCATCAAGGGATACGGAGGTCGTGCAGGAAATTGCCGTTGAGTTAGATGATCAGCCACGAGCTAACTGAATGACAGAACATGCTCTTTGAGCTTAATAGCCCAGTACTGCTCCTATGTTTGTAAGGTAAGATCAAAGCTAATACATTTCCCATCACATATTCATGATGTTGGAATATTTTAATCAATACATTACTACCCTTTTAACTGCAACATGACTTCAATCTCTGATTTTTAAAAATTTAATAGTTGAGACAGTGTTTGTGCAGTAGCATCCACTATGTACTTGCCCATTAAGCTACTGAATATAGGTAGACATAAGCCAGACATAACCCATTAATATGTAAGTAATTTATTTCCTTGGCGACTTCAGTTTCATTTAACTTGTAGTTAGCCAAGTGCACCATTGTTTACAGGTTCAATCACTATGCTATGAATGCAGAGTCACACCGAAGGAGTCAATGGCATGGTTCTGATGTTACTGGACTATTATGAGAATCCCAAAATAATGTTCTGTGGATATGGGTTTGTATCCGACCATGGCAGCTGATGGAGTTAGACTTCAGTGAAGATCTGGAATTACAAAACAGCTGGTCTAATGGTAACCATGCAAACATTGCCAATTGTTGTAAAAACCCTACTGGTTCCCTGATGTCCTTTAAAGTAGGAAATCTGCTATCCTCGCCTGGTCCAGATCCATAACAAAGTGTTAACTTGCGCCCACACCTCCCCCCTTACCTCCCTCCAAGGTCCCAAGGGACACTTCCATATCCGCCACAACTTCACCTGCACCTCCACACACATCATCTATTGCATCCGCTGCACCCGATGTGGCCTCCTCTATATTGGGGAGACTGGCCGCCAGTCTCCCCAATATAGAGGAGGCCACATCGGGTTTCAGAGAACACTTCTGGGACACCCGGACCAACCAACCCAACCACCTCGTAGCCCAACACTTCAACTTCCCCTCCCACTCCACCAAGGACATGCAGGTCCTTCGACTCCTCCATCGCCAGACCATGGCAACACGACGGTTGGAGGAAGAGCGCCTCATCTTCCGCCTGGGAATCCTCCAACCACAAGGGACGAACTCGGATTTCTCCAGTTTCCTCATTTCCCCTCCCCCCACCTTGTCTCAGTCAAATCCCTCGAACTCAGCACCGCCTTCCTAACCTGCAATCTTCTTCCTGACCTCTCCGCCCCCACCCTACTCCGGCCTATCACCCTCACCTTGACCTCCCTCCACCACCCCTCCTCCAAGTCCTTCCTCCCTACCTTTTATCTTAGCCTGCTGGACACACTTTCCTCATTCCTGAAGAAGGGCTGATTCCCGAAACGTCGATTCTCTTGTTCCTTGGATGCTGCCTGACCTGCTGCGCTTTTCCAGCAACACATTTTCAGCTCTTAAATACCCCGGGCAGACAACTCTGGCCAGTGATGTCCACATGCAATGAAAGAATAAAGGGGAAACAAAATCAACAAAAAAAGCCTTGACAAGTGTGGGCCTCTGGATTGTTTGCCTCGTGATATTTCAGTTATGTCGCTGCCTCTTCCTGAGGAGAGCAAAACTGCACACCATTTTCCAGTTTCAAAAAGCTTTTACACAACTGGAACAACACATCTTAACTCCTGTACCCATATACTCTCAAAATGAGTGCCAACATACATTTGCCTTCCTCATTGCTTGCATGCTAGCTTTTGGTACGTTACGACAAAAGACGCACAGGTTCTTTGAATGCAGATACTTCCCAATCTCTTACATTTAAGAAATTTTTTGTCTTTGTGTTTTTTTCTACCAAAGTGGATAACTTGATATTTAATCATACAATGTTCTAGCTGCTACATCCTAGTCACTTGGATTCTCAAAATACTTTGAAGCTTCCTTGTATCTCCCTTAATGCTACTACATTCCGACCCAGTTTTGTAATTAGCAGCTTTGGAAATCTTCCAGTCATTCCTCATAGAGCCAAATGACTTATCTATGGCTAAATTTTCTGATTGGCAATCTGTATGAGATTGCCAATCTCACACAGATTACCATTCTTGTCTTTTTTTTATGAAATAAGGGAGCGGTCGCATTTCTGTCTGGAGTTTCCTTTCAGAGTTCCCACAGAAAGCTGGACTCATACTTCCATTCTGACAGTTCTTTTGTCACACCGAACTGTCAGAAGAAAGCAAACCATGTCCCTTTATCACAATATTCAGCTGCCATATCCTGAAAATAAAGGGCCCTGACAGCCATTTTGACAGTTGCCATGAAACCTTACACAAGGTAAGTATGATAAGGTGTAGATTGGAGAATTGGGTTCCAGTGAAGTATGATGCCAGCTGGGAGTGGCATCAGCTAGAGGTGGGAGACTGCTATGGGTGGAATGCCAAATAAGTATAGGAAAGTAGGGATAAATGTGTCTTTTTCAGGAAGGCAAGCTGCAACTAATGCAGTACCACATGCTTCAGAACTGGGGCCTCAACAGTTTACAGTTCATCTTATTGTTTTGGATGTATGGTGGTTACATTTTCCAATGACACGAAGATGGGTAATAATTAAGAGGAGATGGAGAACCCTGCAAAAAGATATGGACAGAGTAGGTGAGTAGGGAAAAAAATGACAGATAGAGTTTAATGTAGGAGAATATGAACTTGTCAACTTTGACCAGAAGAATAGAAAATAGTATGCTGTTTAAAGGGAGGAGATTGCAGAACTGTGCAATCCGGAGCGATCTATGTGTCCTGGTACACGATTCTCAAAAAATTAGTTTTCAGGTCCAGCACATGATTAGAAAGACAAGGGCAATTTTGGTGTTTATAACACTGGGTATGGAATATAAGGTAGCAAACTTTTATTGCAGCTATACTGAGCTTTTGTGAGGTCAAATGTGGAAATGCTACGTACAATTTTGGTCTCCCAGTTTGAAAAATGATATGATTGCATTAGAAGGAATCAAAGAAAGTTGATTTGATTCATTCCTTGGATGAAGTACTTACCTTATGAGAAAAAGCTAAGCAGGTTGGGCCTTTATCTGAGGGAGTTTAGACAAATGAGAAAGAAGAACTGAAAATATAAGATCCTGAGGAGACGTAACAGAGTGGATTCTGAAAGGACGATTCACCTTGTAGAAGAGGCTAGAATTAGGGATGCAGTTTAAGAAAAAGAGGTTTCACTTTTAAGATGGAGATGAAGAGGATATTTTTCTCTGTAAGCATTATTAGTCTATGATATTCTCTTGCCCTGAAAACTCTGGAGGCTGATTCATTTAAAAATTGACTTCAGGGGAGTCAATGTTTATAGGGGGATACAGGAAAGTAAAGTTCTGTCCATCTATCTGTAGTCTCTAGTCTAAAGGTTAACTTGCAGGTTGAGTCCATGATTAAGAAAGCAAATGTAATGTTGTCATTTATCTCAAGAGGGTTGGAATATAAAAGCAACGACATGCTTCTGAGACTTTATAAAGCTCTAGTTAGGCCCCATTTGGAATACTGTATCCAGTTTGGGTCCACACTTCAGGAAGGGCATAATGTCACTGGAGCATGTCTAGCGGAGATTCATACAGATGATCTCTAGAAAGGTGAGCCTAACATACAATGAACGGCTGAGGATCCTGGGATTGTATTCATTAGAGTTTAGAAGGTTATGGGGAGACCTAATAGAAACTTACAAGATACTGCATGGCTTAGAAAGGGTGGACGCAGGGAAGTTGTTTCCATTAGACGGGGAGACTAGGATCCGTGGGCACAGCTTTAGAATTAGAGGGGGTCAATTTAGAACGGAAATGAGGAAACATTTCTTCAGGCAGAGAGTGGTGGGCCTATGGAATTCATTGCCACAGAGCGCAGTGGAGACCAGGACATTAAATGTCTTCAAGGCAAAGATTGATAAATTCTTGATCTTGCAAGGAATTAAGGACTATGGGGAGAATGTGGGTAAGTGGAGTTGAAATGCCCATCAGCCATGTTTAAATGGCAGAGTGGAGTCAATGGGTCGAATGGCCTTGCTTTCACTCCGAGGTCTTATGGTCTCTTTAGGATTACAGATCTCTGAGATCTCTGTGCAAATGTTGGGAACTTGAGCATTCCCAATTTTAATCACTCTGGGTTGGTGGTTGGGTTTTCAGGTTTGGAACTTGTTCTTTCAATTTCTTCACCTCTCTACTATTTTGCCTCCTTTAATATGCTCCTTAACATCTGCCTCTCTTTTTTTTTCAAGATTTTGGTTGTCTTAGCATAAAACCTCCTTTAATCACTCATTGTCAGATTTTGTTTAATCATGTTTGTAAAGCATGTAAACACAGTGAAAACTCTGTGAAAACACAGTTTGCTGCAAACCCAGCAACCACCTGTGACACCCATTGGAGGAGGAAGTTCCACAAATATTTCATTGTCAATAATGGGAGAGCCCAGCGCAGCAGTGTAAAAGATAAGGCCAAGCCAATTCGATTGACGACCTGATTTCGAGAAACAGTAAGGGGTACTGGATACTGAAAAAGCTACGGGTGCCAAAAATATTCCAATCTAAGTACTTACCATTTGCGCTGTGCCCTTGGCCAAGTGATTCCAGTAGAGCTACAACACTAGTATCTACCTAAAAATGTGAAAAAAATCAGATATGTACTGTGCACAAAAAGCGGAATAAATCCAATCCAGTCAATTACTGTTCCATCAGTCTCCTCTCAATTATTGGCAGGACAGTGCTTTGCTCTGGTACAAAGGAAGATAGATGTAGTTGTTGGAGGGCAGGCTTTTTGGCTACACTACATATTTGCAGGAATTCCTGAGGATAGTGTCTTAATCCAGTTATCTTCAATTGCTTCATCAATGACCTTCCTTCTATCATCAAAGCAAAAATGGGGATGCTTGATGATTGTGCAGTGTTGATCACCATTCCCAACTCCTCAGATACAGAAACAATCCATGTCAAAATGCAATATGACTAGGCAGTTTCCAGGTTTGTACTTGGGGAAGTTAGTAATGATATATGGGGCACTGTCCATATCACAATAGAGGAGGTGTTGGATGTATTAGAATCTGTGAAGGTGGATAAATCTCCTTGACCTAAGCAGATATATCCAAGATCAGTGAGAGGCTAAAGAAAAACTTGCAGGGGTCCTGGCTGATATTTTTGCATCATCATCAGCTATGGGTGAGGTCCCGGAAGACTGAAGAGAAGTGAGTGTTGTGCCATTATTCAAGAAGAATAATGATTCCTGAAGAAGGGCTCATGCCTGAAACGTCGATTCTCCTGCTCCTTGGATGCTGCCTGACCTGCTGAGCTTTTCTAGCAACACATTTTCACCTCTGATCTCCAGTATCTGCAGTCCTCACTTCCTCCCATTATTCAAGAAGGGCTGCAAAGTAAAGTCTGAGAACTATAGACCAGTAAATTTATCATCTATGGGGGAATAAGTTACTCAAGAAGATTCTGAGGGATAAGATATACGTGCGTTTGGAAAAACAGGGTTTGATTCGGAATAGTCAGCATAGCTTTGTGAGTGGGAGATCATGCCTCATAAATGTGTTAGAGTTCTGTGATGAAGTGACCAGAAAGGTTGATGAGGGCAGGGTGGTAGACTTAGTCTATATGGATTTCAGTAGGGCCTTTGATAAGGTTCCACCTGGTAGGCTGCTCTGGAAGGTAAGATCGTATGGAATCCAGAGGGAACTGGCAAATTGGATACACAATTGGCTTGATGGTAGGAAGCAGAGGATAATAGTGGAAGGATGCTTGTTGGATCGGATGCCTGTGACAAGTGGAGTGCCTCCGGGGTCGGTGCTGGGCCCATCACTGTTTGTTATCTATATCAGTGATTTGGATGAGAATGTACAAGGCATGATTAGTAAGTTTGCTGATGACCCTGAAATAGGCGGGATCATGGACAGTGTGAAAGGTTCTCAGAACTTGCAGCTGGAACAAGAACTGCCAAATGGAGTTTAATATAGAGAAGTGTGAGGCCTTGTGTTTTGGAAAGTCAAATCAAGGTAGGAGTTTCATGGTGAATGGTAGGGTCTTAAGGAGTGTAGTGGAACAGAGGGACCTTGGATTTTAATGTGCATGGTTCTCTGAAAATGGAATACCAGGTAGACAGGGCAATAAAGAAGGCTTTTGGCACACTGGCCTTCATCACTCTTGGCATTGAGTATAGAAGTTAGGAAGTTATGCTGCAGTTGTCCAGGATGTTGATGAGGCCACACTTGGAGTATTGCATTCAGTTTTGGACACCTCATTATAGGAAGGATGTTATTAAACTGGCAAGTGTGCAGAAGAGATTTACAAGGATGTTGCCTGGACTCAATGGCCTGAGTTATAGGGAGAGGTTGTACAAGCTATTGCTTTTTTCTTCAGAGCGTTAGAGACTGAGGTGTACCTCAGACTGAGGGTGTCCTCTCTCTGAGTGAATACATTCAGTTTTTTTCCCCAGGGTTGAGAAATTAAGGACTATATCAGTTTAAGGTTAGAGGGGAAAGAATAAAAGGGAACCTGACGGGCACAGAGGGTGGTACACATATGGAATGAGCTGCCTGTGGAAGTGGTTGAGGCAGGTACATTAACAACATGTAAAAGGCATTTGAACAAATAAAAATGCATGGACCAGTTTGGGCCAAAGTGCCTGTCTCAGTGCTGGAGTAATCTGATTCTAAGTGGCAATTAATATTCGGACCACACAAGTGCCATGCAATGATTCTCTCCAGTAAGAGAATCTAACGATAGCCTCTTGACATTCAGTGGATTCACCATCGCTGAATACCCAACTTTCAGCATCCCGGGTATTACCACTGATCAGAAACTCAACTGGACTAGTCATGTAGCCAATATATTTATATAAATATATTGGCTACAAGTGCAGATCAGAAGCTTGGAATGCTGCAGCAAGTAACTGGCCTCCTGACTCCCCAAAGCCTGTCCATCATCTACAAGGCATACGTCAGGAGTGTGATGGAATATCCCCACATATCTGGATGAGTGTAGATCCAACAACATTCCAACAAGGAATAAATATTGACCAGCATACCAGGAGAAGCGAGTCGCGCAGTGGGATTTTTTAATACTCAATATAGAATAAACTGAACAGAAGGGATTTGGCTTTGACCTTTGTTTGAAAAATGGTACCTCCATCAGTGCAGGGATTACACTTCTGGGCCTGACTAGATTATGTGCTCTAGTCTTGGGATTTAATCAAATGACCTCTGACTGAAAGGGAAAAGCCAAAGTTCATATCTTGAAAAGCAGTACAAAGAAACAGTATTCTATGATGACTGCTTAATCTCCACTTTCAAAATATTTCCATTATCTACAAGATCCAGAACTAGAGTGTGACAGAATACCCACTCACATGAATGGGTGAAGCTAAAATAATATTTAAGAGTATAGAATTCAGGAAGTCATGTTGCAGCTGTACAGCACATTAATTAGGCCACTTTTGAAATATCATATGCAATTCTGGTTTCCCTTCTATAGGAAGTTGTGAAATTTGAAAGGGTCTGAAAAGATTTTATTGGATGTTGCCAGAGTTAGAGGGCTTGAGCGAGAGGGAGAGGCTGAATAGATTGGGGCTGTTTTCCCAGGAGTGTCGGAGACCGAGGGGTGACCTTATAGCGATTCATAAAATCATGAGGGTCATGGATAGGGTAAATAAACAAGGTCTTTTCCCTGGGGTGGGGGAGTCCAGAAATAGAGGGCAAAGGTTTAGGGTGAAAGGGGAAAGATTTAAAAGGGACCGAAAGGGCGACGTTTTCACACAGAGGGTGGTGTGAAAACGGAATGAGCTGCCAGAAGAAGTGGTGGTGGCTGATACAATTACAACATTTAAAAGGCATCAGAATTGTATATGAATACGACCAGTTTAGAGGGATATGGGCCAAGTGCTGGCAAATGGGACTAGATTAATTTTGGTTATCTGGTCGGCATGGGCGAGTTGGACTGAAGGGTCTGTTTCTCTATGTCATTATAAGTCAGCTCTGTCCAGGACAACAAGTTTGCCTGGTTAGTGCTCGTGTTACTGGAATCAATGTTAATCCCTCCACTACAGACTCTCCTTGACTGCAGGATGTATAATATATAACGTTGTGAATTTACTCGAACAAGACCTCCCTACCCTGCAACCTCTGTCACTGGAATGGACAAGTACAACAAAGTTGTGGATATCACATCACTTCTGCTTCAAGTATTAATGCCATCCTGATTTGAACATATGTTTCCTTTCCTTCGTTGATTCTCGGTCATTATCTAGATTAACACAATTATGAACTATCTCACTGTATGGAATGCAGCAATTCAAGCAGGAGATCCGGGCGTCACGTTGTATAGTTAGAGAAACTTGGACTGCTGTTGTGGCCTAAGTTGCATGATGTGAGAGGTCATGGTCAATGTAGTTAATATGCTTGGATAGCAGAGTGGAATTTTTTTACCCTTTTAATTTTGGTGGATATTTTGTTTTCTGGAATGGTCATGAGATCTAGAAGGCAGGGAGATTCTGGACTTGATATAGAAAGCATCAGTACTGTATGGAAATGTGCTGGTCAATCCTTTCCTGACTAACATTTATGTGTTGATTTTATTAGGGTTAAATTCTGATTTCTTTTTTATTTATTTCAGAAACTGGATTGTTTTAATTGAGGAACTGGCCACGATTAGACATAAAGTTATTATATTTTGTAAAGTATTACTGCTTTACGCTTAGAAGAAAGGACTGCTAACAGAGAATTCTGTTTGAAAATTATACAAGCGTAAGTATTTTTATTTTACAGGCCTGTGTACATGATTGAGGAACGGAGCTGTTTTGGTATGCTCTATGGTTGTTAAAGAATGTGATCAAGGTGTGTGTAACAATTGAGAATGGTAGTGGAAGGACCATGAGGCAGTTGTCAAGTGTTATTGAGATCAGGAAATAACAGCTTGCATTTATATAGCATCTCTGCTGTAGTAATATAAGAGAGTACATCCCATTTGGCTCTCATTTCTTATGCTGGGGTTTTCGTGGAGGCATCAGTAAAACCATGAACTAATTTATACTGCAGCAACCTTTTCCAACATTCTTCCTATAAAGATGAAAGTAGGGGGTACAAATTGACTATAAAGTGCCCATCATGGCTTAAAATAAAGTTGGGAAGGATTCAGAAACTATGCAAGTTATGTGGATAGGCTGCTCAATTCTACAGGCATTTAGTGAGTATCCAATTCTTCAAATATTGTCAAGGATTAGCAAATGAATTTTACAGCCCCTCCAAGCCCCCAGGCAGTGGTATTTGAAGGGGGCTTGTGAAATAAAACATACTTAACATATTTTTGCCCACTTCCAACCTGTCTCCCATATATAGTGAGCACATAATTTGACAGATGGCTGGCCTGCCCCCGGCCATATGAATTGCAGTAAGCCAATGGGAAGCCTCCGTCGCAATTTTTCGTCTGACTCAGACTCTTCCTTTGCCTCATCTTCCTAACAGCTTTGATGGTACAGGCTGGTGTTGGGCAGGTGTTGGAGCTCTCCCCTTGCTGGAGCTCTCCCCTTGCTGCAGATGCACTGGTCCCTGGGAGGCAAACCACCCTGCAGCTCTGCTTTATTGCTCTAAAAATCATCCTCCAAATAAACAATCTCCATTCCCTTGCTGCGGTCTTCAAAACTCCCTGACTTACCTGAAAGAAGGATTCAAATAAATTTCTTCTTCCTGGAATGCTTCTAATCTGAGGCATTGCAATTCTTCAGGGAGGAACTTTACTGAGATGTTGAGAGGGTTGCAAGATAAGTATCACTTCAACCCAATTAAATGTAAAGGAATTAGAGAAATGCAGTTCAACAGAGTAAAAATAATATTGTTTGGTGAAGATCTGAATAAGGTATTTGTAGAATATTAATGATGTAGACGATAATCCCAAGATATTTTAGAACAGAAGGCCTAAATTTAAATGAAAGACAATTGACTTAGAACTAATATGGGAGATATTAAAAAACATCATTGTGTCGAGTAACAACACCTTAGAGCCACAGAGATGTACAGCACCTTGACAGAGCTTTTGATCCAACCCGTCCATGCTGACCAGATATCTTAATCTAATCTAGTCCCATTTGCCTGCACTTGGCCCATATCCCTCTAAACCCTTCCTCTTCAAATACCCATCCAGATGCCTTTTAAATGCTGTGATTGTTCCAGCCTCCACCACTTTCTCTGGCAGCTCATTCCATATGTGCACCAAACTCTGTGTGAAACAGTTGCCCATTGTCATTTTTATATCTTTCCCCTCTCGCTCTAAACCCATACCCTCACCCCAGGGAAAAAACCTGGTCAATTTATCCTATCTATGCCCCTCATGATTTTATAGACATCTATAAGGTTTCCCCTCCGCCTCCGATGTTCCAAGAAAAACAGCCCCTGGCCTATTCAGCCTCTCCCTATAGCTCAAATCCCCCAAACCTGACATCATCCTTGTAAATTGTTTCTGAACCCTTTCAAGTTTCACAACATCATTCCAATAGGAAGGAGACCAGAATTGCACACAATATTCAAAACATGGCTGAAACATTGTTGTCACCATAGTCTTACTAGACCATACGGGCTGCTCTCTTATTAGAAGAGAAGCGACTGGTGGTGATTTAACCTGAGGCCACCAAGTCTCAGGCGTGGGAAAAGGTTGAGAAGGAGAGTCCTCCATGGTAGCCTCAAACTGCTGATGGGAATTGAACCCACGATGTTGGCATCACACTGCTCTGTGAGCCAACAAACCAGCCAACTGAAGTAAACCGATTCCAATGTCTTGTACAGTGGCAACATGACATCCCAACTCCTATATTCAATGCTCTGACCAATAAAGGAAAGCATACTACGCACCTCCTTCACTCTCCTATCTACTAGCGCCTCTACTTTCAAGGAGCTATGAGCCTGCACGTCAAGGTCTCTTTGTTCAGCAGTACTCCCCAGGACCTTACCATTAAGTGTACCTGTCCTGCTCTGATTTGCTTTTCCAAAATGCAACAGCTCGCATTTATCTAAACTAAACACCATCTGCCACTCCTGAGCTCATTGGCCCAACTGATCAAGATCCCATTGTACTGTGAGTTAACCTTCGATGTCCACTACACCTCCACTTTTGGTGTCATCTGCAAACTTACTAAAGAGACCTCCTATGTTAATATCTGAATTATTTATATAAATGATGAAAAGTAGTGGACCCAGCACTGATCCTTGTGGCGGACTAGCTGGACCCTTTAGCTGACCTTACATTTATGTTGTTTTTAGCCTTCTAAAATGAACTAAGCCATTTGACGTGAATGTTATGAAACATAATTTCTGACTTCAAATATTTTGCTCGGTAGGATAAACTGGCTAAAAATATCAACAACATTGTCAAAGCAGTAAAATGAATACACAGTGAGAGAGTAAAAGTCGGGGAAGCAACTTTTAATGAGCTGAATGGCTGTTCTTGCAACAGATTTTCTTTTTTCTTATTTTCTTGCAACAGATATTAAAACTCCTGATTTGAACAGAGAAAGGTGTGAATCAGGTTCCAGCAGTTGCTCCTAAACAGAGGATTAAGTAAGTACTTCAAAAGAATCCAAAACAAACGTTGATACACTGCACTGAAACAAATAACTGCAGATGCTGGAGATCTGAAGCAAAAACAGAAATTACTGGAGAAACTCAGCAAGTCTAGCAGCAGCGATGAGAGAAACAAAAGCAATGTTTTAAGTCCAATGAAACTTCTTCCAAACTGAAGAAGAGTCATTAGATTTGAAAAGATGACTCTTGATTTTCTTTCAGCTGGCCTGACAGCATTTATGGAGAGAGAAATCGGAGTTCCCGAGTTTTTGAGTGTACTAGATGGCTTTTTAGTGACAATCGACAGTGTTTACATGGTCATTCTAGATTCTGCCATGACAGGATTTGAACCCATGTCCTTAGACTATTAACCTTGAATTCTAAATCAGAAAGCCTGCTCAACAGGTATTGAGAGATACTGGAGCAAGTAAGTCTCTGATGTTTGCTGATGATGCTACTTGTCTTCAGGGGGGTTGGTGAAGAAGCAAATATTGGAAGTTATGAATCAGTCTCATTTATACAGAGTTGGATTAAAGATTGACTTTACAAATAAGCTATCACTTTTATAATGGAACAAGTTCTTTTGGGGGGAATTGATTTTATTCTGGAAAATGATCTGGCTGATTCAAAAGCATTGGCTTCACCAAGAGTGGTAGAGGTAAATGAGCCTGAAATCTTAACTTCCTGGACTGCTTCCTGATTTTGTCCTGACTGATCACAGGTCCATTATCTAAACAAGAAGGAAAGGTGTCTATGAGACAGGAAGATAGAGTAATCTGGAAATTCAGTTACTGGATTTAATTTTTAAAAACGTAACTACAAAAGATGAAGGCTGAAAAGAAAATGATATGTTTAGTTCTTTAATAGAAATGTAAGAAACATATTTATGATTGAAAATGTGACAAAGCAAAACTCAATAAAAAACAATACCTGAGTGTTATTATTTGAAGAAAAAAATCTTAATGAGAAAAGTGAGACCACGAGTGAGATACGAGTCAATGAGGAATGGTCAGTGGTCAGATGGCAGTTCCTTTTGAGTATTATAGTGAAATTTGGAACATAAAATTATAATTGTGGCTGATGTAGGTATCAGGAAAGTACAAAATAAAACATTAAAGCATTTCTTTTGAGCAGGATTACAGAAAGATATAGTCAAATGTTCAAAGTATGTGAGAAGATTTGTAGCTCGGGTGCTCGTTGTTGTGGTTCTGTTCGCCAAGCTGGGAATTTGTGTTGCAGACGTTTCGTCCCCTGTCTAGGTGACATCCTCAGTGCTTGGGAGCCTCCTGTGAAGCGCTTCTGTAATCTTTTCTCCGGCATTTGTAGTGGCTTGTCTCTGCCGCTTCCGGTTGTCAGTTCCAGCTGTCCATTGCAGTGATCGGTATATTGGGTCCAGATCGATGTGCTTATTGATTGAATCTGTGGATGAGTGCCATGCCTCTAGGAATTCCCTGGCTGTTCTCTGTTTGGCTTGTCCTAGAATAGTAGTGTTGTCCCAGTCGAATTCATGTTGCTTGTCATCTGCGTGTGTGGCTACTAGGGATAGCTGGTCGTGTCGTTTCGTGGCTAGTTGGTGTTCATGGATGCGGATCGTTAGCTGTCTTCCTGTTTGTCCTATGTAGTGTTTTGTACAGTCCTTGCATGGGATTTTGTACACTACATTGGTTTTGCTCATGCTGGATGTCGGGTCCTTCGTTCTGGTGAGTTGTTGTCTGAGAGTGGCTGTTGGTTTGTGTGCTGTTAGGAGTCCTGGTGGTCGCAGTAGTCTGGCTGTCAGTTCGGAAATGCTCCTGATGTATGGTAGTGTGGCTAGTCCTTTGGGTTGCAGCATGTCCTCGTTCCGTTGTATTTCCCTTAGGCATCTGTTGATGAAATTGCAGGGTATCCGTTTTTGGCGAATACATTGTATAGGTGTTCTTCTTCCTCTTTTTGCAGTTCTGGTGCACTGCAGTGTGTTGTGGCTCTTTTGAATAGTGTCTTGATGCAACTTCTTTTGTGTCTGTTGGGGTGGTTGCTTTCGTAGTTTAGGACTTGGTCTGTGTGTGTGGCTTTCCTGTATATATACATATATTTGGCTGAGGCATCAGCAGAGCCCAAAAAAACGTCTGTATGGGCCCCCTGTTCTTCTTTAGGCAGGCCGATCTTACACGGTGGTCTTTCCCCACCGCGCCTTGGCGGCAGCTGCCCCAAGCTTCAGCGCGTCCCTCAACACGTAGTCTTGGACCTTGGAATGTGCCAGTCTGCAGTACTCGGTCGGGGTCAACTCCTTCAGCTGGAAGATCAACAGGTTTCGGACCGCCCAGAGAGCGTCCTTCACCGAGTTGATGATCCTCCAGGCGCAGTTAATGTTCGTCTCGGTGTGAGTCCCGGCGAACAGGCCTTAGAGCACGGAGTCCCGTGTCACGGCGCTGCTCGGGACGAACCTCGACAAGCACCACTGCATTCCTCTCCAGACTTCCTCTGCATAGGCACATTCCAGAAGGAGGTGTGTGACAGTTTCGTCCCCCCCGCAGCCACTTCGAGGGCAGCGTGCGGTGCGGCAGAGAGTCCGGGCGTGCATAAAGGATCTCACAGGCAGAGCCCTTCGCACCACCAGCCAAGCCACGTCTTGGTGCTTGTTGGAAAGTTCTGGCGATGAGGCATTCTGCCAAATGGCTTTGACAGTCTGCTCAGGGAACCGCTCGACAGGATCCGCCCTCTCCTTTTCCCAAAGGGTCTCAAGGACGCTACGTGCTGACCACTTCCTGATGGACTTGTGGTCAAAGGTGTTTTTCCTCATAAATTTCTCCACAAAGGACAGGTGATACGGAACGGTCCAACTACTCTGAGCGTTCCGCGGCAGCGAGGCCAGGCCCATCCTTCGCAACACCGGGGACAGGTAGAACCTCAGTACGTAGTGACACTTGGTGTTTGCGTACCGGGGATCCACGCACAGCTTGATGCAGCCACACACAAAGGTGGTCATCAGGGTGAGGGTGGCATTGGGCGTGTTTTTTCCCCCATTGCACCGGTCTTTGTACATAGAGTCTCTTCGGACCCGGTCCATCTTTGATCTCCAAATGAATTGGAAGATGGCCCAAATATATGTATATATACAAGATTGAAAAATGCACAGGATTGTAAAGGACAAGGATAAAGTCGAATCTGTGTTTGTAAATATGGACATATGTATGGCATGATCCAATGTACAGACCATCAAATCATTTATGAATAAAGTATATTTTGAAATTAAAAAAAAGTGTGTGTGGCTTTCCTGTATACCTTTGTGGTGAATTCTCCATTCGGTGTTCTTTGTACCATCACGTCTAGAAATGGGAGTTGGTTGTCCTTTTCTTCCTCTCTGGTGATTCGGATTCCTGTGAGTGTGGCGTTGATGATCCGGTGCGTGTTCTCTATTTCTGTGTTTTTAATGATTACAAAGGTATCATCCACATATCTGACCCAGAGTTTGGGTTGAATTTGCGGTAAGACTGTTTGTTCTAACCTTTGCATTAGCGCTTCTGCTATGAGTCCAGAGATGGGTGAGCCCATGGGTGTGCCGTTGATTTGTTCATATATTTGGTTGTTGTATGTGAAGTGTGTTGTGAGGCACAGGTCCAGTAGTTTGAGTATGCCGTCTTTGTTGATAGGTTCAACGTCCTGTTGTCTGTTCTGTATGTCCAGCAAGTTGGCTATTGTTTCTCTGGCTAGGGTTTTGCCGATAGATGAGACCATGGTTTCTTCCTTGTCTATGTGTATATTTCTGATGATGTCCAAGAGTTCCTGTGTTGATTGTATAGAGTGTCAGGATCCACTGATCAGGTGTTTCAGTTTCTGCTGTAGTTCTTTAGCCAGTTTGTGTGATGGTGTCTCTGGTAGTGATACTATGGGTCTGAGTGGGATGTCTGGTTTGTGCACTTTAGGTAGTCCATAGAATCTGGGAGTGCTGTTGCTTTCAGGTTTCATTCTTTGTAGGTCAAACCTGGTTATCTGTCCATTTTTTTTGTAGATTCCTCAGTGTGTTGTTTGTCCTATTGGTGAGCTGTGGGGTGGGGTGAAACTCCCTCTTTTGGTAGGTGTTGGTATCTGCAAGTAGTTGTTGTGCTTTTTGGATGTGGTCTGCTTTGTCCAGGATGACCATCATTCTGCCTTTGTCTGCTGGTAGTATGATTATGTTCTTATCGTTTCTTAGTAATTTTAGTGCTTCCCTCTCCTTGGTGTTGAGGTTATGTGTTTGTCTTTTCCTTGTTATCAGAGGTATGATACTTTGTCTCCCTGTTTGTTGTGTCTCTTCTGTCAGTCCATTGTTGCTGAGTGCACATTCTATGCTGCTAGGAAGTCTGCTGTCTTGGCTTCCCTGTGGTTGTAGTTGAGTCCCTTGGCCAGTATTGTTCTTTCCATGTCTGTGAGCTGTCTGTGGGAGAGGTTTCTAACCCAGGTGTGTGTTGTGGTGTCCTCTCTGTTGTGTGTTAGTTTGTCCATTTTTTCTTTGAGTGCCGTTTTTTTGTGGTGTGTGGTCCTGTTTTGTCCTATGGTGACGGCCTGTTCTATGGTTCGGGTCCATTCCTGATTGGTGGTTTTTGAAATTAACGATTTTTGGCGTGCAAGTCTGTTGTGAGCGTCTGTAATCATTACCTGGATCATCCTGAATCCGTTCTGCCTGGCTGTGTCCCTGGCTTGTGGATTGTTGACTGGTGGTCTGTATCTGACACATGGTGGAAGGATTCGATTCTTTCGGCATTCATGCAGGAACCGGAGTTGTTTGTATGTGGTGCTTAGGCAGTTGGCACAGGATTCCCAGGATTCCTAGCAGCACTAGGAAGTTGCATCAAGACACTGTTCAAAAGAGCCACAACACACTGCAGTACACCAGAACTGCAAAAAGAGGAAGAAGAACACCTATACAATGTATTCGCCAAAAACGGATACCTCGCAATTTCATCACAACTGCGACCACTAGGACCCTTAACAGCACACAAACCAACAGCCACTGTCCGGCAACAACTCACCAGAACGAAGGACCCGACATCCAGCATGAGCAAAACCAATGTAGTGTACAAAATCCCATGCAAGGACTGTACAAAACACTACATAGGACAAACAGGAAGACAGCTAACGATCCGCATCCATGAACACCAACTAGCCACGAAACGACACGACCAGCTATCCCTAGTAGCCACACACGCAGATGACAAGCAATATAAATTCGACTGGGACAACACTACTATTCTAGGACAAGCCAAACAGAGAACAGCCAGGGAATTCCTAGAGGCATGGCACTCATCCACAGATTCAATCAATAAGCACAACGATCTGGATCCAATATACCGACCACTACAACGGACAGCTGGAACTAACAACCGGAAGCGACAGATTCAAACTACTACAAATGCCGGAGGAAAGATCACAGAAGCGCTTCACAGGAGGCTCCCAAGCACTGAGGATGTCACCTAGACAGGGGACGAAATGTCTGCAACACAAATTCCCAGCTCGGCGAACGCAACCACAACAATAGTCAAATTTTGCCAGACATGCCATAATGCCTTTTTACTGCAAGCTGATAAGATGAGGATTGAGTAGCCTGTCCATGTTTTATTTTGGAAAAAATGGATTGTGAATATGAACAAAAAGATTCAGCTGTTGAAAAAGAGACAGAGTCTTGAATTGGATCTACAATATTTTGACCAAAGCATCACCAATAATATGGATGAAACTGAATCTATATGAACCACACTCCTTTGATTTTCTTAAATCTTTGAGTAAAGAATTTACAATTGTTCAGATGGTGTTTGATTCTCCAATTATATAGTTTGAAAACTATTCATGTGCTTCGGGGAAAGTAAAAGCATTACTACGAATGCTTTACAGAGTGTGGACAAGTTAGACTGTGTAATATTTGTAATCCAGGCTTTTGTTAAGGCGAGGGAAGAAATTACAGCAGCTCTAAGTGAAGGTTTTAATTCCTGTCTGGCCACAAGGTGCTATTGCTGTAAAGGGAGCACAATGTACTTTTGCCAGACTGATTCCTGGGATATTGGGACTGATGTATGAGGAGAGGTTAAACAGGTTGGGGTTATATTTGTCAGAGGCACAGGTTTATATCCCACATTGGCTGAGGTCATCCTGAAGATCCTGTGTTCTCAACATTAATTCTTGCCTGAAGTGTGGTGACTCTCAAGTTAAACTACCATCAGTCATCTCACTGGAATGAGAGCGCAGCCCTGTGGGACTGCGGTCACTTTTCATTTAAATAGGTGTGTGACAGTTCCAGAAAGAAGCATCTGCTGGTGCAAGCTAAAAGTTGAAGTCCTAAGTGGCATAAGCCTACTGAAGTATTAGATTCTAAATTCTGGTGTGAATATAATATGTGATGTTCTGTGTACTGTGCGGGGGATGTTTTGGGTATTCTCAATACTTCAACACACCGCCTCGTTCCCTGGCCAACATCTCTGTCTCAGGCTTGCTGCAGTGCTCAAGTGAAGCTCAGCACAAGCTTGAAGTACACCTCACTTTCCGTTTGAACATAGAACGTAGAATAATACAGCGCAGTACAGGCCCTTTGGCCCTCGATGTTGTGCCAATCCAAGCCCACCTAACCTACACTAGCCCACTATCCTCCATATGCCTATCCAATGCCCGTTTAAATGCCCATAAA